>NC_133157.1:187480105-187795297 GCF_040802235.1 Manis javanica | reverse complement strand
ATGACTAAAATTAATTTTAAGGAACAGTCATTTAACATAAAGGAAAAGTCATGCTTCACAGAACAACATGTAAAATACACTACCTGTAAGTGTAAATATTTTGTCATCTTTGGGTCTCCTTAAAACAACTCCACTAACTTTGGAAATAGACATTGTTGCTTCTTCCCCAGATTTTTTCATTTTTGCATTCATGTGTTCAGTGACTGTGAGCCCCCTGGTGGATGGCAAATGAAACAAAAAATCTGGGCAAGTTAACACATCCATCAGTAAAAATGAGGATGTTTTAGCACCTTGCTAAAGCGCTAAAGTGATTAAATACTTATCACAAATTGTTTTAAACTACAGATATAATAAAATGCATGAATAGTTATAGGTTTATGCTAAACACTAAATGGAAATACTGCTGTAGAAAAAACATCCAGACTACCTTCTATACATTCTATGATAAGATAGTTCAGTCACATATTTCACATACACCTAAGTAATAATTTCCAAAGTCTCCCACAAACATTTCTTCTTGTAGCTCAAATGCTAAAGGAGGAGCCATGACAAAACTGACCTATATGCCAAAGGACAAGTGGGCAGCAATATCCAACACTTCTCCCATCACCTCTGAGACTTTTGGATCCCACTTTATTTTGCCAGCAAGCACCTTACATCTCATCCTTTAAAGAGAAATGGGAGCTCTCTCATGTCTGAAAAGATGGATTACTGGTGGTTGTATTTCATATGAGAGCCATGTTCACTGCACAGGTCCCGTACAGAATGAGTCATATCAAAGTGGAGGCATACCAAACTCATGCCATCTTTTTTTGATTCAACTGTTAATTAAATACTTCATAGAAAAAAACCAGGACAATGCCAACCTATGCAGGCTGCCAGAAGAGCAGGTGTATACTGGGACTGTCCTGGGCAAACTGGCACATATTGTAATTCTATTTACAGATCACTTAAATGAAGGAAACTTGAGAATGGTTAATTCAGTTGAAAATAGGAATAAAAATTCTCTTCTTTCACCTATTAACATTAAAACTGTTAGTTATTTATTCCAAGAGAACATATTGACTTCTACACAGTCAAACCTATTATCATAGTACATTAAATATCCATTTTTTAAAAGAAGACACACAATCCTTCAAAGCTCATATCATATTCTTAAAAATAAAGAAGTCTCTAGTGTTGGCTATATGAGAACATGATTGATCATTCTGCCAATAAAAGACAAAGATGCTACAAAAATGATAACAGTCACATTAAATACATTAGTATTACAGAAAACCAATTCATCACCTGATCTGCTCCAAGCATTTATTAAACATGCATAATTCACTAGAAGGGGCAACAAACATATAACCATCGCTGTTACCTTTTTGTTGCATCTGATATTCTAAAAACTGTAAGAAGAACCATCTAGGAATAAAGGTTATGAGACCACTGCTTCCAAGTTACTGAGGTTTTTTTTCCCAAAGGTAACCATTGAGTTCTACCTTTTCTAGTTCCTTAGCTCTTTGTTGTTAAATCCTCTTTCTTAACAATACTTTGATTCCCTTTTTAAAATTATTTCCCTTTACACTTTTTTATATTTTTTCTCTGATCTTCATGTTGTCTTTCCCTTATCAAGTATCTTAGATAACCATTTTGAATAAGACTCATGAGAACTCTGCCACTGTTTCATAGGACAGCTCATAGAAATAAGTTACATTAGTCCTTAAATCATATGTAATCCACACTTTGTAAATTCTAAATACAACTATTTGGTTCTAAGTCTACTAACAGCATTCTCTGAGCCAATGCTGAAAGGTTGATTATGAAGAGAAATTCATTATTCCTAATCCCAATTCCACAATAAACCTTAAACATTTAGTACCAATAAAATTTCAGTGAAACCAGTGATTTTAAAACATAGCAAACATAAGAGAATAGATCTTAAAAGCTCTCATCGCAAGAAAATGATTTTGTATTATGTGAGGTGACAGATGTTAACTTATTGTGGTGACCATTTTACAATATATAAATATATCAAGTTATTATGTTGTACACAAACTAACACTGTTATATATAAATTATATTTCAATTTTATCTTTGAAAATGTTTGAAGAAAAAATTCTAGTATAGCAATTATGCACATAATTCTTTTTTACTGAAATATAATTTATATTCAGTAAAAAGTATACAGACCCTAAGTGCAATGTCACAATAATTAATAACAAATATATTCAACAAGTAATCTACACCTCTGTCAAGATACAGAACATTTCCATGGCTCCAGAAAGTTCCCTCAAGGAAAGCATTGTTATGGTTTCTTCTCCTATAGATTTGTTTTGTCTTTTCTTGAACTTCATATAAATGGAATCATATAATATGTACTCTTTTGTGCCTGGCTTATTTCACTCAGCACAATGGTTTTGAAACTTATCCATGTTTCTGTGCATGTAAATAGTTCCCCGGTTTTATTTTATCTTTTATTTACAGGGAAATTATCCAGTCTTTCACCATTAGATGTGATATCAGCTGCAGAATCATCATAAATATCTTTGATCGGGTTGAGGAAGTTCTGTCTATTTCCAGTTTGCTGAGAGTTTTTATTAAAAATGGATGCTGAACAGAAAAAGACATCCTACAGTATTCATAAATTACTTATCTGGTAAGGGGTTAACATCCAAAGTATATAAAGAGCTCATTCATCTCAACACCAAAAAGCAAATAACCTGATTAAAAAATGGGCAGAGGATCTGAACAGATACTTCTCCAAAGAAGAAATTCAGATGGCCAACAGCACATGAAAAAAAGCTCCACTCAGCTAATCATCAGAGAAATGCAAATTAAAACCACAATGAAATTTCACCTCACACCAGTTAGGACGGCTAACATTCAAAAGACAAGGAACAACAAATGCTGGGAGAGATGTGGAGAAAGGGGAACTCTCCTACACTGCTGGTAGGAATGTAAATTAGTTCAACCATTGAGGAAAACAATATGGAGGTTCCTGAAAAAACTAAAAATACAAATAACATTTGACCCAGGAATTCCACTCATAGGAATTTAGCCAAAGAAAACAAGATCCCTGATTCAAAAAGACATATACACCCCTATGTTTACTGTAGCACTATTTACAGTAGCCAAGGTATGGAAGCAACCTAAGTGTCCATCAGTAGATGAATGGATAAAGAAGATGGGGTACACAATGGAATATTATTCAGCCACCAGAAGAAAACAAATCCTACCATTTGCAACAACATGGATGGAGCTAGAGGGTATTATGCTCAGTGAAATAAGCCTGGTGGAGAAAGACAAGTACCAAATGATTTCACTCATTTGTGGAGTATAACAATAAAGCAAAACTGAAGGAACAAAACAGCGGCAGACTCACAGACTCCAAGAAGGGACTAGTAGTTACAAAAGGGAAGGGGTTGAGGAGGGAGGGAGGGAGAAGGGGATTAAGGGGCATTATAATTAGCACACAACACAGGCAGGTCATGGGGATGGCAGTATTGCACCAAAAAAAGACAAGTAATGACTCTATAGTATCTTACTACACTGATGGATAGTGCTTGCAATGGGGTTGGGGGGCGGGGGGGCTTGGTAATGTGGGTGAATGTTGAGACCACAATGTTTCTCATGTGAAACCTTCATAACATTGTATATCAATGATACCTTAATAAAAAAAAATGTATGCTTAAGTTTGTCAAATGATTTTCTGGATGTATTGAAATGATAATACAATTTTTTTTATTTTATTAAAATGGTGAATTACCAGGATTTTCAAATGTTAAACTAACTCTATTTTCCTGGGATAAACACCATTTAAATGATGCATTATCCTTTATATATATTGATCAATTTGTTTAATTTGTTTAGAATTTTTGCATTTATGTTTATGAATGATGTTCACAAGTTTTTTTTTTTGTTTCTTTTCTTTGTAATATCTTTGATTTTGGTATCAGGATAATGTTGGCTGGAAGTAGGCACTAAGAAATATTCTATCCTCCTTAATTTCCCAGAAAAGTATGTGTAAAGATGGCATTATTTCTTCCTTTAAAGTCTGTTTACCAGTGATGCCATCAGGTCGTTTTATTTGTAGGAAGGTTTTTAATCATAAATACAATTTTCTAATACATATAATGCTATTTAAGCATTTCTTCCTGAGTGAGCTTCAGTGATTTGTGTCTTTCAAGGGAATTGTCCATTTCAGCTAATGTGTCAATTTTATAGGCATAATGTTTTTCAAAAGAATTCCTCTTTAATATTTTAGTATAATGAGAGTTTGTGTTGATGTTAGCTCTCTTGCTCGTGACATAGGAAATTTCTATCTTCTCTTTCTTTTCATAATTAGTCTGTCTAGAAGTTTAATAATTTTATTGGTCTTCTCAAAGATTCAGCTTTTGCATTCATTGTTTCCATTTTCTTTTCTGCTTTAATTGTGATTGTTTCCTTTATTCTGTTTACTTGAGCTTAATTAGCATTGCTTTTCTCGATTTAAGATGGAAGCCAAGATCAATGCTTTGAGGCTCTTCTTTTCTAATATAGGTGTCTAGTGCTATAAATTCTGGCCTAAGTACTGCTTTAGAGGCATCCTACAAATTATGCTACTGTTTTCATTTTAACTCAGTTAAAAATGGTTTCTATGTTCTCTTTTGAATTCTTCTTTGATCTATAGATTACCTAAAAGTGTGTTATTTAGCTTCCAAATATGGGGGGATTTCCCAGAGATCTTTCTGTTTCTGATTTCTAACATAATTCCATTGTGATCAGAGAACACATTTTTTATTACTTGGATTACTTTCAACTTAATGAGATTTGTTTAATAACCAAAATATGGTATATCTTGGTGATTGTTCTATGTACCCCTAATAAGAGTGAATGTTCTGCTGTTGTTTGGTAGATTGTGCTACAAACATCAATTATGTCAGACTAGTTGAGACTGTTGTTCGAGTCTACAATATTTTTGCTGATTTTCTGCCTACTTGTTCTATCAGTTATTGAGAATATTGAAATATCCAATTACAACTGGGATTTGTCTATTTCTCTTATACAATTTTATCAGTTTTTTGCTTCATATATTTTGAAGCTCTGTTAATAAAGACATAAACATTTAACATTTTAATGTCCTCTTGATTAACGGACCTATTTATCATGAAGTAAAATTATTTATTCCTAGTAATATTATTTGCTCTGAAATCTACTTTGATCTGAGTATAACCACTACAGCTATCTCTAGCTTATGAGTAGTACTGGTATGGTGTATCTTTTCCATTCTTTTACTTTTTACTATGTTTGTCTTTATATTTACAGTGTGTTTCTTGCAGACAGGAGATGGTTGGGTCTTCATTTACCACCGGTCTGACAATCTGTTCCTTGGGGTGTTTAGACAAATTATATTTAACATGATTATCAATATGATTAGGTTTGTCTATCAATCTTGCTCTTTGCTTTCTATTTGTCTGATGTGTCTTTGTTCTGTTTTTACACCTTTTCTGTCTTCTTTTGGTTGACTATATTTTACATTCCTTTTACATTCCATTTTATCTCCTTTGTTGACTTACTAGCTGTAACAGTTTATTTTGGGGTTTATGGTTCACCTTTAACATATCATAGTCCCTCTTCAAACCATACTATGCCACTTTAAGAACCTAGCAATAGTGTACTTACATTTCTCCCCTCCCACACTTTGTCATTGCTGTCACGTATTTTATTTTTCATATGGCGTAAGTACCACAATACATTATTATTTTATTTAAATAGCCAAGTGTCTTCTAAGGATATTTAAAATAATAAGAAAAAAGTTATGTTTTTACTAATATATTAATCATTTCCATTACTCTTCATTTCCTGGTGTAGATACATATTTCCAGCTGGTATAATTTTCCTTCTGCCTGAAGGACTCTGTTCAATATTTCCTATAGTGTAATTTATGCTGGTGATGAATCTTTCAACCTTTGTATATCTGAAATAGTCATTCTTTTGATATTTTCACTGGGTCTAGAATACTGATTGATGGCTTTTTCTTTTTTAATCTTTCAGTACTTTAAAGGTATTTGCTCCATTCTCTTCCCTCTTGCCTTGTTTGCAACAAGAAATTGGTGCCATCTTTATCCTTGTTTTTTTCTCTGGCTGATTTCCACATTATCACTGGTTTTAAGCTATTTGATTATGAAGTGATTTGGTGTGCTTTTTCTTGTGTTTGTTGTGTGTGAAATTTGTAGAGCTTCTTGGATCTGTGGTTTAGCACTTTTCATAAATTTGAAAAATTCTTTCTCCAAATTTTTCTTAGTACTCTCTATACTCTCCTCCCCCTCAAAGACTCCAGTTACATGTATAGTAAGTACTTGATAATGTCCCATAGCCCATGATGCTCTCTCCCTTTACAAATTACTTTATTCACTTTTTGTTCTGCATTTCATTGTGTATCACTTGCATTAATTTTTATTCAAATTCACTAATCTTTTCTTCCTAAATACCTAACCTTCCATTATACCTAACAAGGGTACTTTTCATTTCAGATATTACAATTCTCATCTTTATAAGCTTAATTTGGGGGTCATTTTAATATCTTACATATCTCTATTTCACTTTTTAAATTATATGGAACATAATTATAATAACTATTTTAATATTCCTGTCTGATAATTCAAATATTTGTGTCACCACTGGGTTGATTACTTCCTCATTATTGATTGTGTTTTCCTGATGTTTTGTATGCCCAGAGTTATTTTTTATTGTATACCAACTATTATAAATGCCTGTAAGCACCAATTTTTACCTAGTTCAGTGCTGCATATTTTTGTATTCTTATGAATTTTAAACTTTGTTCTGAGAGGAGTTAAATTACTTGGAAATGGTCTGTTCCTTTCAGGTCCTGCTTTTATGATTTGTTATTCTGTCCCAGAGCAGTGCTCAATTTAGCATTAATTATTCTCCACTGCTGAAGCAAGACTTCCCAAGATAGTCTACCCAAGGTTCCAGGAATCTTTAGGTTCTTTAGTCTGGCTGCTGGGAGAACACTATTCTTGATCCTGTATGAATGCAGGTTAGTGTTTCTTCTAATAACCCTGGAAGATTCTCTGTCTGGACTTGAGTAGTTTCTTCACATGCATGTAACAATCATTATTCCACCAGATACACCCTCTGCAGATCTCCAAGGTATCTTGCTGCTCAGCCTTCTCTTCTCTGGCACTGTGTCTAGCAAACTGCAGTTGCCTTGGTCTCCACAAACCCTCAGAACTATCTCAACTCAGGAAAACCTCTAGGGTCTGCCTAGACTCCCCTCCCTGTGCAACAGCATGGAAACTTTATCAAAGCAGTATTCTAAGGTGATCACAGAGCTCATTCTATTTATTTCCTATCTCTCAGGTATTACTTCCTTTTGTTGCCTTATGCCCAATTTCTAAAAAACCATTCTTTCAAATACATTATCTGTTTTTTCAGATGTTTCAGGCAGAAGAGTAAATTCACTACCTATTACTCCATCTATACTGGAAGAAGAAGTCTTAAGATTATATTTTAATTATGAATTTTACTTTAAAATAATCAAATACCACAAACATACTTGGAATGTCCTAAGGTTCTGAACTTTGTTCTGGGAAGAGTTAAATACTTGGAAATTAAGGAAATAATGGTGATTACCAAACCGTAAATACTCACTATAATGAACATGATTTAAACCTTTACATTTTAGATCCAAAATAACCACCTTACATCTTTATTACTCTCGTCATCACTTATACCTAGTAGCATTTTCACCATTTAATGGAATGCCCTGAAATGTAATTGGGTCATCATGACTTTTTTTTTAGTTTTTCACTCTTGCCTAATTAAAATTCCAGATAAAATCTTAATGAAGTCTCTCAGTATTTTCATTAAGGGTTATTATTTAAACAGTAAAATGTACAAATTCTTAAGAATCTGTATGGCCTATGAAATATTACTTCCTTGTAGTTATGCTTCTTAAAATGCCTCTTAGTCCATTAGAAACAAGTAACCCTGTTACTTTTCCCTATCACTGGTTATTTTTTATTTTATAATAGAATTAGGATATAGGGAAAAATAGAGTAAATATTACATAGCAATATAAGGTCAGAGTCAAAATGTCCTATTGGAGATTTAACCTAATATGCCAAGTATATTCAATTTCAAATATGAACCATAGTAAATTTGTTTGAGCCATGTGGTAACAAGTAATATCTATACTGAAATTCAATAAGTATCTGTTGAATAAATGAATTATAACAATGAATTATTAAAATATGAATGAAGATAATCCTCTATTAATTGAACATGATACTATTAGTTATAGGAGAGAAAAAAATAATGGAAAAGAATACTTTAAAGTTTATACCATGGCTGAGGACCTTAATATACAATATAACAAAGAATTTTAGAACTAGTATATTTTCAAGATCTTGTAGGACACTGGTGTTTCTCTCCCTAATATATTTCTAGATACTTTTGTGCCTTGCTACTGGTCTGCACTAGCAGTATTGGCATCTCTTGGAAGTTTGTTAGAAAAACAGACTCTCAGGCCCTACTTCAGACCTACTAAATTCAAATCTGTATTTTAATAAAAACAGCAAGTTATTATATATGTAAATTAAAGGTTGAGAAGCCACTAGGGTATTCCTGGAGGACACAGCAAAGGGTAGGCAAATAGCACATAACATTTTTTAAAAGGTTACCTCAAAACTTATTTTGAAATAAAAAAAATTGAAAACACTTAACATTATTTTGCATCTAAACTGATAATAGATATTAGCCATTTGTATAAATAAATGAATTAAGCAAATACTCATCAACTCAAAGTTAAGGTCTTGAGCCAACTTTGTATTCATTCATTCAATAAATACTAAGCCCTGTGCTAAGACCTGTGAGAGAAGTAAAAAGTCATAAAACAGGTCAAAACTACTTTAGCACGTAGTTAAACATAAAACTAAGGCTTCTTAAAAAAAGGAAATGTAACATACTTTCACATGTGTTGAACATAATTCTAGACCTATAGAGATTTAAATTTATGGACCAGTTTTCTCTTTTTGAGGCTACTGGTTTCTGAATGATATTAAAGAAACAAATTACTAATAATACTTTAAACTGGAGTTACATTCCTTATCAGTAGCTCCATTTCACTGTCCAACTCAAATACTGCTATAAGACCCATTCTGGCAAGAAAGGACACAGGTGGGGAGAGAAAAAAAAAAGACAGGGAAGAGGAAAGGGAGAGAGGGGAACAAGAAACCAGGCTTAACTGAAATAATTTAAACATTAATAAAAAAATATGGACAAAAGAAATGATACATTTCAACAGAACTAGAAGAACTAATTACTCTAGGGCAGGAACTGGCAAACTTTTCTGTAAGGGGTCAGAGTGTAAATATCTTAGGCTATGAGGGCCATATGGTCTACTGTAACAACTCAACTCTGGAGTTGCAGCTGAAAACAGCCATAGACAATAAAAAAATGGGTAGGGTGGCTGTGTTCCAATAAAACTTTATTTACAAAAAACAGGTGACAAGCCAGATTTGGCCCAGGGACATAGTTTACTGACTCCTTGTTCTAGGGGAAAGAATTCTATGGGTTTATAAATATATGACTAATTACTATAGAATCTGCATTTTAAAATACAACAAATGCTCTTTCTTTATGATAAGGAGAATTGAATTATTCTTGAAGAGAAAGTTATTTTCCAAATAAAAGTTAAAACAAATTATTAACAGTTCCAATTTCTAGGCATAACCTCAAATCTGATATTAAACTCTAACTTCTTCCCTGACTAACATAATTCTTATAAACAAAAGGAGCTATTGGTTTGACTTATGTGAGATTCAAAAATGAAGGATATAATTACAGGATACTTTAAGTCATTAAAGTATGCATTTCCTAGTAGGAGCAGCCAAAGGCACCAGGCAAAAGAAAAAAGAAGTAACTATATCTTGCTTCCCCACAATGGGTCATATGCTACTGTTTATTCAGTCTAGTACTTGTCTGTGAAAGAAGCATTGAGACCATATTGAAAGAGATCTATTTCTTCCCATCACCACCTTCAAAGATTAGAGATAATGCTTCTTGCTGCACTACAGTGATGAATTAATTACCCATAGGTTTGTTGGATTTACTTTTAATATCCACAACTTTCTGATAATATGCATTCCAAAACTACATAATCTATTATGTGACCCAGTGTTTTAGTATTTCCTTTTATTCTTCCTAAACCTATCTTTCTAAGCTCCAAAGGAGACTATCATGCATCTATCTAGTTTTTGAAGAATGAGTATATATTCACATTATCTATTTTATTTAATTATCCATTCATTAAAATTCTATATCCATTGGTTATCTTTTATCTTTTTCATCCAAGCTCATATACCTTGACCATTTTAGTTGACACTTTATAGACTTTGTTGATTTCTAAAGTACTTGGGCAGCAAACACTGCTACTATCCCAATCCCACTGCCTCTTCATTCACTGTTCCCTACCCAGCAATGTCTTCTTACTGTTCGTTCCTGAGTGCCCCTGGTCACAGGAACATGCTTGGCCTGTGAGTTCCAGAGAGTTAATACTCTCCAGGAACAGCCTAAGACCAATAGCAAAGAAGACTTAGGAATAAATACCCTAGTCTCCTTGCCCATTAGGAGGGATAACTGAAGTCATTCTACCCTCTCTCCCAGAAGTACCAGTAAAATGGGGCACAATTTCCAGAAGAAGTAACTTGCTCTTGAATGCACTCAGTATTGTGTTCGTTCTCTGAACTGAATCATTTCCCACTCACATATAGGTGTGTCTAGGATTGCCTTTCAAATAAACTATTTGGACTCAAATATTTGTCTACTTAAGGTAGGCCTCAACCTAACATGGTCTCTAAACTTAAAATTCTTGGGTTCCTGAGATTTTACACTAAGAAGTGTTGTTCATAGTATTCCATCCATAAAACCACGAAGGTCTTGCCCAAAGAAAGGATTACACTATCTGTTTCACATTTGCTAGTTTTCAAAAGAACTGGTGAAGCCAGCATTGTATTACTCTTCAAAGACGTAGCAACACATCAGGGTGCTGACTTTAGGCAGTATCTGAAGTGATTCCTAGTTATCTTACCTGTAATAACTGAATGCTCAGAACCCACCATCCTATAAGTAAAATTTCAGTTGTTTTTTTCACAAATGCATGACTTTATACTTGTTCACACAGAAATTTATGAGAAATTTCTGTTCTGGACAACAGAAATAGTGTAAACCAGATTTTGTTTTAAAAACTTTCCTCAAATATGTTATAGAAAAATGATCTTCCCATAAAAATTTTGCATTCCCCCCCTACCAAAGGTAGGAAATATAAGGACCTTAATAAATACTATTTATAAAAGTCTAACACTTTGAATATTGAAAAGCCCATAGAATTGAGCCAAATAGTAATAAAGAGTTAGCCCATTGATACATCAAATTCATGAAACATTTTCATCTGCATTTATCTGCTTGGAAAACCACCTCTTCCTTTAGCCCTAGGTAGAACTTTATAGAGACATAATTAGCCTTCCCCATCTTATTAACTTCAAGTTCCAGTTAGCCCAATCAATACCTCTCTAAAGTGCCTTAAAACCACCTCTCCTTCATGCCCATTATTCTTATCCCAGTTTGTCTTTCCTGTGACAATAACCTTCTATTCAAGTCTCCTGTTTTATTTCACTTATTTATTCTGTAAAATCTGGTGACCTAACATTGCTTCATCAAACCTAAGATTGTTCAAAACTGTAATAGCTCAAGTCCTGAACATCACTTTCAGCACTTAATAAAACATATGGACATTTACATTATATTCAGACAACTCACGGTTGCCCAAATACTTCATGTATTTTTACTTCTGTTTGGAATGAAGATTAAAAATATGTTTACCTGGGCATATCAAAGTGTGGGCAAAGGGTCTGTTTGTTTTTATACAGAGGATCAAAGCCTAATTTGGCTACCCAGAAAATGAACTAAGATACGATATGAAGAAGAACCTCCAACATCATCACTCTCTGGAAGAGTCATACCAAAAGATGATCATCAAAAAACCTCAACAAAGATCCAGGCAATGCTGCAGTTGTAGCTACATCCATTCCACTGGTTCCTGGACTTGTCATTGGAATGAAGAAGGAGATATCTAAGCTGGCCTGTGCATACTGTAAAACAACAAATTTGACTGGATCTATACTGTTGGAACTCAACCAAGAATTAGGAGAAGTGCAAGTTGTAAAACTCCAAAATCTTATGACTACAGACTATCTACTGTTAAAAGAACATATGGGATGTGAACAGTTCCCAGGAATGGGTTGTTTTAATTTGTCTAATTTCTCTCAGACTGTTCAAGTACAGTTGGACAATATCCATCATTTCATAGACAAATTTTCACAAATGCCTAGGGTGCCTAACTGGTTTTCTTGGCTTCACTGGAGATGGCTGGTAATTGTAGATCTGCTTTAGTTATGTAACTGTATTCCTATTATGTTAATGTGTGTGCACAATTTAATTAGTAGTTTAAAACCTATACATGCTTAAGTTACTCTACAAGAAGATATGTCAAAGAAATAATCAATCTTCCCATGTTTTCTTCCATCTGCTACCTCTGTAGCTTTTCTTCCTTCCTAATTACAACCCTTAAATAGAATTCATGCCTCATATCGAATTCACCGAGTATTGTAATTCCTCCAAGTGGTAAAGATACCTCAAGACAAATGCTGGGCATAGAAGCCACAGGGCATAAATATGCAAAGAAGTAAAAAGCTAACCTTTTCAAACAATATGGCTTCTCTCTCACTTATCAACTTTACATCTCCCTGTATGGCCCCGGAAGATGACTGGTTAGCCAGAGACGGGTAAGATTCCTCAAGGGAGGAACAACCTAAGACAGGCACAGTCGCAGGGGGGCCATCAGGTGAGAAATTGGGGATCAAAAGTGGTGAAGCTTAGAAGCTCACCCCCCATTTTGAGAGAAATCTTCTGCATCCATGGATGTTTTAATGCCCTTGTCTAGCTTGGATTAACAAATAGTCTACAGGCACACACATGATCATCTACAATTGCTCTCTTACAACACTAAACTATGTTTTCTATCTTTATCTTGTATCTACCTACCACTTCAGCATTTTATTAAAAATAAAAATAATAATAATAATAAAGGGAGAAATGTGGGATCCACATATAAATCAAGTATAAAAATCAAACAAATATTCATATTTGACCTGATTGTTTATAGTTCATAATGCATGATCAAAACCGAAAGTTTCTGTGATGACTACCCTTGTATTGTTCACCATGTAAGAACTTATTCACTATGTAAGAATTTGTTCACCATGTAAGAACTTGTTCATTATGCTTCAGAAGATTGGAGACTGTTGAGAATTAGGCTTGAGTTGGATTAATGATTGTGCATTGAGCATTGACTCCCCTGTACAGAATTTTATTGTTGTTAACAACCATTTGATCAATAAATATGAGAGATGCCCTCTCAAAAAAATATATATATATATGTTTACCTAAAGATTAAGCAAAATGTTTACCTGTCTGAAGCTATGTCACTGGCAATTTGCTGCTTCACTCCTGACCCATTTTTAATAGAATCCTGTCTTGTGAGCCCATGAGATCGACTTTTCTCCATTGCAGGTACAGATAAGTCACCTGAGGGTCCTTGGAAGTGGGCCTGTTCATGCAGTTTTGCTTTCTTCCCCTGAGGCGCCTCCTCATTCCTCAGTCCTCGGAGAACTTTTTGATCGGGTTGCTGTGGTGTATTAGTTCCACTATTATAAAACCATGCGCCTGATTTAGTGAGGATTTCTTGTTGTTTTCGGCACAAATTACATACCCACATAACCTGCACATGAATACATAGGGAAAAGAAATTAGTGTTTCCAAAAGTTATAAACAAACAAAAAGACAACAATTAAAGCCAACAAAAGAATTACATGGTTTTCCTTCTTAAGTTAAAATGTAACCCAGATTAAATACTACCATTAATTATATATATATCCTTTCTTTTAATTTTGTCAGAATAATTATAATGAAATAGATAATGTTTACTAACAGTAGAGTGCCAAATTACTAGTTGTTGGTGTTCTTTATTTTTTATTTAAATTAGAGGTATGGTGCAGTAAACAGAACAGATTTTGGGGCAAGACAGACTTTAGTTCAAGACCAACTTCAATGTTAGAAACTTTGTAACTTTGAACAAGGTTCTGAACCTTCATACATAAAACTTAGTTTCCTTAATGATAAAAGAGAGAAACAGAGATGATAATACTAATTTTCTAATATTGTTTTGAGAACTAAAGATCACAAATAATTTATTAAAATGTCTAGCACAATGGCTGGCATATGTTAGACCTAGCAAATTACCTACTAATATCAGGTTAATCTTCTATCACCAAATAAAAGCTTCTTGAAGGGGCTTTTTTTTCTTTAATTCCTAATGGCTAAAAGAAACAAAAACTAGGAATATTATTGATCCTCAAAAAAAACCTATTAATTGCCTATAATTTGTAAAAGGAAACTCATTTCCTTTTTAAATTGTGATAAAACACACATTTCTTTTATTAAAGTGTAGGTGATATACAATCTTATGTTGGTTTCAGATACACAACACAGTGGTTCAACAGTTACCCATATAATTAAATCCTCACCCCCTCTATCGTGGTCACTATCTATCAACTTAGTAAGATGTTACAGAATCACTGACTATATTATCCATGCTGTACTACCATTCCTGTGACAAACTTAATATTGTGATTGTGAATTATTGAAAACACACATCAAATGTACCATTTTAACCATTTTTTAAGTGCACAGTTAGTAGCGTTAGGTATAGTCACACTGTGAAACAGAGCTTCAAAAGCTGTTCATGTTAAAAATTCAAAATCTATACCCATTAAATAGCAAATCCCTTTTCTCCTTCCCCCCATTACCTTGTAACCACTATTCTACACTTGATTTTTTAAAAGATACACTTTTCAGACTTCAGGAATCTAAGAATATTATAACTAAGATCTGTGTGACCAGAAAACCTTCACCCTCATCTGAAAAATCTTTCTCAATTCAGAAAAAATAAAAAATTACGTATTCATGAAATAAAAGGTGAGTTCATGCTTCTGTTGAGCATTTCTGATGATTTGTTTATGTCAAATGCTGAATCTTACACAGGTCTCCAAATTGCTAAACATTTCCTCATAGTAAATAATAATAATATAAATAATCACAGTAATAAATAGAAAGATTCAGTATGGTGTTTTCAACCAAAACAAAAATGTTTTGGTAAAATACCATTTAAAATTTTTGTTTAATTATCCATTATCCAGTTCATATTGTTTGTTCAGTCCATATCATATATTATTGTACCTGATCATTTTTTATTATTTTATTCTCTCTTTGAATTATATATAATTCTTTTCTCCCAGCTGAATTTGAAGCTCACTGGGGACAACGTCTGTATCTTCCTATTTGCATAATAACACCCAATAAATCATAAAACAGAAAGACCTTCTAAATGCTTGGCAACTTGAATTCTTTTGAAGTCTTTCTGGAGGAAATATGATATTTGTATTACTATTTATTTTTGTAAGTAAAGTATTTTTATATAGAAATACCAAAATCCCACTCAAACTTTTACAATACACTTTGCAGTTCAAATTTCTTTTGGTTTGAATACACATAAAAGATAAATATTATCTTTAAAAAAAAAAAATTTAAACCACAATCTTCAGCCTTTTGATGCCATCTTGTGACAAATGTCGGTATTACCAATCTCTTTTAGAAGTGAAAGGTACAATACAGAACCACAAAATAATGTTGAAGTTAGTTAGTTTTTGAATTTCAACTTGTTTTATTTTAAACAAATCACTCCTTGTATTATTGTGATAATACATGCTATATAATGGCATGATATGATTTTATCTGGAATAAGTCACACTCAGAGTATTGAAAATAGCATTTTGTACCTATTGACAATGAAAACAGAAATGAGTTTATGAGACAATTATCCAATTATAATCATCAGCAGAAACAACCTATTTCTGCTTCATTATTTGTCAAAAGTTAAGCAGATTTTTTAATATCTTCTGGGACAGGTATTCAGAAAGGATAACCTTGGGACACGGGCAGTATAACCTGGGATCTCACTGAAGTGTTAATTCTCAGGCCCTACTCCAGACCTGCTAAATCCGAAATTCTGGGGCAGGACTCAGAAATAGGATTTTATTATGCCAAATCTTACAGGTGATTCTGATGCGTGATAAAGTTAAAGAACCATGGCTGAAGCAGAAATCCCCAACTCAGTATGCTGAATGGGTTACACGTGCGCTCCTCAAAGCAGTATGTCAGGCCATGAGCAGCCTTGCCAGTTAACTTCAGTGTTAACTGTTCACTGTACAAGTAGTAATAGTATCGTTTCTATGTGACCCAAAATGAGAAAAAGAATTGGAAGAACTATGGGCTTTCTTTTCCTCATCTGCAAAAACCCAATGGATATTAATATAAGATAAATGAGTATAAGGCATGAAGGATGTTTGTTTTCTATTGAAAACTCTCTTGTGTGTTATATATCCTCCCCATACTCTGAAAGCTATTCATATTAGTTGCTATTTTTCTGACTAGATGCCATGTTCCCTCCTAAACTGTTACCTCTTATTATCCTCATATCCTAACACCCAATTCACTTTCCTTTTCTTCTTTTACTATCTCCTCTCAGTTTGAATTAGTAATTTATTAATCTTTAAAGCTCAGGAAGCCTAAATCCACTCACATCAAGTAGTACAGGGACTGACATTTTTTGCTTGAGCCCTTTACACACATGCAGCTTGACTTATAAACTGATGATAACTTAACTGCATGTCACAAACACATACACCTATATATGCTGTGAGATAACTTTTCACTAACTGGCTATGAAATAACCAGTGTCTATTAGAGGCAACTTCTGTGTCTATGGAACAAAATTCAATTTGGGAATAGAATTACAGGACATTTGTTATGGAACACTTGACCCAGTTAAGTTAACCAGCGAATATATCTTATGATGAATGCTGTTAAAAATATCTTAGTAATATATATGCCTGTAAATCACACAGTTAGAGTCTATTCAGTTTGCTGGTCCTCATAATTATCAAAAATATTCAGTCACTGAGAATGCAAAGATATATATAGGATTCAAAATTATATTATTAACTTCAGTTAAAAAGTTAACTGTTCTTAAAAATGGTTAACAGTTAACTGTTCATAACAGATCTAAATATGACAAATTTTTCAAAGTAATATAGCAATATTAAGAGATGGAACACTTAATGACCCAAATTTGTCATTTGTTACTGTATGTTCCATTACACAAATATCCTTAGTGGAGTTGAAAGGGAGAAAAAAACTAAGGAAAAAAGACATATCTCTCATTAAAATGGTAAAGGTAATAGATAAACTGAATAGACAAAGAAAGCAAAAATCAAAATTATGTTAACTTTACATACAACAGTTCAAATGAATTTAAAGTTCTACAAAATTCTGTGGTTTTCATCTAAACAGGCATAATGAATAATAAAGTAATTCAGGGAAGAGAAAGATTATTGATTAGAGACTGGCACTAGTAAGACCATAGACCAAGTTCATAACACCCAGTTAACTCTGTACTTAAAGAATTTACTAGACTCTCTCTCTAAACATTGCCAGACTGCTTATAAATGTGTGTATTAATCAGTTTTCTGATCAGTTTAATCTAGCACATGACTAGAAAATTGTGGAATGTCTAGCAATTAAACATTTTTTTTCCTCTTAGAAAACTGAATTCTCAATCTCCCCTGTAGTTAGGGATGACCGTGGCCATCTAGGTTCTGGCCAATGGATTACAAGTGCAATGATGTATGCCACTTCCATGACAATAAAAAAACTCTTACATGCAACTACCCAATCTCATATGTTACTATGCTGCTCGCCATCCAAGAAGCTGGAGGATAAAAGAGCCACAAAAAAGGAGTTTAGGAACCCGAAGGAGAACTTGGAAGAGAGCCCTCTGGCTAATCAGCCACACCAGTGTGGATTTCAACATAGGTAAAAAATAAACTTCTACTAGGTTGAGCTACAGAAACTTTTTGAGTTCATCTTTTACAGTTGATAGCATTACCTTAACTAATTAAAAATCCTTTTAAAGTGCATGTTCTAATGAATGTATATCATCAGAACAATCTTTGTATGTGTAAACCAACACGTTACTAAAACTCATCTATAAAAGTACTTCCATGTTGTTCGGGAGCCAGTTTTTACTGAGTCATAACAACCAATTATACACATTTCTTCCCAACTCCATATTCAGTGAGTAACATGGGTTAGCTTTGAAATCATCTCTGGGGGGTGTATTTAGACAATGGAAATTGGAAAAATGCCACAAATCAGGGCTGTACCATACAGGAAGCCAATTGTTAGCATTTTCCAGCACACCACTGAATATAATCATCTACTGTATTCTACTAAAAGATTAATACTACCTTCAATATTAGTAAATAAACTCAAATGAAGATGTACTTTATCATCCAAATTGATTCAGACCATAAAATTCCAATTTATTTATAAATGGGCAAATAACTATTAACACTAATTCATTAATTACTCATTCATACAATATTCACTAAATGCCTAGTATATGCCAGACACTATGTTAATAGCTAGTGAATACAGCTCAACAAGACATATATTTTGATGTGTTTAAAGTGTAGTGGGGGAGACAGTAAGTAAATATTATAATTGCACAAATGTTTATATCATAATTATGAATATAAAAGCAATGAATTCACACCACAGATGCCTTGATGCTTTCTTCTCCTGTAGCTTACGCTGTGTTTGGGAAAAAAACAGGGATGCAGAGGAGTTCAAAAGGATGCAAGAGCCCTGAAAATCCAGAGAAACTCAATCACAGCATTACCCTCAAGTGTTCCCCATCATCAGATCCATGGTGTCTGTCTCTTAAAAGGCAGAATTCAGTAGCATTTTGGGCTACCAACCTACAAGCCCTTCCCCAGCACTGCATGGTGGATTTGGAAAGTTGAAGAACTGGTCCATCTCCTACAGAATAAAGGTTTTCAAATATGTTCCTAAGCAATTAAGAAATCACTGTAATTTCTATATAATAAGCATCTGGATTACAAAAAAAAAATCAGAAATTTTGGTTCATCTCATACTCCAAGACAAACAGTAAAACTTTCCCAATTCCCCATCAACTGCCAGCATGGCATCTCTAGCAATAGCCACGTTTGTAAAAGGCTGAAGCGGGGAAGTTTCATAGCGCATTCCGTAGGTCTCTCAGGACACGGCAACAGTACAGAAGAAGCTTTAACCTGGAACATCACCAAGTCTTCGTTGTTACGTACTCTTTTCTGTTGGCTGTGGCTTTGAAAATTACCTGCAAAGAAATGTAGCTTCTTTCCTTCTTCCTCTCTCCTCCTCTTTCCCTCCCTTCCTACTTTCCCCTGAGCTTATCCGTTTCTTATAACAATTCTGTGATTGCCTTCAAGCAATCTCTAGACTCTCCAATCCAGAACCAGGTCTTCAGTAGGGAGGTGGGCCTTGCCTCCAACTTGGTAGTTAATAATACTGCGAATTAATATATTAGTGATCTTGCAAATTCATTTATTAAAACCAAGACCATGGTTGGCTTTGTTCAGTGCCATATTACAAGACTGTATGACACTTGCCTAAATTGTGTGGCGTGTGCCCATAGCTCCATGGAACTTGTAGTCTGAGGCAGCTTTTTAGAGCATTTTCCCAGCTCCTTTTATTAATGAAGAAGGCCCTGGGCATCAAGAAGTAAATGTGACTCTAGATTCTCATTTTACATGGAGCACTTTTAGTTGTTATCCCAAACCAGCCATGCTTTCACCCACTAGTGCCTGCTTTTTGGCTTGAGGAAGACAGTGGGCCTGAGGCTTCAGCTTTGCTCATATCCTTTCATTTCTTGTCTGGTTTATTTTATTTTAATGTGTTTATTGATATTTATAAACTAAAAATTATGGGTACAGAAACAAAAATCCTTCTAAAAAGTCATGTCTATTTTAGCAGAAAAATGTTAAAACTTAAGATTTATATGATAGCATAGAACAAACTACTTTAACATGTAGAGTTTAGGGTAAGTAGAAAGAGGGATAAATGTTAAAGTATAGGCAGACTGGTAAAGCTCACTATAATTTTTAATTCTCTATAATTTCCCTGAGGCTTCAAGTATAAATTGACTTGTGTAGGTCTTTTCTTGTTGTTGCAATTGTGTGTTTTATTTTGATAAATAGGAGTGTAGATATCTGAAATCTATAGTAAAACTGACTACATTGTAATACAATAAATGATTGTTTTTTCAACCAAATTGTCTTTCATTTTCATTATCATTTCCTGTCTTTCAATTAATATTTGACATCTCAAATTGCCAGAACATGTGAGATGAACCCATCATACTTTGTACTGTATTATTAAGCAGTTGAAATTGCTACCCAATTACCTGATTTCCTCAGTTTTCTAATTTAATTGGTTGTTTATTGGTTATTTATTATTTATCATGGAAATTAATACTCAATGATTTAATCACCTCAGCTCACTAATTTAATTAATTGAAAACAATTTAGTTTTACTTGATAACCCTTTTTTTGGAGCATACTCAAAAAGTGAGTGAATCCCTCGAGGTTTATGATACTGCTATCTGTTTCTTTTCAAAGGAACTAGCTTACTACTAACAAGCTATGAATGTACACATTGAAGTTCAAAAATAGGAAGCAGTGGTCCCCAAGGAACTCCATTAGCAGGCTCTAGGGAAAATAATTCCCTTGTTTTCTGGCAATCAGTTTCTGATGGCTACCAGCATTCCTTGCCTTTCGGCCACATCACTTACAGATAGTATCCAACAACAGCACAATAAACATTCTTCTCAAGTACACATGGAACATTTTCTAGGAAAGCCCATATGTTAGGTGACAAAACAACTGTTAGCAAATTCAACAAGACTGAAACCATACCAAGTATCTTCTCTGAACACAATGGCATGAAACTAGAGGAAACACAAGAGGAAAACTGAAAATTCACAAACATGTGAAAATTAAACAACACTCTCCTGAACAACCAAAGGCTCAAAGAAAAAAACTAAAGAGGGGAAAAAAAGTTTCTTGAAACAAGTGAAAATGGAAACATAAATACCAGAACTTATGGGATACAGCACAAGCAATTCTAACAGGGAGGTTCATAGCAATAAATGCCTATATTAAGAAGCAAGGCAGAGCTCAAATAAACTACCTAAGTTTATTATTCCTTTTAGAACTAGACAAAGAAATTAGCTGCAGGAAGGAAATAACTAAGATTAGGGCAGAAATAAGTAAAAGAGAAAACAGAAAAACAACAGAAAAGATAACCAACCTAGGAGTTAGTTATTTGAAAAGATAGAACTGCAAAACCTTCAGTCAGACTAACCAAGGAAAAGAGAGGGCCCAAATCAATTGTAATTATTATAACTATAAATTAAATATAATTATAAATGAAAAAGGAGACATTACAAATGATACCACAGAAATACAAAGGATCACAAAAGGCTTCTGTGAACAACTATACACCAACAAACTGGACAACCTAGAAGAAATGGAAAAATTCTTAGAAACATATAACCTATCAAGACTGACCACTTATTAGTGAGTATATCAATAATCAAAAATCTCCCAAAAAGAAAAGGTCATGGCCTGGATGTCTTCACCAGGACTTCATTGGTGAACTTTGCAAACATTTAAAGATGAACTAACACCAATCCTTTACAAATTCTTCCAAAAAGTCAAAGAGGAGGGGGAACATTCCCAAGCCTATCTTACAAGGCCAGCATTATCCTAACACCAAAGCCAAATGAGGACACTACCAGAAAAGAAGACTGTAGGCCAATATCCCTGGTGAATATAGATGCAAAAATTCTCAACAAAATGTTAGCAAACCAAATTCAACTGCACATTAAAAGGATAATGCACCATGATGAAGTGGGATTTATCTCTGGGCTGTAAAGACAGTTTGACACATGCAAATTAATCAACATGATATATGACATTAATAGAATGAAAGAAAAGAATCAATATGATCATGTCAATAGACACAGAAAACTCAATGTCTGTTCATGATAAAAACACTTAAATTAGGGCTTAAAAGAAACATCTTAACATAATAAAAGCCATATATGACAAGCCCCCAGCTAACACCATACTCTGTGATGAAAGGTAGAAAGCTTTTCCCCTAAGATCAGGAACAAGTCAAGGGTAACCACTCTCACCGCTCCTATTCAACATAGTACTGGAAGTCCTAGCTAAAACAATCAGGGAAGAAAAATAAATAAAGGCATTATAATTGGGAAGAAGTATAACTGTTTCTATTTGCAGGTGACATAATTTTACAGAAAATATTTTTACAGAAAATCCTCAAGACTCAACTAAATAAACTTAGAACTAACAATAAATTCAGCAAAGTTGCAAGATACAAAACTAACAATCAAAAATCAGTAGTATTCCTACACTTAAACAATGCATTTTCTGGAAAAGAAAGAAATTTATCTTATTTATAATAAGCTCAAAAACAATAAAATACTTAGGAATAAATTTCACTGAGGAGAAAGATCTCTACTCTGAAAGCTACAAGACACTGATGAAAGAACTTTCATAAGGTGAAAACAAATGGAAAGGTATCCCATGTCTATGGATTAGATGGACAAATATTATTAATGTGTCAATCCTGCCAGAAACCATCTACAGATATAATTCAATCCCTATCAAGATTCCAGTGGCATTTTTTACAGAAATAAACATTCCTAAAATTTATATGGAACCACAAAGGCCCCCAAATAGCCAAAGAAATCCTGAGAAAGAAGAACAAAGCAGGAGGAATCACACTTCCCAATTTCAAGATATACTATAAAGCCAGAGTCATCAAAACAGTATAGTACTGGCATAAAAACAAATAGACCAATGGAACAGAATCAAGAGCCTAGAAATAAATCCAGGCATATAGTCAACTAATACTTAACAAGACAAACAGGAATACTCAATAGAGAAAAGATACGGATATTCACATTTAAAGAATGAAATTTCACACCTGTCTCACACCATTTACAAAAATTAAATCAAACTGAATTAAAGACTTAAAACTAAAACCTGAAATCATGAAACTCCTAAAAGAAACACAGGAATAAAACTCCTTGATGTGGGTCTCAGCAATGATTTTTTGGAAATCACACTTGAAGCATAAGAAATACTAACAGGTGGGACTACATCAAACTAAAAATCTTCAAAACAAAAGAAACTATCAACAAAATGAAAAGACAACCTACAGAATGGCAAAATAAAAATTTCAAACCATATATCAGACAAGGGGCTAATATCCAAAATATATAAAGAGCTAATAAAACTCAATAGCAAAAAAAACAAATAATCCAATTTAAAACAGGCAAAGGACCTGAACAGGTGTTCTTCCAAAGAAAATACATGAATGTACAACAGGTACATGAAAAGATACTGAACATCGACAGTCATTAGGGAAATGCAAATTAAAACCACAATGTGATATCACCTCATACCTGTTAGAATGGCCATCATCAAAAAGATAAGAGATAATAAATGCTGCCGTGGATGGAGTGAAAAAGGTGGGATTGTAAATTGGTACAGCCACTATAAAAAACAATTGGCATTCCCTCAAACAATTAAAAATAGAACTACCATATGATCCAGCAATCCACTTCTGGGAATATACCCAAAAGAAATGAAAACACTAACTTGAAAATACATCTGCACTGCATATTCAGAGCACCATTATTTACAAAAGCCAACACATGGAAACAACCTAAGTATTCACTGATGGATGAACAAGTAAAACAGTTCACACACACACACACACACACTATGGAACATTACTCAGCAATAAAAATGAGGAAATCCTATCATTTGTAAAAATGTAAATGTATCTTGAAGGCATTATTCTGAATGAAATAAGTGAGACAAAGACAAATACTATTATGATCTCACTTTTTGTGGAATCTAAAAAAAACTCAACTCATAGAAAAAGATCATATTTGTAATTACAAAAGATGGAAGGTGTGGGAGGAACTTGGAGGAAGGTGATCAAAAGGCACAAACTTTCAGTTCTAATTTAAATGAGTACTAGGGATGCAATGTACAACATGATGGCTATAGTCAACACTGTTCTGTGATATATATAAAAGAGTTCTAAGAGTCCTCATCACAGGGAGAAATTTTTGTTTCTTTTCATTATATGAGACGACGGATGTTAACTAAAAAAAAAAAAATTCTACTGAATTAAAATGTTTAAACAATGTTGACTAGTAAATAATCAGATAAAATATAGCAAAAGAGAAACCACAGTCTGGGAGAGGTTTTATTTTGATGCACCCAGTTAACAAAGGACAGGCAGTCAGACTATATAGAAAATACCCATACAACATCACAGTAGAATAACAGGTCAAAGAAAGAATATGAAATTCCACAGAGAAACTCAAGTGGACAAGAAACAAATCAAGGTGCTTGACCTCATCAGTCAGAAGATGCAAATTTAAAGCTAGTTACTATTTCACTCCCAGTCTGGCAACATTAAAAAATCTGACAACACCATCCACTGGACAGGAAGCAGAGGAATAAGTACAACCATTCCTCTTAGGACTATAAATTTCAACCAGTTTGAAGAGCCATCCTACAATATATACCTAGTGAAACTGAAAAGGCTACCAATACACTCTATAACCCAGAAATCATATTTCTACCCTAGAGATATTCTCAAGGAGGCATAAATGTTCATTGAACACTATTTCTATCAGAAAAAATTCTGGATAACCTAAAGCAACATGACAATTGATAAAGTGTATCATACTCATGAAGAATTATATTCAGCAGTCAAAATGAATAAATTAGATTTAGATGAATCTAAATTTTGAGATAACTCTCAAAATACAAAATTAAAGAAAACAAGTTGCAGAAAACTATACACAATATTATCCATGATACATGTTAAAAACCTTGTAAAATAATACTATATACAGCTTAGCAGGTATATGTGTATGTGTGTGTATAAAGTCAGACTGTACAAATGAAAATACATTTGAAATGATAAGTATTCAAGATAATTGTTGTATCTCTAAAATAAAATTGCGAAACAAATACAGCAAAGTGTTAAGATTTGTATAAACGTGGTGGTATTCTCTAAACTTCTTGACATGTTTGAAATATTTCAAAATAAAAAGAGGGTAAAGAAGAAACAGTGGGAGAAAATGGGAATGTATAAGTAGGAATGTCAGACTAATAACCAATTAAGGTTGATTGTATTAGTGAAAATAGTATTTATAATCA
This sequence comes from Manis javanica, assembly GCF_040802235.1. Lineage (NCBI taxonomy): Eukaryota > Metazoa > Chordata > Mammalia > Pholidota > Manidae > Manis > Manis javanica. Next base: position 187,769,957 of record NC_133157.1, on the reverse strand, counting down.
CACTGAAAGTAAATGTGTATTTAACATACATATTTTAGTTAACTGAAAACTCATGACAATTCTCTAAAAATATAATTTTTAAATTACAATATAGCTATCTTTTTAAGGTTTTGTTTTTTGGAGGAGTGTGACTAAAGGAGTCAGAATATATTAAAGGTAACCAACCAATTCACAGTACATATTTCGTAGTTTTTTTTTTCATTTTTCCTTTCATCAAAGCATGTGACTGATGTCATAAATTTGCTGTTTTAAATTAAATTTTATTAAAAAACTAGGGAAGTGGTTGCCTAGGTAAACAGTCATTGAGCAGAATTTGATTGTGTATTGATTATTATCAGGATTGGTAATTGCTGCCTTTATAATAACTATTTGACTTTTAAATCTAATTTTAATTCAGAATTGCATTTTAAGCTTAAAATTTTCTCAGTAATCTTAAAGGAAAGACAAATTTTAAAACAGTAAGTATGTCTAACAAATTAAGGAAAAGTGAATATTTCTGCAGTTATTCAATTTTCTCACTAGTCTGTGCTATAGCGCTTTTTCAATCTGAACCCACTGGATTGTGCATATATAAACACTGCATTGGTAGCCTGCTTTTTCCCTAAAAATAAATTAAATTTCAGTTAAAAATATACTAACTTTAATAAAATGAAAATATGAATTGAAAGAGTATCATTCTACATTACCAAACATAATGATATTAATCAGAATAATCATTTTCCATCACATATTGACTGACTCAAAGATTTAAGAGTAAATACAAATACACCATCAGTTGACAGTTTCCTTTTCCATTGTTTAGAAGAACTTAGCTATGATATATAAATTATGGAACTATAAAATCATTTCAATAAATTTAAAGCAAAATTATGGTTTAAAAATGGGTGAAAGCAAGTTTAATTTTTCTTAAAATAGAAATATTTAACAATGTTTCACTTAAAATGGAGAACAGAACATAATTTCTGAAGTGGACATCTTATGAAAAGAGAGCCAGAACATAATTATATGAAGGTATGCAGATGGTAAAGAAGATGCTTTATTCATACTAAAGAGAATTGGCAATGTAAGACCATAGGCAATACTAAGAAAATAGTAACAAAATATGGTGATACGGAAATCAGAAGGAATCTTGGGGAGGAGAAATTTTAAGTGAGAGGTAATAATTCAGAGAAAAAAGTTCAAACTATAAAGCTTCATATACATGCCTCTCAGATTCTTGCTAGTAATTCTTTAAAACATAAGGTTGATGGACAAAACTATTTAGGATCGTCCTTGATTTTTTTGCAAGTAAATTTTCAGAAGTCATGGACTATTATATGAACTTCCTTTTGCAAATTATGCTTCTTGTTCCTGTAACTGCTAAAAGGCAATAAGATCACTAAGCACATACAGTCATCTGACCTTCAAAACAGAGTTCAATGTAAGGCAAGTCCAATTTGGCCCACCCAAAGGAGATTTGCTATTCTAAGAATTATAATTCTAGTGTGATGATACAACACAAAATTGAAAGTACAGCCTTATATATCTAAAGCTTCAGTGCATTTGTATTTTGATTCATCTCAAACTTAACACAACTGAATTCCAGATCTTCACCCAAAACTGCCCCATCCACAGTCTTACTCATAGTAGTTTATGGTAACTCTCTATACTCCCAGTTTGCCTTGGACCATAAATCTTAGAATAATCTTCTCTCATATCCCACTTTGATTGCACCAGGAAAGTTTGTTGGTTCTACTCTTATAATATCTTCTCACCACCTCCACTAAAACCACCTTAGTCTAAGTCAAAACCATCACCAGCCTAAATTACTACAACAACCTCATACTGGTCTCCCAGGTTCCACCCTTTTCTCAGTCTCCCCACTAATCTAAAAAACACAGTTAAAGTAAACCCTTTAAAATGTTTTAAAATGTAAGACATATATCAGCAGGACACTTGTAATGCTCCCCATTTTGCTCAGAATAAATGCCAAAGTCTTTACATGATCCAAAAGGTCCTCTGTAATCCCTAACTTTGCATCTCACCATTCTCACCCACTTGCTCTGCTGCACCACATTCACTTCCTTGCTATTTTTTCAACATACAAAGCCGGCCACTACCTTTGTATATACAGGTATATACAGGACCTTTGTATATTCACTATTACCTCATTCTGTACTGCTTTTCTGCTAACCCCCTCTTCTCTTTCAAATTGTTGCTTAACTGCCAGTTGTCAAGGCCATTCAGATTTAAATTCCACACCACCCAAAATTATCTAGATTTTAATTTTTTCCATGCCCTTACACCTTTTAACACTTACTCATCTCAAATATCATATTTTGCATACATCTCTTAATTAAATTATATTTTCCAGGGAGTTAAATACTCACTGCTATAATCCCAAGTGCCTAAAAAACACCAAGGTGTGTTCAATCAATATTTGAACAGTAAGTATATAACAGTTATATGTTACTTGCTTTAAAATCTGTTTGTTTAGCAAATTTCTACAATCCAAATACCATGGTCTTTCATTAAACTGCCTTTAAGAAAAAAACAAAATAACACTTAAGAACTCTCCAATTTAAAATCTTATTAAGTATATTTTCTTGATAAAAATATTGCTTAATAAAATTGAAAATGCACAAGCATTTTAAGATTATTTTTATGTACACTATAATTGCTTAAATATTTAAATGAAAATAAAATATGTATAGCTTATCTCAAACATTTCCAAATTTGTTCAGACAAGGTTCTATTTTTGATATATCCCAGCTGATTTTAAGTTTTACTAGGTTTGAGGGAGGGGAGAAACACATTTATTTGCTTATTTCAGAGGTGATGGATATGTTGATCACCTTGATTGTGTTTATACATTCATCATTGTATGTACAGAAATTGTACACATTAAATCAAATTTACACATTAAATTGTATATTTTAAATACGTACAGTTTTTGTACAGCAATTACACCTAAATAAAACTATTAAAACAAATTTAAAACAGAAGTGTGGAAACTGTCCGCTATAATGAACTGGGTAAGTTGACAGCAGCAAAATGATGTACTAGACCAGTGATTCTCAAACTGTAATGTGTATTCAAATCACCAAGGGATCTTTATAGAATGCAGATTCTGATTCCCAGGTCTGGGGGCAGAGAGACAGGAATTTTGAATTTGTAACAATCTCCAAAATGATTCTGCTTCTCCTGTGCGCAGATTATTCTTTGCATAGCAAGGCTCTAGAGTAGACTTGACTGTGAGTAAAACTCTGGACTCTAGCCCAAACCCTTGTATTATTAATAACACCACAACCATAACCACTATTATTACCACTGGTACTGCTATTGCTACTAACAACAATAATAAAAAAACAAAAATAAGTAGCATTTTTTTAGTTCTCCCTATGTTTCAAGCACTCTTCTAATTCTTGTATATTTGTAATATTATCTCATTGAATCTAAATTAATTCATATCATTTTATGGTAGAAGAAACTGAAGGCTGAAAAGGTTAAGTTACATACACAAGGTCTTCTAGCTGATAAGTAATATAGCCAGATTTCATACCCCAGACTCTTATGATCAAGGGACATGAGTTTTTTCATGTGAAGTCCATCTTAAGTCTCATATAGCAGAAAATTTTGGTACCCAGGGTCAAATCTCCTTGACTCATGTAAGATTTTAGATATACCTGTGATGGACAGGGATGGCAGCAACTGAACCCAAATGACCCACTGGGATGGATAAGCAATTTTTTTAATGGAAAATAACAAGTGTTGGTGAGGATGTGGGATATTGTAACCCTTGTATATTCATGGTAGGAATATACAATGAAGCAATCGCTATAGAAAACTGTTTGACAGTTCTTCAAAAACTTAAGCATAGATTTACCCTTTGATCCAGCAATTCTACTACTGGGTAATACCCAAGATAATTGAAAATATATGCTCATAAAACAACTAGTAAATATATGTTCCAAACAGCATTATTCATATAACCAAAAAATATAAGCCTAGTGTCCTTCAATCAGTGAGCAATTGAACACCATGTGGTATATTCATAAAATGGAATATTATTCATCCATAAAAATGAATTAAAGAAATTCTTGCTACAACACAGATGATCCTTTAAAGCATTTTGTTAACTGAAAGAGCCAGACACAAGAGGCCACATACTATATAAATCCATTTATATGAAATGTCCAGAATAGGTAAATCCACTGAGAAAGAAAATAGGTTAATGGGTGTGAAGTGAGTTGGGCATGGCACAGAGCTCTTTTCAGGGTGATGGAAATGTTCTGGAATTAAATTATGGTGACAGTTGCACAACATTGAGAACATAAAAAGAACCACTAATTTGTATAATTTAAATGGTGAATTTTATGTTATGTGAATTATATCTCAATTTTAAAAAATGTTTAAATACCTCTTCTACAGAAAATCTCAGGCCAGATGATTTTTGTCTTTTTGAGCTTCTCCAAAATCAGATCCCAAGACAAAGATCTAAATGCAAAGTGGGTTATTTATTTGAAAGATAATCTCAAAAAGTACAGTGAAAGAGCAGAGAAGTGAAGCATGGAAGGGGGAAAAGCCAACAAACAGCCAATAAAAGAGCAGGTTAAAGCTGGAGGCAAACAGAGTTGGTCTTCTTGGAACTCTTTCAGAATCACCCAACTAAGAGTAAAGGAGGTGGGGTATTAGCTATTAGCTGCCTGGCACTTATGTCCTTCTCCTTCTGGCTAAACCTATTGCAGTGTCCATAAAATGTCCTTAAGCAGAGAGATGCAGGAACCATTTGCAGGTGTCACCTGGAGTGGGCTGAAGCCTATGAAAAGGTTTCCTATAGCAATTGCTACCATCTTAATAGGCAAATTCTGCCAAACTTCTAAGGGACCATTCATTCATATCCTTATATAAATTGTTCCATAAAATTAAATTTAAGAAAGAACAAAAGCTATACAGCTCATTTTATGAGGCATGTATAAATTTGAAAAAAAAAAGCATAGGTAAATTCTACTCATATAAATGTAGAGAGAGCCAAAACATACGCTCAAACTTAAATAAATACAAGACAACTAAAAAACATGTCATATCACAATCAACCACCATGTAATAAGCCCAGGAAGGTAGGGATGGTGCAACATCAGAAAATCAACTTACACAATGCAACAAAACAAACCAAAAAAGAAAAATTATATGATTATATTAATCAAGAAAAGCCTTTGATAAAACTCAACACCATTTTATGGTTTAAAGTAACTCTTAGAAAACTAGAAATACAAATTTATTTATTTAATTCGATAACAGAAGTAGGAATAAAAGGCCATTTCCTTAGGTTGGTAAAGATTACACATCAAAAACCCTCAGCAAAGAGTATACTTAATGGAGAAGCTTTAGATCAGTCTGACCAAATAAAACTGCTTCCTCAAATACTTCCTTCCTTATGAAAAATAAAAGATAGAAGCAAACAGAAGAATCTGAGATACCAATAAAACCATAAGACAAATAATCCAGAAATACACACTGATTATTTATAGGACATCATAGAAGTGACACATCAGTTCAGTTATATTGTTGATGGTCTTGACAGCTAGGTAAGTTGTAAATAAACTATAATGTGCACTTTTCTTCATGTCCAATGATCTAGAGTTATTGATTTCGAGAATATTTTCAAACAGACACTAGTATCACCACAATGGAATAGAAACTGCAGATGAAGAAAGTCAACTGGCAGTCTTACCCTACATGTAAACATGATCTTCTTAGTTTATCAATACATCTCTAGTCATTAAATATAACTGGTAAATAGCTTGAGAATAAAGAAATATGTCACTGCTTCCTGTTATATATATATATACATGATATGTAATATACTTGCAGATTACTGATATAAGTGGAGTTGTGCAAGACCAATACTTGCTTGTTAAATGTGCAGTTTTCTTCTGTGTTCAGAAAACATTAAAGATGCTACAGTTATACACCCATGACTAAACAAGGTACTGGCTGAACAAACTTCAAAAAGAGGCATAATAAGAACCTAATTCTGATTGCAATAATACTGAAAAATATAATTTGAGGGTAAGAAGCAGTTGAGATTATTATTTTTAACTGGCACTGTTCTTTATAAAAATACCTTCATTGCTAATAAGTAGATCATACCTTATAAAGTCTGTTTGTGATATGCTACCCAGTAATGAAGCTAATGTTATTTAATAACTTACAATTCATTAGAATCTGTACAGAGTTAAGAAGGGAGGCATAAGAATATACAAACGTTATATATCCAACTTGTGGAAGAATGCATTGCTTCAGGGACACCCTCAGAGACTCTGATTTTAAGACATTATGGTCAAGCAATAGTGTGAAACCATCTCTCTTGCAGCACCATTTATGTGCAAAACATTCAAACCCTAAAAGAAAGCCATTCATATATTAAGAAAAATTAAGCGTATTAGCAACTTATAAGCAGTAATAAAAACTAGCTTTAGAAAATGATTACAAATTAGTACTACTCACTGCTAAAACTAGGAAATCTTACATGACAAAAAATCTTATTCTGCTCCACAGTGAATAGCTAAGATATATTAGCTGGTATGTCCATAAGTGCAATTTTATTAAACCTGTATAGATACCACCATACTTTTTAGAGTTCATAAAATCACAGGAGGCATTGTTTAGAAATTGTGCACAACAATCATTCCCAGTTATACTGAAAACAAAACATAAAATTATGGCACACAGAGACCTGAACAGGAATCAATCACAGAAGGGATTTCAAAACTGTGAAATACCCAATATTCAGTTTGTTTTGGATTTAGCTGGCAATGAATGTAAGGATCTCCATGAACAGCACTGATTCAGTGAGTAATCACAAGTAATAGCCTCATGGACAATAACTGAATTTAAACCATATGTTAAGAATACTCATATTCATAAAGAAACTTTTCCCAAAAAGTTGAGTACTGATTAGAGTATCAGGTGCTATCATTAAAATGAGAATATTATTATATTAATATAGCATATTAATTTTTTCAAGTGACACATGAGTAAATTGGTCCACTCATACATAGCTTTTGTCACATTAAGAAATCACATTAAGAAATCCAATTAAGATTATCAAAGGATTGTATTAACATTTTTATATAAATTGGAAAGTAAAGTTAGAGTTTTATAGAGAGTTTCATTTGGCTAAATGATGTGATGCTAAGGATAAGCTTTGCCTATTAGCTCATATATTCCACATTAACAGAATACGCAATTCTAAGTTATTTATAACAAAATAAAGCACGTACAAAGGCAAAATAATTATATCAATATAAATTATCATTGGCAGCTTAAATTAACATTTTCCAAATCCTTGTTGGTATAATGGCTTAAACAAGGTGCCTCTAAGTGAAAAAGTGGTAAGAATCAACTGTCATTTGAAAAGTTTAGTAAGGCCTTTTTATATAACTCCCAGAAACTGACACCAAATCATTTTCAGTTCTTTATTTTGAAGGGAAACCTAAATGAATAGTCAGCCGATGACTACTATGTAGTTGACCCTTGAACAACATGGGCTTGAACTATGCAGGTTCACTTATATGCAGATTTTTTTCAATAAACATATTGGAAAATTTCCTGGAGATTTATGACAATTTGAAAAAGCTCATAGATGAACCACATACCATAGATACATCAAAAATTAAGAAAAAGGCATGTCATGAATGCAGAAAATGTATGTAGATACTAGTCTATTTTATTATTTACTACCATAAAATCAAAAGTAGACTATTAGTAGAGTTAACCATGGATTTTGACTACACAGATGACAGCACTCCTAACCCCTGCATTTTCAAGAGTCCACTGTATTTTATGTCACATAACTTAGAAAGAGTTCAAAGGATTCAATGAATTGTTATAACCACACCTCTATTCATACTTAGTCATTCATGTGAACACATTTCCTCAGTACTTGCATCTATAAAAATAAAAGAAATAGAAATAGAATTGATGCTGAATTCTGTCTCAGATTGTATAGTCACACAAAGATTTATGAACAAAATTTAAAAGAAATCTAGTCTCAATTACCTAACTAAAAAATGTATTTCTAATAAAATTTTATTTCTTATATTTAATAATTCTTAATCAAGATTTTTGTTTGTTAATCAAACAAAAATTCATAATAACTTAAATGGGTGATCAGTTGATAAATAAATTAAACAATTTTTGGTGATAGTTTATTATTGCTATTACTCTTAAAAATTATAATTAAACTCAATCCATTATAAATTTTTTAAATTAAGACTTACAGTCATTGTTTTTAAATATTTAATTTAATTATACATATTTTACTGGAACAGAGTATAAAATGGTGACTTTCAAAAGTTTTCTGCTGAAAACATATTACACGATGATAAAATACTGTGGGGAAGTAGAATGTAAATACAACTTCAAGGAAAAACAGGGAAGAAAACTTCTAACCATTCAAAGAGTTTGTTCATTCCTTGATTTTTAAGAATAATGGAGGTTATCAAACTGGTACACTATTTGGATTCCACTGTATGCATTTTTGAAGGAACCATAACAGTGCTACTATAAAATGCCAGTATTAATAATTTTAGAAATTATATCCTTTGCAACCACTTAACACATGATGAAAATATTAGATGTCATCTTAAAAGTATGTGATAAGGTAAAAATTTTTTAAAACTTCAGTAAAAGGCTGAAAATAAACATTTTAAGATCAATGTCTGAACTGCCATCTCAGCTACTTATAACATTCAGCCTCCTCCACTCCCAACCCCCAGACTAAGCAAGTTCCCCAATCTGTAGCCATCTTACACTGTGCTAAAGTGTACTATTGTATCTGAGCAGAATCATGTAGGCTGTGGATCACCCTCCTCTGCAACAAATCCTCTAAGCCCTTGCCTACTGAGGAGTTTCTTCCCTTTTCCACTAGCTGACTGACAAAAAGCCAGCAGGCATCTACGTTAACTCAGCATAGACTTATTCAGCAATACTCCCTAATACTCTATTTAATCATCACTTACAAAATTGTTTCTGTGAAAAAATACATCTTCAGTTCCACTTGGCATGTAAAAATTATACATATTCTCCCCCTCCCTTCCATTCACTATCCTACAATCTTAATAGTAGTGACTAATACGATTAGTACTACTAATACAAAGAGCTACATACTCTTAAACACTAACAGAATATTAACCTCCCATGTTGCCATAAAACAATAGCTATTCAGTGCAATCATTTCCCATACATTCTTAATTACGGCAAAAGGGCAGATATGCTTTCTGATCCAGGAACAAGGTTCATATTTATAAATCATTTTTTGCTGAAAGGTTTAAGCCACAGGCTACCTGCACATAATTTTATTATTCACATATATTCTATCTTTGGAAATCTAGGATTCATGGCATGTTGACTTTTGAATGTGTTAACACTGAGAGAAAGGCAGTGCCTCAGGTTTTAAAAGGAGTCATCTTTGAGTCAGAGAAATTAGTGGGTGGTGTCTAAACTTGATAATACATCAGAATAATCTGAGTAACTACATAAAAATACACATTCCTGGGCATTATCCTCAGATATTCTCATTCAGTCAGCCCAGTGTGCACTGAAATGTGCATAAAAGCTCCCGCAGATAATTATGACAAATCCAATCCAAGCACAGAATTAGGGAACTCCTGAGCTAGTTTATCCCAGATCTAACACTTATTAGTTGTGGGACTTTGGGCAAAGTATTTATTTGAGACTTTGTTTTCTATATTAAAAATGCAGATAATTGAGCTCTTGAGGAGGAATGACTATATCTTATCCAGTTCTATATTCCCCACACACACTACCTGGAAGCAGCTTCTAAATAAATATTGCTAATATATTACATATATATAGATATCCTTAAATACAAGTAAATTCAATACATTTGTTACTTTCCATCAAGGAATATCTGCAATCATTGCAGAAACTAAAATTCATGGAATATATTTTAAGTATATTGCATAAAGTTCTCATTTATAAAAATTTGCTTCTCTGATGCTCCCACCTGCAAATGCTTATCAACTGGCACATGAAAACAGCAAAAGTGTGTCTTAGTATAGGTATACAGGCTGCAGTAGTATTAATTACAACAGCTATAATAATTAGACCTTAAGACTGGAAACACACATTTCATTTTTAATGAAAACCCTAGAAAATGATCCAATACAGGCAATTCTGTTTGGAGATCATTTTTCAAGAATATACCCTTTTTTATCTTTTTAGAGGTACCTGTCGTATACAATTTGAAAAAAGAATATTTTGGTATTAATTCTATCTTTAATAAATACAGAATTTTCTTAAACAAATTTTTATTTTTTGTTAGCAATTCTAAACTGCCTCTACTAAGCAATAATTTGTTGCAATGTAAAATTCATACTATTCACAAAAGTCAACTCAAAATGGATCAAAGACCTGAATGTAAGTCATGAAACCATAAAACTCTTAGAAGAAAACATTAGCAAAAATCTCTTTAAAATAGACATGAGCAACTTTTTCCTGAATGCATCTCCTCAGACAAGGGAAACAAAAGCAAAAATGAACAAATGGGACTACATCAAACTAAAAAGCTCTGTACAGCAAAGAACACCATCAGCAGAACAAAAAGACATCCTACAGTATGGGAGAATATATTCATAAATGACTTATCAGATAAGGGGTTAACATCCAAAATATATAAAGAACTCACATGCCTCAAAACCCAAAAAGCAAATAACCCAATTAAAAAATGGGCAGAGGATCTGAACAGACACTTCTCCAAAGAAGAAAATCAGATGGCCAACAGGCACATGAAAAGATGCTCCACTTAGTTAATCATCAGGGAAATGCAAATTAAAACCACAATGAGATGTCACCTCACACCAGTTAGGATGGTCAACATCCAAAAGACAAGGAAAAACAAATGCTGGAGAGGATGCAGAGAAAGGGGAAACCTCCTACACTGCTGCTGGGAAGGTAAATTTGTTCAACCATTGTGGAAAGCAATATGGAGGTTCCTCAAAAAACTAAAATTAGAAATACCATTTGACCCAGGAATTCCACTCCTAGGATTTACCTAAAGAAAACAAGATCCCTGATTCAAAAAGACATATGCACCCCTATGTTTATCACAGCACTTTGGCTATTTCCAATAGCCAACATATGGAAGTAATCTAAGTATCCATCAGTAGATGAATGGATAAAGATGTGGTATGTATACACAATGGAATATTATCCAGTCATAAAAAGAAAACAAATCCTACCATTTGCAACAACATGGATGGAGCTAGAGGGTATTATGCTCAGTGAAATAAGCCAGGTGGAGAAAGACAAGTACTAAATGATTTCACTCATTTGTGGAGTATAAGAACAAAGCAAGCTGAAGGAACAAAACAGCAGCACACTCACAGACTCCAGGAAGGGCCCAGCGATTACCAAAGGGAAACAGGGAAGGTGGGTGGGAGGGAGGACAAAGGGGATTAAGGATTATAATTAGCACACTGGGGAAGTCCTTACAGCTTGGAGAAGACAATTAATGACTCTATAGCATCTTACTATGCTGATGGACAGTAATTGCAAGGGGGGGGGGGACTTGATAATATGGGTGAATGGGTTTCACAATGTTGCTCATGTGAAACCTTCATAAGATTGTATATCAATGACACCTTAATAAAAAAAATCATACTATAACCATTTAGAATGAATTTTGGCAGTACTTGTTAATGCAGAGACCTTTCTTGTGTAACATCTCCCACTCCTCAGAAAGGCCTCAAGGTATAAAGTCTAAATAGGCCATGCTTTCAACCCCAAAGTGGATCTATATATCTGACATGATGAGGCTGTCTTATGTTTATTCTGTCTTTTAACTGTGTAAGATGACTTTAATCATGGTCAAAATAAAGATATCAACATTAAATCTCATTCCCTTACAGCTCCTATAGAGCATAATTACTTATGAAAGTAAGTTTATACAAAAAACAGATGAGAAATTGAGAAATTAAAATAAAATGTTTTCCATAGAAGTAAAGAATATTATTTCTCTCAGCTTATTCCCTTCTATTAATTTTTAAAAAGAATCATAGAAGACTGACAATTTCTTTTACTCATGCAGGAGAACCAACAAACACAATCACTACATTAAAAAAAAGAAAAAAGAATAAAGATCTTGCCACTCACCATTCTTTCCATCTACAGGCATTGACTAAACACACAGGACTAATATCTGGCCAGTACACAATAGTAAGGCATCATAGCCATTGTCTTTTCTGATTATTCACTTTATTGCCTGATTGGTTGGCATCCAGGATCTGCTAATTTTTAAATAATCTGAATATCAGCCATCTCCTATCTCTTAGTAATTACGCTAAATGCTTATGATAAAGAAATTAATAAAATGCAAGTTCTACATGCAGGAAACCAACAAACAAAATCTAAGTTAAAAAAAATTTATTACTACTTGAGAAGGACAGTAGTTCCAACATGTAGAAAATACTGAACAAGGATTGATAAATAGCCTATTAGGGTTTATGAAAGAAGAACTATCTAGGCTGGATTTAGAAGAATCTATATGAAATTTTTTAAATGGATGAAATAAAGAAGAGGACTCCAGATAAAGCAAACAACATATAAATGGGCACAGAAGCATTAAAGAGAACTGTGCCTCCTTAACAAAAAATGTATAAATTTTTAATTATGAAAACAAGAGTAGAAGCAAGTGTAGTAAAGAATTTGGTAAAATCCCAATCATGGGAAGATGGTAAAGTAGGAAGCCCTAGTAACTGTCCCCCATCTAGATAAGAATTGCACTGGCAGGATCTGTCATATGTAACTATTTTGGAACTCTGGAGTTTACTGAAAGATTTCAATTCCCAGGGGAAGTCTTCCATGGTAAATTGCACTTACTTTCAGTCAATTTCAGCTTTTAGCACAGTAGTAGCTACCCATCCTCTACCTCAACCCCTTAGCAAGTACTGTGCATGTGTTCCTGAAGCAGATTCACATAGCTCGCAGGGACCAAGAGAGCAAAAAAGATCCTGTCCTCCAAATACTGGGCATCTGTGCTCTAATCACTTATTACTATGTCTGATGAGAGAAATGCAGATGAAGAACAGAGTGGCCATTGCTATTGCACCTCCCCCCACTACAGCAAACTCCTCCTACTCTGGGTGAAGTGACTTCCATGGGGTTTTAAAAGCTTGTGCCCTTTTTCTCTCTACCCTGCCTTTCATTTTTCTCTTTCCTCTTTTGGGAAATAGAAACTAAGACCAGAACATTTAACAGCAACTGCATATACAGGAAAAATTAGAAACTGACTACACATGCCCAGGGAAGGTGAAAGCACAGGAAAGATCTGCGAAGAACTTCAATTTGCACCACCGGCTTATCCTTGGCACAGACAGCCAAAACAATCAAAAAAAAAAATTAAAAAATAACAAAAAGCAAGAAACCCTGGGGAAGAAGGAGAATCTGATTTCCAGAGTTATGACATTATTAGATTCAAATGTCCAGTTTTCAACCTAAAATCACAAGACATACTGAGAAACAGGAAAATATGACCCATTCAAAGGAAAAAGGATCAACAGAAACTGTCCATGAGAAAGACCTGATGACAGATCTACTAGACAAAGACTTCAGAACAACCATCATAAACATGGTCAAAGAACTAAAGGAAAATGTGGGAAGAGTCAAGAAAACAATGCAAACAAAATGGAAATATTAGTAAAAAGAAAGAAAATCTAAACAGAAACCCAAAAGATATTCCAGAGCTGAAAAGTACAATAACTTAAATGAAAATTTCACCAGAGGAATTCAAAGACCTATTTGAGCAGACAGAAGAATGAATCAGCAAATGTGAAGCTAGAACAGTGGATATCATTGAGTTTGAGAAACAGAAAGAAAAAGGAATAATGAAAAGTGAACAGAACTAAGGGACCTGTGTAACACCATCAAGCAAACCAACATATCTATTTTGGATGTCCCAAAAGAAGAGTGAGAAAAAGGGGCAGAGAGTATACTGAAGAAATAATTTCCTAAATTTGATGAAATACATGAATATAAACATCAAAGAAAATCAATAAACTCCAACTAAAATGAACTCCAAGAGACCCACACCAAGATAAATTACAATCAAACTTCCTACTTCCTAAAGCCAAAGATAAAGATAAAAATTTTGAAAACAGCAACAAATAAGTGGCTTCTCCCATACAAAGGATCCTCAATGCATCCATCATAAGCAGATTTCTCATCAGGAACTTGAGGATGGAAGGAGTGGCAGATATATTCAAAATGCTAAGAGAAAACTGTCAAACAGGAATCCTATATCCAGCAAATCTGTCACTCAAAAGTAAGAAATCAATCATTTCCAGATAAACAAAAGCAAAGGGAGTTCATTATGAGGCTTGCCCTGCAAGAAATGCTAAAAGGAACCCTGCAGGGTGAAATGAAAGGACACTAGACAGTAACTCAAAGTCAAATGAAGAAATAAACTACTAAATGAATTCAGCAAAGTAGAAGGATACAAAGTCAATACACAAAAATCAGCTGTATTTCTGTACACTAACAGTGAACAATCTGAAAAGGAAATTACAAAAGCAACTCCATTTACTACAGCATCAAAAAGAATAAAATACTTAGGAATTAACTTTACCACATTGGTTAAAGACTTGTTAAATCTCAACTATAAAACACTACTGAAGGAAATTAAGAAGACATAAAAAAATAGAAATACATCTCATGTTCATGGATGCGAAGTCTTGATATTACTAAGATGTCAAACTTTTCTAAAAAACTAAAGAGGAAGTATACTTCCTAACTCATTCTTTCAGGCCACAGTGATATCATGGTACCAAGCCAGACAAAAACACCACCAGAAAAGAAATCTATAGACAAATATCCCAATACAGGCATACCTGGTTATATTATACTTTACTTATTACATTTCACATATACTGAGATTTCAAATTAAAAATTTGTGGCACCCAGGTCAAGCAAGTCTATCAGTGCCATTTTCCAAAAGCATTTGCTCACTTCATGTCTGTTTCACAATTTGATAATCCTCACAATATTTCCAAAGTTATTCATTATTATTTTATTTGTTATGGTCACCTGTAATCAATGATTACAACTTGCCAAAAGTTCAGATGATGGTTAGCACTTTTTTAGCAATAAAGTATATTTTAATTAAGGCATGTACATTGTTTTTTTAGGAATAATGTATTACACACTTAGAGTACAGTATAGTGTAAACATAACTTCTATATATACACTAGGAAACCAAAAAATTCATTTGATTCACTTTATTGCAATATTTGCTTTACTGCAGTGGTCTGGAATTAACCCTGAAATATCTCTGAGGTATACTGTACTACCCAAAGCAATGTACAGATTCAGTGCAATGCCTAATAAAACCCTGATAATAATTTTTTCAGAAATAGAAAAACCCATCCTACAATTCATAGGTATCTTAAGGGACCCTGAATGGCCTAAACAATCTTGAAAAAGAACAAAGCTAGAGAACTCACACTTCCTGATTTCAAAGTTTACTACAAAACTACAGTAGTCAACACAGTGTGGTACTGGCATAAAGATAGATATAGACCAATGGAATAGAAAAGAAGTCCAGAAATAAACCCTCACATATATAGTTAAATAATTTTTGAAAAGGGTGCCAACATAGTCTTTTAAACAAATGGCATTGGGAGAACTGGATAGCCAGATACAAAAGAATAAAGTTGAACCCTTATCTAACCATATACAAAAATTAACTCAAAATGATCAAAGACCTAAATATAAGGCCTAAAACTATTAAAAAATTAGAAAATATCATAGGGTAAAACTCCATGAACACTGGATTTGGCAAGGATTTCTAGGATGTGACACAAAAGGCAGAGACAATAAAGAATAAATAGACAAATTTGGATTCATTAAAATTTTTTAATTGTGCATCAAAAGACACTATCAACAGAAAAAAGGCAACCCACAGAATGGGAGGAAATATTTTCAAATTACATATTTAAGTGAATAATATCCAGAATATATAGAGAACTCCTATAATTCAACAATAATAAAGCATACATACAACAATTCAAAAATAGAAAAAGGACTTGAATAGGTATTTCCGCAAAGAAGATACATGGTCAATAAGTGCATGAAAAGATGCTCAATCTCTTGGGTCCCTGGACCCAGTTCTAATGTGTATGTGTGTTGGGAGTAGGGGTGTGGGGAGTGGTTATAGGCTTCCCCACACCAAAGAGGAATTCTTTGACACTAGCATGGTGACCAAGAATTCAACTCAATTTTGACATTATCTACCCAGAGACAGCATCAGATTCCACAGACAAAGAGCTCAGTCCCACAAGACTACCCTCCACTTCAGATGCCAATTCCAAGTCCAAGTTGTTACCTGAACTTCTAACTAACTGACTGACTATAAATTAGAGGTAATCGGGACCTCCTCCTCAGGTTGAATTAATTTGCTAGAGCAGTTCCCAGAACTTAGAAAAGCATCTTACTTACTAGATCACCAATTTACTGTAAAAAGATGTAACTCAGGAACAGCCAGATGGAAGAGTCCAAGGGACGAGGTCTGCGGGAAGAGGTGTAGAGCTTCCACACCGCTCCAGGCTCACCAAATGTTCACCAACCTGGGAGCTGCCAAAACCCCTTTGAGGTTTTTATGGAGGCCTCATTATATAGGCATGATTGGTCACTGGTGACTGGTTCAACATCCAGCCCCTTTCCCCTTCCCCCAGGTCAGGGGTAATCGCATGGTTGGTTCCCCCAGGCAACCTAGTCCCATCTTTAGGTGCAGTCCTAAAGTCTCTTCATTAACATAACAAAAGACACCCTGATCACTCTCATCATTTAGGAAATTCCAAAGGTTTTAGTAACTGTGCCAGAAATGGGACAAAGACTAAATATATATTTCTTATTGTAAATCACAGTATCACAACCTCACTAATCATTGGAGAAATGCAAATCAAAACTACTATGAGAAATTACTTCACACCCATTAAGATGGCTACTATCAAAAAAAACAAAAAATAGCAAATAATGGTGAGGATGTAGAGAAATTGAAATATTTTTGCACTGTTGGTAGGGATGTAAAATATTATAGTCACTATGGAAAACAAAATGGCAGTCCCTTAAAAAATTAAAAACAGAATTATCATATTATCCAGCAATTCTTCTTCTAGATATATACCCAAAAGAACTGAAAGCAGGGCATCATGGAGATATTTGTACAACCTTGTTCACAGCAACATTACTCACAATACCTAAACCATGGAAGCAACCCAAGTGTCCATCCACAAATGAGTGGATAAGCAAGAATATTATACAGCCTTAAAAAGAAAGAAAATTCTAACATGTGCTACAATGTGGATGACCCTTGAGGACATTATGCTCAGTGATATAAGCCAAACAGGAAAGGACAAATACTGCATGATTCCAATTATCCTGGATAGTTAGAGTAGTCAAACTCATAGAGATAGAAAGTAGAATGGTGTTGCCAGATGAGGAAAGGGTGTTACTGGTTAATGGGTATAGATTTTCAGTTTTATAAGATAAAAAGAGTTGTGGAGATGGATGATGGTGATAGTCGCACAACAGTATGAATGCATTTAATGCCATGGAACTGTATACTTAAAAATAGTCACAACAGTAAAATTTATGTTTGTATATGTTACTGCAATAATTTTAAAAATTAAGAGAAAAAAATTCCCAATGATGAATGGCTTTATATGCCAAGGTAACTAAATCCCAATAGCAATTACTAGCTTTCTCTATTACCCTGTCCTCTCCCCAAACCAAATATATTTATTGAAGTCAAGGTTCTTAGATTTTCATGAACTTGGGCTCTTGTATGGGCTACTTTCAGTATATTCCTAATGATTATTATCTTTTATTTGGCCACTTCCCTGCTTTTTCAACATCACAATAAATTCCAGTACTATGCTATTAGGCTCACACTAGCCTCCTTTGGTGCCATCTTAACTAAATAAGCATACCCTCACTTCCAAGAAGCACAATGTGCTGGCATTTTTAAAAGTCAAACAAACAACTCAGCAAATTCCCTTATGATAAATACCTAAAAATAAATTCTGGACAAAAAGTTAACCCAGCTACCAATGCACATCCTGCCTAGTAGACATAAGTCCCTGAGGTATCACTACCTATTCACTGAAAGCCCAGGTCAGTTACTCTGTGGATGCTAGAGCTAACACAGAGCTATTCTTAGAGATCCAATTTGTTCAGCTCCCAGGCTGATTACACTCTGGTGGGCTCTCAGATAATGTCGATTCAGAGAGTGTGCTGTATAAAGCACCAAATCTGAATTCCCATTATAGGTTTTATTTACTCAGATCTACTAGAAGGGCTCCAGATGAGAACATACCTTTCTCACCTATGCCCATTTTAATCTAGTTCCACCATCCAATATAATAAGAATGGCTCTCAAAAGCGAAACAAGCCACAAATACATGATTATGGTACTTATAAAGACCTGGTCCGAAATATTAAGAAATAAACTCTGGGCCAGTAAGCACTCTATTAGACTTAAGGAAGGTACTATAATTTGTTCCCAGAGACAATTGGTACCTAAGACACATATAAAGAAATACCTTGCAAGGCACACTGAAGAGTGGACAATACATGATAAAGAGATGATTGTCATAATACCTAACTGAACTTTTCACTTTTATTCTGTAAGTTCTCTTAATATCAAATGACTTGAGAAAAAATTGGAGAACTGATGTTGACAGAGGAAGAATCACTTGGCCTGATGGAGTCAGTTTTACCTAAGCTCATTTGTTATGCCTTATGTAATCTTTCAAAATTTTAAGTAAATCAAGTGATTGAAATGTAAAATTTTGCTTTTATGATGCTGTTATTTCTTAAAAATAAAAAAGTATCTCATTTTATGTCTTTTATTATTTCATAATGTCATTTTTGGTTAAGGGCACAGAAAAATTAATGCTATCAGGAAATATCTATTTAATTCAATTATTCATATATTCACAAATAGTTATTGAAACCACTATAATGTACCAAGCCCCAAACTACTTACTAGAGATGCAGTGATAGAGAAGTTATTTTCCATGGGCCTTACAGTTCAGTGAGAAAGATAAACAATAAATAAGTAAATAAACAAATCATAAACAAGATACACATGTTTTTTTAGAAAATTAAGAGTAATATGATAGAGAGTAAGCAATATTGAATGGGAGTAACACCCTACAGAGCACAGTCAGAGAAGGCCTCTCTGAAGCGCTGACAGGTGAGCTGGTACCAAAGATAAGAATGAGCCTTCCACATGGAAAACTGGTGAAATGCATTCCAGGTAAGGAAGCAATATATGTGAATGCCTATATGAAGGGAAGGACCTGGTGGCTTCGGGGACAGAAAAAAGAAATGAGGGGAGAATGGTATGAGATAAGGTTAAAAAGGGTATGAGATGATGTGAAAAAGACAGCCAGAGCCAGATGGGTATTGCCTTCCCCGCATGTCCCAGTAAGAAGTTGTGTGAGAAAGCACTTGAGAATTTAAGCACAGGAATGACATAATCTGATTCCATTTTGAAAAAGATCTCCCCTAAAGATGTATGGAGACTGGGTTGGAGAAGGAAGCAGAGAGACTAATTAGGAAACTATTGCTGGAGTCCAAATGACAGAAAATAGTGGCTTAGAGTAAAACGATAATAACAGAAATAGAAAGCTATATTTTAGAAGGAGAAGCCAACAGGATTTAGTGATGAAGTCCAATTGTGTAAAGAAAGGGGAATAATATAGGGTTATGCCTAGGCTTTGGGTTCAAGGAACAGGGTATCCAATGATGCTCTTTTGGGGGGTGCATATTAAATTTGAGATATCTATTATATATCCAAAAGAGATGTCAAGTAGAAAGGATATATGACTATACAGCACAGGTCAGGATTAAAATACACATTTAGAAAACATTAGCTGCTATGGACTAAATATCTGTCTCTTAATCCCCAAGGTGATGGTATTAGGAGGTTAAGCCTTTAGGTGTGATTAAGTCATAATGGTAGAGTCCTCATGAATGGGATTAATGCCCTTATGGAGACCCCATAGGGATCCCCCACCACTTCTACCAGGTGAGGACCCAGGGAAAAGATGCCATCTATGACACAGAAAGTGAGTCCTCACCAGACATGAAATCTGCCAATGCCTTAATCTTGGACTTCCCAGCTTCCAGAACTGTGAAGATAAATTTCTGTTGTTTATAAGCCAGCTAGTCTATGGTACTTTGTTATAATAGCCCAGATGGACTAAGACATTAGTAAACATGCAGATCATATTTAAAGCCATAGGAGTTCCCCATAATCTACTCTTTCATCCTTAGAATTTGGTTTATATTCAGTTGACCTTATAGGTAAATTGGAGTATTTATCTGAGGAATACAAGCCAAATAACTGATAATACACTCCTGTTCACAAAGGACTATAAGATTCTGTTCTAGCTAAATATCACCCCTGGTAAAATAGAGAAAAAAAAAAAAAAGAAACCTTCATAGGAGTCATTTTAGGTGGCAAAACTTGTTTGAGACCATTCATTATGTTTCAAGAATCCCCTAAGCCCTCCCAAAAACATACCAAAGTATTGATTCCATGTAAAAACCAATTCTCAAATTAAAATCAGTCAAAAACTAAAATTGAGCCAAACTTTAAGTAGAAATTCTACAGAGAAAAAGGTTACTCGTGCCAACCAAATCATAACTGCTCACAAGAGGTCAAAATTAGTCCAAGGTAAGATCTGAAAGAAATCAAAGCCACATTCTTTTCAACACCAGAATACATTTCTTTACCTTGTCAAAGAACTTAGGTAAATTGTTTCTTGTAAATAACTGGCTTTTCAAGCACAATTTCAAAGCTAGTAAACTGGTTAGGTCAATTCATGCTAGTGAAAATATGGAACAAGCTATTTGTTATTGGACTGTTCCCTTCATTAAAATGTAGCTTTGTGATTAACAGGTCTTTAATGTCCAAGTATCTATATTATCCATTGTTATATAGTGTTACATCTTCACTAAAATATAATAGGTATTAAAACAAAGAATATTCTAATCACCATAAATTATCTCAAGGAACTCAAGTCAAAGCTCATTAAAACTAGGAAGACGGCATATGAAAATAATCTGAAAATTATCCTGCCTACAAAAACAAAAATTAATTTAAATACAAAGCTGAGTACACAGGAAGTAAAAGCTGAGGTACCAAAAATGAAGATGTAGATACAAACCAGAGCAATATGCTCCAGAACTGACACTGTGTGTTTAAGATTTTAATATCTACACAGGGACAGCACAAAGATAAAAAAAAGTAAAGCCGTAGGCCTACAGGGCTGAGTTGAATTGATAATGATGCACAATCCAGGATACAGAAAACTCTATACCTTCAGTGAAAGGGTGCCTTTCTTTGCTATACTTGGTACACCTTCCCTTGGACTTAGTATGAGAGTGTGGCTGGGAATGGGATGGACGGGAAAGTTGAGAGACCCCTTCTGAGGAACAGGCATAAAGTGCTGCTTGAGGTACAGGGGCAAGACAGGAAGACTGAGAGAAAATCTGCAGATAATCAAGGTCTTTCCATGAATAATAAGCAGTAGCTGTCTAGTGTTTGACATAAAAATAGAGGAGTCCAGAAAGCAACATAAGAACTAAATTCGTTAAAAAGTTTAAAAGTGCTAAGACAAAAAACCATTCAATGCAAATTCTAAATCCAGCCAACATATCCTTCAAAAATATGGGCGAAATAAGGACATTTCAAATGTGCAAAAACTGAAACATTAAATCTCCAGCAGACCTGCACTACAAGAAGTATTAAAAGATTTTGACTGAAGGGAAGATACCTGGTTCTACAAAAAGGAATAAAGAATATCAGAAAGAACAAACATGTTAGTAAAAGACTGTTGTTTAAACTTAAGTATATGCACATACACAGACACATACAATTTATTTTTAAAAACTGTTGATAACTTACGGTTAATTTTAATAACAGTGTAAGGTGGGGTTTCTAGCACATACAGGTAAAGGCATGTAGAGCACAAAAGGCAGGAGGGTGGCCACAGGAAGTAACCTGATGTAAGAGCCTTGCATTATTCATAAAGTAAGAGAACATTTTGAAAGTAGACTGTGATAAGTTAAAGATGCATGCTGTAATCTCTTAAGCAACCCATAATAAAGATAACAGAAAGAGATACAACTGAAAAAGTCAATAGAGAGAAAACAAACTAAAAAAAGCACTTACAAGAAAGGAGAAACAGAGGAACAAAGAACAGAGAGGACAAAGAGAAAAAAACACCAAAGACAGTAGACTTAAACATATTGATAATTACATTAAATGTTAATAGACTCATTAACAGCAGAGATTACCAGACAGGATACAAAAAGCAAGACTCAATTAGATGTTATTTACAAGAAATTCATTGTAAACACGAGACATGTGGGGTACTTGCTTGCTTATTTTATCAGATACTGAAGAGGAGTGTTAAAGTCTCCTAACTCTGATTGTGGATTTGTCTACTTTTCTCCTCAAAACATTCAATAAAAATAAAGACAGCTTCAAAGTAAAAGAATAGCAAAAGATTTACCACAGAAACACTAAGCATAGAAAGCTGGTGTGGCTACAATAATATCAAAAAAAGTAGACATCAAAATTGGATGTTACCAAACAGAAAGAGAAACACATTATAATTAAAAATGTCAATTCATCAAGAAAACATTCACATTCACAATCTTGAATGTGAGTGACCTAATAAAAAAGCTCTCCAGCAGATGATACAAAATTGCAAGTATTAAAGAGAACAGTAAATAAATCCACAGAGTTATGAGACTTTAATACCTCTCCCTCAGCAACTTATAAAATAAGTACACAAGAAATCAATAAGGATTTAGAAGTCTTGAACCAAGTCATTAACAACTTAATCTAATTGATGTATATGAAAAATACATTCAACATCAGAAATCATCTTCTTCCCCAGTGCATACAGAACATTCACCAAGAAAGACTACATGCTGTCTCAATATTAATTCCAAAGGATCAAAATCTCAGAGCACGCCCTCTGATTGCAATGGCTTTAAATTAGAAATTCGTAAGATGTCTAAAAAGTACCCAAATATTTGGAAATAGAGCAACACATTTTAGTAACCTATGGGTCAGATTTAAAAATCAATAAGAGAACTTTTTAAAATAGTTTAACCCGGTAATAAAATGTAAACATACATATCAAAATTTCTGTGATGTAGCTAAAGGAGTTCTTAGTAGGAAATTCATAGTTTTAAATGCCAGTTATTGAAAGGACAGTATAGAATTAATAAGGATTATTAAAATTATAGAAAATTAAAACTGTTGAAATTATAAAAATAATGCTTCTACTTTAAGATGCTAGAAAAGGAAGCAAAATAAAGCCAAGTAAGTAGAAAGAAGGAAATAATAAAGAAAAGAGTATAAAACAACTTAACAAAAATCTAACAAAGCAAAACACAGACAAAAAAAGAAAAAACTGATTCACTTCTGCCAAGACTGATTGTGTAGACAGAAACAGCGATAGAGAGAAAACACAAATGATCAGTAGCAAGCATGAAAGAGGGGAAACCTCTACAGATCACATCAACATGAAAGGTTAATAAGTGATTATGATGATTAGCTCTATGGTAACAGATTCAACAACTTCCGATTTCCCTCAAAAACAAACATCAAAATACATAATAAGAAATAATCTGAATGACTTCATATAAAATTGAACACATAATTTTTTAACTCCCCACAGAGAACTCTAAACTCAGCTGGCCTCACTGGTGAATTCTGCTATAAGTTTAAGGAAGAAATAAACTCTTTTGAATAAAATTATTCATTTTATAAGATCAGCACAACCTTGAAACCAAAACCAGAAAAGGACATTGAGAAACAGAAAATTACAGGCCAATATTCTCCATGAACACAGATGAAGAAATTCTCTATAAAATATTAGTAAATCAAATCAGAAATAAGGATATATTTTTTAAAGAATATTATATCATAACCAAGTGAATTTTACCCTAAGGATGCAAAGTTGCTTATGAAAAATCAAAGATTTTTATTTACCACATAGCAAATTAGTGGAGAAAAATCATGTAATGATATCAATAGAGGGAAAAAACTCCTAAATAAAGGCAAACTCAGTAAGAAAAATATTTTCTTTTCATTGTCTTCCTTGATCTCTACAAAAATTTTACATCATGTTAAAGTAAAAAGTCATCTGACTTTTTATCCCCATACTCCAACCCTCTTTACCACTTTATTAAGTGACCAAAAATTCCTACACTAACATCTCAGTGACTATCCTTAGAATTGAAACTGGCCAAAAGGCAGCAAAAGACAAGGAAGACAGCTGGATGACTTCTAACTCTTAGAAACCATGAAGTAGACAATTAGTACATACAATTCTGGGATACATTTGCAACAGAAACATATCTGCATGTTGTACAGGGCAGGGGGAAGAACTAAAAGTAATCATACCATTATAAAGTAAATTTTAAATACAAAAAAACAGCTCATGTAGATTATTTTAATTATATAAGTGAATATATTTTTATTTGACATTGTTCTGAAGGTTCTAGCTAATGCAATTAAACAGGAGAAATAAATCAGGAAGGAGGAGGTAAATTATATTCTTATTTTCAGGTCATATGGTTTTATATGGCTAAAACTCAAGAGAAACATTTGAAAAATTATAGTAAACAGTATAATTTAGAAAGGTGGCTGTATATAATAACATACAAAAATCAATATACTATTACATAAAAGAAAAAGTAATAAAATACTTCATTTATAATTTTAAAATAAATTGTCAAGAAGTATGCAAATTAAATAAATAATGCCACTAGAAGATACAAAGATGAATAAATAAAAAATATTGTAATTTTAAATATGAAGACAATATCATTAAGATGACAATTCTCAAATTTATCCATAACTTAACATGAGACCAATAAATAAATACTTTTATGATTTATTTAGAACTGAACAAACTGATTCTAACACATAGAAGGAAAAACAAAGGAACAAATATGGCCAAGAGACTTACCTTGCAACCTTGGGGTAGGCAAAGATACCTTAGGTTACGAGAAACACTAACGGTAAAAGAAAAAAGTTAATAAACCAGAGTACATCAAAATTAAATTTTTCTGTTCTCCAAAAAATAACATTAAAAAATAAAAAAGCAAGCAAAATGGTGAGAGAAAACATACTCTATATATAGATTTGATACTTATATCTAGAATATAGAGAGAGAATGCCTGCAAATCCATAATAAATAAGACAAAAATGGTATTTTAAAATGGACAGATTTAAGCATACATTTCACAATATACATAATATGTACAGCCATAATGCTGCTCAACATCATTAGTCATGAGGGAAATGGAAATCACTCCACATTCACCGGAATAAATCAAATGAAAAGACTGACAACACCAAAAGCTGGTGAAGTTGTGGAGCAATGGAACTTTCATGTATTGCTAATGGAAGTTAAAATTATACCTGAACTTTGGAAAACTGTTTGTAATTAAAGTTAAACATATACCAAACATCTCGTCCCAGCAACTCTAACTCCTCAGTATTTATCAAAGAGAAATAATAATATATGCCCACCAAAGACCTGTAACACTAATGTTTGTACATATAGCATCTGTATTTGATACAGCCAAAAAATAATGTGAACTTCCCACATGCCCTTCAGCAGGAGAATGGATAAACAAATTGTGATATACTCATTCAGTATAAATAGTCAGGAATAAAAAGGAACAAACTATTGATATAGGAAAAAACATGAATTAATCTCATAGACTTTGAGAGAAAGAAGACAGTACATAATTTATTATTCTATTTATATGTGAAGTTCAAGAACAGGCAAAACTAAGTACAGTAATAGAAGCCAGAAGGATAAGTGATAGACTCTTGGGAGAGGGTGGTGAAGAACTGACATGGGAACTTTCTAGGCTGATGGAAATAATATACACCTTGATGAGGGATGGTAATGTTGAAAATACATATTTTTCAAAACTCATCAAACTATACTCAAATCCTGTACATTTTATTGTAAGTTAACACTTCAATTTTTTTAAAGGAATTCATTTTACATATAAATAAACAAATTGAAAATTTTCATTGTAAGTATCACTTCAATTTTTTTAATAGCCAAGAAATTTTTGAGAGGAAAAGAGCAATGTGAGGTAACTGGCTCCAGTGTTGTAACAGTGGAGGAGGGGGGAAGGGATCTGACACAATCTGTCCCAGTAGGGAGAAGTAGTTTATCACCAAATGGTTTAGAAGTACCTCAGCATCTCATATGGAGATAATGATAAACTTTTAGTTCGTTTTTTAACTATTCTTGACAGACAACATAATTTCTCCCCCCACCCCTCTATTGCTTATAGCCAGGGTGGGGAGCCCACTCCCACTGCCACTCCCTAATAGGCCACTGACTAGTGGCTATAAGGTACCAGTAACCATATTAAAAAGGTACAGTCATTAAACTATGAACTACTTGGTACTGGCTCAAGAAGAGAAAAAACAATGTAAGGATTAAAGGGTCCAGAATGGACCATAATACATATGGGAATTCCATATATGAAAAAGGTGGCTGTGTACATTAGTGAATAAAAATCGGTTACTAAATAAGTAGCACTGTGATGAATGGGTAACAGTATGAAATAAAGCTGGATCTGTGTCCTATAGCTTATATTAAATTAATTCTGAACAAGTCAAAGTTCTAAATACTTAAAAAATGGGATACCACACACACATGCGCGCTTGCGCGCGTGCCAGGATAGAATATGGGAGAATTTGTTTTTGGCATCTTGGAATAAAGAAGGGTTTTCTTTGTGTTATAAAACCCAGATGCCAAAAAAGACCAATAAACTTAACTACAAGGCAATTAAACATTTTTACATATAAATAAAAGGAAAAATGAACACCTGCGATATTTGCAGCATATGTCAAAAGGAATTACTTTAATATTTAAAGGACTCATATTGTTAAAAAACACAGGAAAGAAACTTTGTTATCACTAATCTTTTGAATTTTGACTATGTCCCTATATTACTCATCCAAATACATAATAATGTCCTTAAAATAAGCATAAACATTTTGTATGCACTGTAACAGTAATAATGAGGTACTATATTCTAGAGACATTGGAATTGGAAGTCAGAATGGGACCAGAAGAAGGAGTTAAGGGCACTGAAGTACTATTCGTGTGGGAGGGGAACTGAGAGCAGAGACCACTTTAAAGGAAGAAAAAAATGAAAAGAGGAATCATGAAAATACGAAATTAGTTTATTCAGCCAGGGATGAAGACTCACAAGCAGCTCCATACAAAAAAGAGCTGGCCCTTCCTCAAGGGAGGAACAACCTAAGACAGGCACAGTCGCAGGGGGGCCATCAGGTGAGAAATTGGGGATCAACAGAGGTGAGGCTTAGAACCTCACCCCCCTGTTTTGAGAGAAATCTTCTGCATCCGTGGATGTTTTGTTGCCTGGATTAATACTTAGTCTATAGGCACACCTGATCATCTACATTTGCCCTCTTACAACTAAACTATGTTTTCTACCTCTATCTTGCATCTACCTACCACTTCAGCATTTTATTTAAAATAATAATAATAATAATAATAATAATAATAATAATAATAATACTAAGGGAGAAACGTGAGATTCACATATAAATCAAGTATAAAAATCAAACGAATATTCATATTTGACCTGATTGTTTATAGTTCATGATGCGTGATCAAAACTGACAGTTTCTGTGATGAATGCCCTTGTACTGTTCACCATGTAAGAATTTATTCACTATGTAAGAATTTGTTCACCATGTAAGAACTTGTTTGTTATGCTTCAGAAGATTGGAGACTGTTGAGAATTAGGCTTGGGGTTGATTAATGATTATGCACTGAGTCCCCTTTACAGAATTTTATTATTGTTAACAACCATTTGATCAATAAATATGAGAGATGACCTCTCAAAAAAAAAAAAAAAAGAGCTGGCCCATAACGTGTTCTCTCCTGGCTCTGTCCTAGTCAAATTCAGTGAGGGCCTTGGGGAGACTAGGCAGAGCCAAGAGTGGAAGAAAACATCCAAGACCTGTTAGATCACCACTGGACCCCATGGCGATCACAGAAGAATGACCAAACCAGTAGCATATCTGGTTCTAGTTTACCCTTTATGTTAAAATGCAACAACCTGCCATTTAGTTTTGAAATATGATGGTGAGTTTTATGTTCCTTATGAAAGTAAACCTTAGGCACTTAGGAAAGAGGGTCCTAGGAATCCTGGGGAAGGAGTCAATATTGAAATACAAAAACTCTTGAGTTAGGCCCTGTTATTACATACTTATTTATTACCTCCATGTAAGACATGAGAAAGCGAGACTGAAATGCAAAGTAATTGGCCCAATAATGTAGTCAGCAAAGTGATAAAGCCTGGCTTTAAACTCAGGCATTCTGAGAGCAGACTTTATGTTCTTAGCCACTTCGTGCTGCATCCCACCTCAGCCCATTTTATACCATCGCCCACAGCTCACTGTTAGAGAGAAGCTGTCATGAGAATTAATGAAATGATACATGTTAAAAAGTTCAGTGCTCTTTACACATATTATTTAATAAATGTTAGCTGTTATTATTAACAAAAATCTCTTGCTTAGTTTCCTAAAAGCCCTTCAAACTCAACTATCTCCATAAGGAAAATAATTGTGCTGTCTTCCTGTCCCAAATATTCCCTCTATCTTCCATATGCTAGCTTTAGCACAAATATCCTCATTCAATGCAAAAATCTAATTATCATCATGGACTCCTCTATCTTTTCTATCCTCTTTATTCAACCATGAAACTACTGAATTTTAGCTCTCTATTCTCAAATCCATTACCCCATTAGCCACCAACACTTGTACTATCTCAGGAGCTCATAAGCTCTCATCTACGGGAGTTTGAAGTTATGGGAATCCCTTAGAAGACAAAGAAACAGGCTTCATTTTCAGTTATAGATTGGATGGAATGGAATACACAATTGTAATCATTTGATCAAAGGAAAAATTATCTAAAAGATGGGAAAGTGGCAAAATATATAATCAGAATATGTATGACCTTTCTCTGCTCTTATTACCCTATGCTGCAATTGTAAATATTTACTATAGTCTCTCCAACTTTCTCAGAACTCTCTTGTAACTAAACTGAAAATCTCTGTAAGTCAGTTTTTATTACTAATATCAACTTCTATAAAACTTCAACATATTATCATTACCAGCATTTTCATTTGTCATATATATTTTTCATAATTTTCCTGTAGGATATTTTATTTTAGAGATACTTTATTTCTATGAAATGATACATAGAACTTACACAATATGAATGTTTGAGTCCTGTTTATAAGAGACCATAACCAGATTTTCCAAGGTCAGTTGCCCACTTACACAAATTACACAGGTAATCAGGTGAATAAGGTTTAGAATTATATGTTTTTCACTAAGTTTAGAATATATAATATATTCAAAAAATTTCAGCAGTCTTTATCTTTTGATTTACTCTAAACTCTTCCTGCTTTCTAAATGAATTTTTTTCTGTATTCTTGTTGAATTGTTATGTTATCTAAATAATACAGTTCAAAATACTTCTATATTGAAAAACTCTAGATGTTCGTATTACACTGTGTTGCATTACACTGAACAATGTAAGACTTCAGGTCTTTGTCAGGCTTACAATAAAACAGGCAGAATGGGAATAGCAGAATTTAAACTTATGATTTCATTATAACAGCTTGGCTCCAACAAAGCTGTTATGTTCAGTTTCTAGAACAATTTTATTTAAGTCATACATGTTACTGTATTATTAAATAGGAATACAAAAGCAAATAAATTAATCTACCACTGTTAAACAGTGTTAACAGGAAGGAATACAGCTCCACACAACTATTGCCCAGATGAAATGGAACAATAAAATACACTATAAATTGAAAAATACTTTTAAGTATATGCTGAATTGCAACTTACATATGAGAATAACATTGGGTAGCTAGACATACATACCGGGTATGAAAGCCTGGATAATGTGCTTAAATCAGAAAAGGCATCAGATTGCAGTGAAAACAAAGAGCACCTTGCTCTAAATAACATAGCTGCAGCTGCAACCCAACAGATAACCTTTATACTTCTAAAATGTGAGAAATACTACAAGTCATATATCATCCTTCCACACTCTTCATTTCAATAATAATCATTAGCAACATCATATTTTACAATAAAGGTTAGTAACCTGTCAATAATGAGTAAAATTTTTATTTATTATTGTCTCAAGAGATACGGGTAACCTAAGAGAACTAATAACTACTGCAAAAAGTGAAAGAGGAATAATTTAAGATCTGTATTAAAGTGGTCTTTAAATAAATGATATATCTCTAGATAGAGAAAGGAACATCATTTTGTTCCCAATACCATAATTCCACTATGCTCTCAATAGGCATGAGTAGCTCACTATTTTTAAAGATAGTTAGAAATATGTTCTAACCTAAAGGAAATAATTTACCATAGAAGTTTAGTTACGTTATTTGTTCCACACATCCTAAAAAGTCTGAGAAACATCCAAATTTTATAAAGAATAATTTATTCCTCTTTACTTTGATTCTATGTGAAGATAGATCCATATTTAAGGAAATAGTCAATCTCCAAGATAACATATTCATATTAATTTGCTGTTTGCAACCTAAGGTGGTTTGTAATATATGACTATGAATGTTACATTGTGTTAAGTGATCCTAATTCTTCAAATATTTACAGAGGCAAAAACAGATAGATGAGTATCTGAGCAATACTTAACATGTACACCTTTATTCCACTTCTGTATTTCTGAAGCACAGATATAGATGGTTGTATGGTTTCCCTGCTGCACATTGCATCTTTGCTAAGGTGTCCATTACAAATGTTTTTGGCTGTAATAGAAAATCTGATTACTGGTGGAGAAAACAGGGGGTGGGGATTATTCTCACATTGAAGAAAGGGGTCCCACGGAGTTGGCTCAGTGTCTCAACAATATCATTACTAGTGACTTAAATACACTGATTTTTCTCTCATCTTCACAAATGAATGAAGCTTAAGCATCACTTTTGCTTTAAAAGGTAGTGTGAGCTACATCTTCACTCTTATATCATGACTTCCTAGAAGCCCTTATACATTTTTTATATATATCATTTGTTAGAACTATATCACATATCTATTCCAAGTTGCAAGGAAAGCTAAAATTTTTCTGTTTCTTATGTCCTTCACTTGGGGATTGCAAGAGATAAGAAAGTTGAAAATGTCTGTTAGGCTAGTCATTGAAGAGGGTCTAGAACAATCAGCTCTTTCGATGCATTTATTCAAAGTTCCATACATATGTTTCACATGTAACACATTCACCTCCTCCATTAGGGAGATAATCCCAAAGTCTCATCTAGTTATAAAATCTAGCCCTGAATCTAGGATCTCAAAAGTAAAGCAAATCCTTCCATTATTGTTGAGTGTGGATCCTTGTGAACCACTGCCGCATACACAAACAACAAGCCAGCAGTTCCCAACACACCTCATACACAATGGTGGAGAAAGAACAAGGTTACAAAAACTCTCACTCAAACTCTCACTCAAAAATGAGAAGAATGAGGAGGAGGGGGAAAGAGATGGCAGTGTGAGAAGTGAGGCAGAAACCTCCTCCCAAAACCACATAAAACACAAAAATGCAGCAAATACAACTAATTCTGAAGAGCAACCTCAAGACTGGCAGAACAGTCTGCCTACATCTAGGGAAAAGAGAAGACCTCACAGAAAAGGGTAAAGTAGCAAAGCCATGATCTGGCAGGACCCAAGCCCTGCCCCAACCCCAGCTCACATGCAGGAGGAAAAGAAACAAAGCATACAGAGAGTAGAAGCCCAACACTGGTAAACACCCAACCCTGGAGATCTGCTCTGGGGGCAGAAACCCACATTACAAGGTGCCCTGGACATTCGTGGGATTGGAAGGCAAATACAGGCAGAACACTCAGAGAGACTGAGATTCCAGCCACTTATGGAGAACAGGTACCCACAGCCAGCTGCTCTGGAACAAAAGAAAGGTAGGCACTTTGAAAGAATTCCCAACAATGAGAGGGGTGCTAAAGGGTCAAAGACTACACAGAGATTGCTCTTCAGGAGAAAGGCAGGTGGACAAAATCGTCCTGGCACACTCAGGCCAGCAGGCTGGGAACTTTCAGAAGCTTCAGACTCTCTATCCCCCTGTCTGGCAATGCAGCCCCAAGGCCCTCCACAGTGATACAAGGCCTGCCACTCTTTCTTCCTGGTAGGCACAGGTCTCCACACCTGCTACCCCACCATTGTGCCAAGCCAGAAGGAGGGTGGCCCCATCTACAGCACTTACAGGGGCAAAGCACAGAGGCCCCTCCCTGCAAACAGCCCAATGGACCTGGCAGTAGAGGCAAGCACTGCTCCAGGAAGCAGGAAAAAGCTCTTTCCTTCTGGCAGGTGCCAGTGCCATTCGCCTGCTATATCCACCATTGCAGTAGGTGCTCAGCAGCTCCACAAAGTAGAGCTTCTGGGCAATAGAGGGTGCCACCTACACACAGTTACTATATCATAAGACTAGAAAAATTAAACAGCTAAAAAATTCAGCAGACACCAGAAAGAGGGTCAAGAGAAATTGCAATCATCAATCTTCTTCATAAAGGTGTCAAAATAAAAATCATAAAACATGCTCATGGAGCAACAGAAAAATATTCAAGATCTCAGGGGGGACTTCAAGAAACAGATAGAAACTTTAAAAAATACAGTACCTGAAATGAAACATACAATGGAGGGATTTAAAAGCAGATTAGATGAGGTAGAGGGGACAGTAAATGAAATAGAAATTAGAGAATAAGAAAACAAAGAAGGTGCGGCACAGAGAGAAAAAAAGATCTCTAGGAATTAAAGAATAATATGAGAGTTATGTGACCAATCCAAACAGAAGAATGTTCACATTATAGGGATACCAGAAGAAGAAGAGAGAGAAAAAGGGAAAGTCTCTGAGGAAATAATTGCGGAGAATTTCACCAATCTAGGGAACAAAATACTCTCTCAGGTCATGAAAGTGCAGTGATCTCCCAACACAAGGGATTCTAGGAAGATAGAAAGACAACACCAAGACATATAATAATTAAAATGGCAAAGATTAGGGACAAGGACAGAGTACTGAACGAAGCCAGAGAGAAAAAATGATCACGTATAAAGGAAAGGCCATCAGGCTATCAGCAGATTTCCCAGCAGAAACTTTACAGGCCAGAAGGGAATGGCATGATATACTTAATACAGTGAAACAGAAGGGACTCCAACCAAGAATACTCTACCCAGCAAGATTATCGTTTAAATTTGAAACAGGGATTAAATAATTTCCAGATACGCAAAAGTTAAGGGAATTTATCTCCCACTAACCATCTCTACAGTGTATTTTAAAGGGACTGCTGTAGATGGAAGCGCTTCTAAGACTAAATAGCTGTCACCAGAGAAAATAAAACCAGAGTAAAGAAAGTAGACCAATTAATTACTAACCAAATGCATAATTAAATCAACTACCCACAAAGTCGGTCAAGGAATACACCAAGAGTACAGAATATGACACCTAATATATAAAAAGTGGAGGAGGAGGAAGAAGATAAGGGAGAAAAAAAAACTTTTGATTGTGTATGAAATAGGATAAAAAGCAAGTTAAGCTAGACTGTTAGATAGTACAGAAGCTGCCCTTGAACCTTGGCTAACCAGGAATCTAAAGCCTGTAATGGCAATAACTACATATCTATCAATAATCACCCTAAATGTAAATGGGCTGAATGCACAAATCAAAAGACATAGTTACAGAATGGATAAAAAAACAAGACCCATATGCTGTCTACAAGAGACACACTTCAAACCCAAAGACACAGACTAAAAGTGAAGGGATGGGAAAATATATTTCATAAAACTAATAGGGAGAAAAAAGCAGGAGTAGCAGTACTTATATATCAGACAAAATGGACTTCAAAAAATAAAAAGTCACAAGAGACAAATAAGGACATTACATAATGATAAAGGGGTCAGTCCAACAAGAGGGTATAACCATTATCAATATCTATGTACCCAACAGAGGAGCACCCAAATATGTACAAAAAATACGAACAGAATTAAAAGGGGAAATAGAATGCAATGCATTCATTTTAGGAGACTTCAACACACGACTCACTCCAAAGGAGAGACCGACCAGACAGAAAATAAGTAAGGAGACAGAGGGACTGAACAACACAGTAGAACAGATGGACCTACGAGACATCTACAGAACACTCCACCCAAAAACAGCAGAATACATACTCTTCTCAAGTGCACATGGAACATTTTCAAGAATAGAGCATATACTAGGCCACAAAAAGAGCCTCAGTAAATTCAAAAAGATGGTTATTGTACCAACCAGCTTCTCAGACCACAAAGGTATGAAACTAGAAATTAACTGTGCAAAAAAATAAAATAAAAAGGCCCATAACACATGAAGGCTTAACAACATGCTCATAAATAATCAGTGGATCATGACCAAATAAAAACAGAGATCAAACAATATATGGAGACAAATGAAAACAGCTCAACACCCCAAAACCTATGGGATGCAGTGAAAGTAGTTCTAAGGAGAAAGAATATTGCAAAACACACTTACCTCAAGAAAGAGAACAATCCCAAATGAACTGTCTAAACTCACAGTTAATGAAACTAGAAAAAGAACAAATGGGGTCTAAAGTAAGTAGGAGGGACATAATAAATATTAGAGCAGAAATAAATAAAATTGAAAAGAATAAAAGAATAGAATCAATGAAAGTGGAGCTGATTCGTCAAGAAAATACAATAATTACCCTGAACACTAAAGACACTCATGAGAGAAATTAAGGACACCAATAAATGGAAATACATTCCATGCTCACAGACAGGAAGAATTAATATTGCCAAAATGGCCATCCTACCTAAAGCAATCTACAGATTCAATGCAATCCCTACCAAAATGCCAACAGCATTCCTCAACAAACTAGAGCAAACCATTCTAAAATTCATATGGAACCACAAAAGACCTGGTATAGCGAAAGAAATCCTGAGAAGGAAGAATAAAGCTGGGGAAATTATGCTCCCTGACTTAAAGCTCTATTACAAAGCCACAGTAATCAAAACAATTTGATTCTGGCACAAGAACAGAGACATAGATCAATGGAACAGAATAGAGAACCCAGATATAAACCCACACATATATGGTCAATTAATATATGATAAAGGAGCTATGGATATACAATGGGGAAATGACAGCTTCTTCAACAACTGGTATTGGCAAAACTGGACAGCTATATCTAAGAGAATGAAACTGGATTATTGTCTAACTCCATACATAAAAAAGTAAACTCAAAATGGATCAAAGACCTGAATTTAAGTCATGAAACCATAAAACTCTTAGAAGAAAACATAGGCAAAAATCTCTTGAATATAAACATGAGCAACTTTTTCCTGAACACATCTCCTCAGGCAAGGGAAACAAAAGCAAAAATGAACAAGTGGAACTATATCAAACTAAAAACTTCTGTACAGCAAAGGACACCATCAGCAGAACAAAAAGACATCCAACAGTATGGGAGAATATATTCATAAATGACTTATCAGATAAGGGGTTAACATCCAAAATATCAGCAGAACAAAAGGGCATCTTACAGTATGGGACAATATATTCATAAATGACTTATCAGATAAGGGGTTAACATCTAAAATATATAAACAACTCACACGCCTCAACACACAAAAAGCAAATAATCCGATTAAGAAATGGGCAGACAATCTGAACTGACACTTCTCCAAAGAAGAAATTCAGATGGCCAACAGGCACATGAAAAAATGCTCCACATCATAATTATCAGAAAGATGCAAATTAAAACCACAATGAGATATCATCTCACACCAGTTAGGATGGCCAACATCCACAAGACAAAGAACAACAAATGCTGGCGAGGATGCGAAGAAAGGGGAACCCTCCTACACTGCTGCTGGGAATGTAAATTAGTTCAACTATTATGGAAAGCAACATGGAGGTTCCTGAAAAAACTAAATATAGAAATACCATTTGACCCAGGAATTCCACTAGAAATTTACCTGAAGAAAAAAAGATCCTTGATTCAAAAAGACATATATACCCCTATGTTTATCACAGCACTATTTACAATACCTAAGACATGGAAGCAACCTAAGTGTCCAGCAAATGGATGGATAAAGAAAATGTGGTATACACACACACACACACACACACACACACACACACACACACACACAATGGAATTTTATTCAGCCACAAGAAGAAAACAAATCCTACCATTTGCAACAACATGGATGGAGCTGGAGGATATTATGCTCAGTGAAACAAGCCAGGCAGAGAAAGACAAGTGCCAAATGATTTCACTCATTTGTGGAGTATGACAATGAGGCAAAACTGAAGGAACAAAACAGCAGTGGACTCACAGACTCCAAGAAGGGACTAGTGGGTACCAAAGGGAAGGAGTTAGGGAGGGTAGGTGAGGCGGGAGGGAAAAGGGGATTAAGGAGCATTATAATCAGCACACACAATATAGGAAGGTCATAGGGAAGTCCTTACAGCATGGAGAAGAGAAGTAATGACTCTATAGCATCTTACTATGCTGATGGACAGTGAGTGCAATGGGGTGTGCTGTACTTGATAATATGGGTGAATGTTGAAACCACAATGCTACTCATGTGAATCCTTCATAAGATTGTATATCAATGATTTCTTAATTTAAAAAAAAAAGTGTGAAGAATGAAAAATATACAGTGGTCAACTGTCCATAGCACACAGCAATCCCTACATAAACAATACCTTAATTTCCTTGGTTATCCTATCTACCA
Source organism: Manis javanica (assembly GCF_040802235.1). Lineage (NCBI taxonomy): Eukaryota > Metazoa > Chordata > Mammalia > Pholidota > Manidae > Manis > Manis javanica. The sequence continues at coordinate 187,733,017 of NC_133157.1, read as the reverse complement.
GACTCCGATTCAGCTATCTGGGAAGTTCTTCCTTGACTGCTAGAATTCTCATTCCTTGTTTCTGCCCATGGAACAATGTTCTTTATCCATTACCCCCCTTGGCTCTATACAAGGTTGGCATTAGCAAATGTACCCTTCTTGCATTCTGTACAGCCTCTATCTCCACTGCTAGAATACACATCATACTGCTGCTATGTGTACAGGATATTGCCTTGGAGACCAAACAGTCATAGAATATTTGCTATCTAAGCTTGGGGTTTCTTTAGCCACTAACCACATATGGCTCTTTAAACTTAATTTAAATTAAATTAAATTAATTCAATTTCAGTTCCTCAATCACAATAGCCATATTTCAAGTGTTGAATAGCTCTATATGACTACAGCCCACTGTACTGGATGTTAAAGATATAAAACATTTTCATCATTGGCAAAAGTTCTATCGAACAGTGCTGCATAAAGAGTATCATAAAAAGCCTTGTTGAATTTTATTGGCAATGTTCCAAATCCACATAAAATTAGTGTATTTTTATCTGTTAGTCAATCTGTGTTTTAAAATACAGACTGTTGCATTATGAAATCTTCTCAGTAGAAGAACGTCATTTCTACAGCTGAGTTGTCACTAAGTATTTCATTTCTGAAATAGGTGTCAGAATTCATTATGAAAACTACAGACAATTATCAGACCGTTCTGTATGTTGTGTTAACTATGGACACAAAAGTAGCACTAGAGATTCTAAAGGCTTTGAATTGCCTGAATTGCACTAATTAAGAGTGAGATAATAAGGTTGCCTGATAGAAAGCTGACAGGTTCTCTAGGGAACCTGTTCTGGATTGAGGAGAATGATGATGCACAATCTGAGACATGTCTACAGTAATTGACCTGTACATCTTCAAAACTGCCTCAAAAGTTTGTTAGAATTACTGCAGAGAGAAAAAGAAGATAGTCCCAGTATATTTTCTTCTGCTCAGAGATTTCATCTTAAACATATATCTATATTTGCCAACACCTACATTATCCACAACCTAATAAGTAACTGAAGCCTGAAAAGAATGAGAAGATTCTGGCAAAAAAGTAAGCACTATTTAGATGTCAGCTAACAGATGTTCTCTTTGGCTTTTATGCCAATTTGAGTTTGGAAAACTTGAAAAGACCTCAAGTTGTAGTCTGACTCATCAAAAAGAATCAGAATAGAAAGATGTTATCTATGTTTGAAGGAAGCCACCTGTCTCCAGAGCAAACCTCAATCCAAATTAGGCTTCTAAGGGTAGACACTAGCAGAGTATTAAAGCCTGGCATATAATCAAATTCTTTATAACTATTTTTAAATTCTAATTATATCTGATAACATGAGGATATGAGGTAGATATCTTACCAATCTCTAAAACAATTATTAATAAAAATAAAAACATATTAAGTACTTAACTGCAAATATATACTTCAGAAAATCCATGTTCAATGTTTTATATGACTCATTATTACAAAGGTTGAATCTTTATGTTAACTCAAAACCTTTTAAAAACTCTCACCAGTACAATAATGAGTTTAGGGAAACATAATAAGATTAAAGGATTTCTTATCACAATGAGGAATGATAGAATATCTCCTTTAAAAAAATATGAAATTCTAAGGATGCAAGCCTCTTTAAGAATCAAATAAAGTCATTAAATTTCAATCTGTAATATAGTAAAATATGTGTGTTTTAGTAAAATCAGATAGCATGCTTAAAATATATTAATGTTTAGCAATTATCATGCACTAAAACTATAACAAAACACATGAAAGTATGTAAATTAAATACAGCTATAAGATTAAAATTAGCAATAATAATAAGAAAAAAATAATATTAGACAGAAAAAAGACTCTAACCACTTTGTCCTCCTGGTGTGAATATCCACGAAAGCAAGTCAGAAAGGACAAAAAAGACAAAACAAAAAAGAAATAATTAATTCCATTCTTAAAACAAGTAAGAGTTTTTAAGAATTTGTTAGTGAAATGAAAATTCTGAAAAGTCTAAATTACGTTTTGACTAAAATATAAACATCTTAAGAGGAAAAACGTTTCCATACATTCAAGCAGAGCATGCTATATCCTAAAACATATTAAGATATATAACAGATTAATTTATATAAAAGCAAGTAAATACCCAAATATAAAGGAGAATGTTATTCCCACAAATAGAATCATAATTAAACACACAATTAAAGAAGAAAATTGAAAAATGTTAAGGAAAATAGCTTTTATGTACAGACAATAAAAATTTATCTTTAATTTCATCATACTATCAAAAAATACACAAAATGCAATTTTATGTGAATATTGCTCTAAAAGTTATTTTTGTCCCATTAAGTTAAACTTTTCCACTAAAAAAAAAAGAAAAAAATTAATTAGAAGAAGTCATTAGAGATAAAATGTTATTGATTATAATTGGTAGTTTGAGGTCATAATTTCCCAATATTATAAATATGGCAAATGGTAAGACACATGATTTGGTCAGGAGAACATATTTAAATATGCTAAATTTTAAACTTGTTGCATTTCTCTTTATTTAAGTATAAAATAATGATAATATTAGTAAAAGTGATAATGTAATAATCTAACAACTTATATACATTTGAAATTAAAATAATGTGTTGAGGTATCACTGTTTTTCTGAAATATTGGTGGCAGTACATTATACTTGTGACTAAAAGGAAGGATTTTACAATCAGACTTCTTAAAATTCTACCTTTTTAAAATAACATTTCTACCAGTATATCTTGTGTAATTTTCTTAAGCTCTCTAAACCTTTACTTCCTTATCTGCAAAATAGGGTATTAATGTTTACAATAGGGTTTTCAAAGAACTGAATAACAACATAAAAAGCTCTCATTACAATGCCTAGTACATAGTTCTATATCTGATATTCTAGCCTATTACAACATAGGCAATTGCATAAAAGAGATAGGATTGTATCTTTTACATTACTATGTTCTTGACTGCTTCATTTGAACAAATGTTTAAAAATAAAGATCATATAAAAGCTATTTACATAGTCAAGGACATCTACATCTACTGCCAACCATTGAGTCCAACAAAAATCATTTATGGAGCATTCATTATACATGTATCAGTAATATACTAGGTTTCCAAAATATAAAAAATGAGTAAGACAGTTTTTGCCATCAAGGAACTAAAATGTGACAGAGAAATCAATCATTGCAGAACAGGAATAACAAAGCACTATGGAAACACAAATGATCGAAGACGCAACAGAACTTGAAGAAGGATTAAGAGGAAGGTTTCTAAGATGTAAGCACGTTTTTAAAGAATAATTAAGAGAATGTCAAGCAAGACTGGCAAGAGAAAACATTTTATGCAAAGAACATGGAATATGCAAAAAGCATGAAAAAACAAACAAGACTGGCATAATTTGGAATACATGTAGTTGGGAATAACTAGATTTCAACATATGGGTGAACTAAAATTTAGAAGCATAACTCTTTCACAAGAAAGCTCACATTGTAGAAATTGAAAGAAAGAAAACGAAGTTGTAACTTATCAATTTGCTAATAGTTTATCCTTAACAGATAAAACAAGTTCAATGTTATAATATTCATGGAAAACTTGGCTACAATAGGTATATGAAAAAATACTGCCATCATAATATTTCAACAAGAATAAAAATATATAAACAAAGTCTATGATATGATTTATAAAAAAGGCATAATATTATTAGGTACTATTTACTGAGTGTTCTCTATTCTACAGTGTTCAGACTGGAAGGCGACAAGTCTGGAAGAAGGAAGAACAATTAGGAAGTTGATTCAGTATTTTGGGTAAAACAAATGTGACGATGGTATGAACTATTATAGTAACAGGAGAAATTGAAAAAAGTACACTGATTTAGAAGATACTGAGAGGTAAAACCCCTTAAGACTTCATTGAGGTAGAGGAGGAAGTAGAGAAAGACTCCCAGAGTCTGCCTTGGATAACTGGGAGGATAAGAGGACAATTCCTTGAAAGAAAAACAAACAACCACCTCCCAAAAAGAATGAGAAACAGATTTGGGGGAAAATAATGAATGTAGGTATAAACAAGGTGAATTTGAGGTGCCTATTAATACATCCAAACAGATTTTCAGTAGGCAGCTATATAGGTGGACCTGGAGCTTCAATGAATAATCCAGTTAATGAAATCATAACTGTAAATCAGCAGCATATCTATATTTGAAGCTTTAGGACTGAATAAATCTCCCAAGGAGATTGTCAAAAGGAGAATGAGGATGATAAACCCTAATCAAAATAGTTCTTCTCTCTGAACCAAAAGCCTTCCAAAGCAAAGCAATTCAAAACCAAAGGACTGGCTACATCTTCTAACCAGATTTTAATAATAAAACTAAGTCAGTAGTTTCACTGCATTTGTCAAAAGTGTTATTAATCTCATTAATAATCAAACTGGAATTGTAATGTATAAATATAAAATATTATCAAGGACCTTAAGACAAAGATGGATTAAAAGCTCACATGAAATATAAAAAATAAGTCACTGTGGAGGATTATTTTTACTTTAAGCATATGGATAATTTGGATTTTAAAATGTTCTTTAAGAGTGAATTTCAATGAATCATTTGGGTGCTTTATGCTTATTTCAACTTTGTACTTAGTCTGTGTTTTAAAAGAAGACTAAATGGCTCAATTCAAAGACTGAAATTGCCTTATATATTTTATATGCATATTCATTGTGGCAGAGTTGTTTTATGTATAAAATAAAAATATTAACCCAATATACAAATACAATTACCTAACTGAATAAGAAAACATGTGACAGTACCTTGCATGATACCTGACATATACAGTATGTAAGAAATCTAATAGCATAAAATTATTGCAACACACTCCCATAGGACCTACTGTGTGTCAGGTATATGTCTAAGTGCTTCACAAATACTAATTAATTTTCACAATAGGTACTATTATTTCTATTTACAGAGGAGGAAACTAGGCAGAGAGATTAAACATTCTGGACAAGGTCACATAGGTAGTAAATGATGAATCTTGTATTCAAACTTAGTCTCACTTCAGAACTTGCGCTGAAGCTGCTACACAATACTACCTCTATAATAAGTGTCCTCTGTTGGCTTTATATATTTTTCTACAATTTAGTTGAGCAATTAATTATTTAGGTCATAATTACTAGACTTTAAAACTCTAATAATAACTTAGAGAATGTCCATAAGTATCTATAAACAATTTAATAGTATAAATATATAGGCATATATATTTAAACTTTTTAAATAGCTATTAAAATGTATGTTTTATTTCCTAAAATAATTTTATACTCAAAAACTTTTTCTTCATAATCAATTCTCCTTATGTCCATCCTTACTATCTCTTCTGATTGTAACTAATCACATTGTCTCTCCCCAAGATCAATCTACCTTAAGAATTAATATATTCTTGTCCTGATCATCTATAGAATTGATCTATTGTTCTCTTTCCTCTCTGATATTTCTCTTGATAGTCATAGTACCATTTCAGACAATGATGAATGGTGGCAGTTTCATCTGCCAACATCTATTCTTTGTGCAACTTTCTGTTATTAGTTCCTCAGTCACCTAGGAAACTATCAGTTTCCCTTCGACTCCTTCTCTAGATATTCAGTCCTTCTATACTTTCTTTTGTGAATTGCCAAAAAGACAGACACCTCTTTCTCTACCAATGCTGTGTATTCTCCATTAGCTACCATCACTGTCTCTCTCTCTTTGCCTAGCTTCTATAATCATTCCAAAACCACCTCTTTTTTGCACCAGTACAATATTTGTCCATCTTCTGTGTCCATCTTCTGGTCTCATTTTTCAAGAACTGCAACAATTACATACTGCCTATACCATTTATCTTCATTCATCCACAAGTTTGGACTGCCATCTTCAAGAAAACATTACCACAGTGCTGAGTTGCAGCAAGCAGCTAGATCAAAAGACAATGCCTAACTCAGAATAACAAGCCCATGATAAGTACACCAGATATTTTTCTTTCATTCATTCACTCATTTATAATGAAGAATTATGTGCCAAGCATATAGCAATCTACAGTAAGCAAGAGAAATTAGAGACATACAATCAATCAATAATAGTAGAATGTTATGAGTATTACATTAGAAGTCTGTAGAATCCACTCAGGAACAAATGAGTGAGTGATTAACTTATATGGGCACCCAAAGAAAGCATCATGGAGGGAAGATGATTAAATTCAGAAAAATGAGAGGTGTTCATCAAGTGGATAAGGGTTGTAGGTAGACGTAGGGTCTAGGGGGAAGCAGTACTATAGTTTAGATTAAAGCAGCAGGGTAAGCAAATGCACAAGAGATGAAAGGTAATGATAGAGCTCTCCTTGGGACAGTGCATTCTAGAATTATTACTTCATTTGGTGTCCCAGAGATTTTTACATGATGATGTTATATAAAGACAAGATTCAGATTAAGCAGGGTTGAGGAGCATACTTTTCCTTTGAGGAGTCAAAGGGCAATTATAAAAGTCAGTTGAAAAGAAAAATTCACCAAACAATAAGTGTTCACAGGTAGACCAATTTTAAGAAAAAATGAAAAATGCATATGAAATCTTTGCCTTATGTTATTCACACCCATCTATTCTCCAGAAATCCTTCCTTCCATTGCAGGGGTATACTATTCGCAAGACTATTGCCACATACCTCCAAGTATAAAAAGCCAATGGAATCATTCATAGATTCTTGAATAGAACATCACCAAATTGGTAGCTACAATAGTTTTTGTAAGCTCACTTGATCTTCTAGTTACCCACAGAGAATTTTGCTTTTACAGATATGTCGGGGTTTGGAGACTGAACCAGATGAAAGCTGTACAAAAAATGCAATGTAGAGAAGGACTGAGCTCATATGAACTTTGGTGAAAATGTCTTCTATTATGCTGGGTTTGAAATATTTTGCTTCCTTCTAATGCTAATAAACATTAGGAGGTATAAAAATATCCTAAGATTCTGCAAGTTAAACTGTTTCTTATGGTCACTACATCATCATGCACCATTAGGAAAGTTGACATCAATGAGGAAAAACAATTCTTTCTTCCTTTTAAATTCTACTAACATTTTCTAATAATATTCTCACACTTTCTAGATTTATTCAGCCTAAAGGCTTGAAATTGAGGATTCACCTAATGCAACCACTTGCTTACTGGTAGAACTGTAAATTATATAATTCTGATAAGCTTGCCTGCTTTACTTATTCTTCAAATTCCTATGAACATAGTTTTCTAAAAGAGCACTGCCCTCAACACTCCCATGTTATATAAATGTGATAGGGGATAAAAAGCAAAGCTTAATACATTAGATATAGTGACATAAGAGAATTAATGAAGTTTCTCAATTCCTTTTTAAAAATTACTTTAGCAATAGAAATATTTGGCTTTGTAATATATTTTTCCAGGTACTTTTAAGAATATCAAGAGCAATCTAGTATTAATTTTGAAACCATACAATGTCAAACAAACCTAGAGGAAATCTAGAAATCATTTAGATTGATGTTTCCATTTTACAGATTTTAAAACAGGACACTACGACATGAAGTAACATGCCAAACAAAAGTCATACAACACCAAGACAGGAACATAATTGTTTCAACTTAAGCTACTTTCTTCCCAGGCAATGTAAAATTTTCCCAATATGCTGACACACAATAATTCAATGAAGTCTAAAAGAAAATTTATATACAACATATTTGTCTTGGGTATGTGGAAACTGACTGTGTATTTCACTAGCACACTACCTATAGACTTGCAGGTAATTACCATGACTTGAAATTTTTAAAAAAACTTCCTAGAGGATTGCAGAAATATTCTAATCACTATTTTATCTCTTAGTGCAATTTAAATACTAATCATCAAAATCGCTCATGTAAATGATAATGACTTGGTTATAAAGTATGACATCTACATTATTCCATTCTTACTCTCTAATATGCTGAACATACATATCAATATATTATAAGGGACTTGCTTAAGGATCACTTTCTTTTATATTCATCCTAAAGTTTTAAATCATTCTGCTTCAAATCTGATAATTTATGGTGAAATGATTCACATTACATTTGTAAATTAAATACATTTCTGAAAAGTTAATATTCTTCATTTTTTTCAAAATTAAAATTAGATTACCTATTATACATGTGGTAATGTATCTGTCCCAGCAAAAAGTAAAAGAAATAAAAAATTAATGTCATAATTGTAAGTTTAAAATAATCCTCACTGTAAATTATCTTTAATGTCTTTCCTTCTAGAGTTACCATTCTATGATTAAGAAATAATTTCTGCCTTATAAAGTTCTTAAATTTGACTAAATATAAAGCTTTAGTTTATTAAGTGGGATCCCCTTAAAAGAAATTAAAGCAAGATTTCATAAAATGTTATTGTTTAGTATTTCCATGTGTCCTATACTTTATTCTCTCTGTATCTTAAATGTACCTCAGAAGAGTTAATTAATTGTTAAGAATGTGTTCACATGAAAAAGCCTCACAATTAAAACAAAGGGTTACTTTTATCTTGTTCCCTTAAGAGATTATTAAAACAATTTTTAAAAGCTTTATAATTAAATTTTAAGAAAAATATTTGTATTCTAATTATTCTACTTCATACAAAGTAATCTGACCAAACTTCACTGAGCTTAATCCTTTGGAACTATGATAAATCAAATATATTCATCATCTACTGAAAGCAAATGTCTTCTTCTGTTACATAAGGCAACTGTGAATATATAGGATGATACAATTTGAAAAGAAAAATTGATGCAATACTTTTTTTTACTGAGAACTTAGACAACCTCTATATATATCATACAAATGAATGTATTACCAAGTAAATTATGAATGCAAATGCAGAAAACTAATTTAGGATTATCTTCTTTGAGCTAAAAATTTAGATTTTTTCTTAAGCTCCATTCCCCTAACACTTCCTTCAGATGTAAGAGAAAATACAAGCAATAACAGTAGAGTTTCTGGTTCCTTCCTTCTAAAAACCATCCCATTAGGCTAATCAACAATACACAGAGTTTTATAGTTGATTACTATACACCAGGTTTACAAGGGGCATTCCAATTTTTCACTGTACTTAATTTACTGACTACATTTCTGTTTTGTATACAGGGGCCAAAGTTAGAAACCGGAAAATATATTTTCAAGCAAACAATAATCAAATGTCATTACAGACTTCTGTTTGTGACCAAAATCTGGTAGTAAGGACTAGGTTTTTCCACCTACCTAAAACAAATTTTTTTTAAAAGTCAAAACATAAAGAAGAATGGTTTCTAAAACACTGGACTTCATGCAAAAAAGACCACTGATAGCTGAAATTTGGGAAACAAACAAGATAAGCAATATAATTGCCCTAGCCTACTGCTTTGAGAGCCTTTCCAAGCAACAGAGCAATACAGAAGAGATGAAGTTTAGCTTAGCAGATACCTTGAATTGAAGCAGATACCTTCTCAGAGTCCGAGGAGGCCAACACAGCTAGATTTCCTTGAACAACTTAACAGAGAAGAGAAAACTACACATGCTGAGAACTGCAGAGAGTCCCTATAAGTATTCCACTTAGTAATGATCAGTGAGTATGTATGTGACAAAATACACAAGAGTGGGGAAAAAAATCACCTGAAAGGATTAGACAGAACAATGGATCTGCCCACCACCATGACTAGAAAAACTCTTAATTCATGGGACATTGGTTAAAGAATTCAGGAAAGCCTTGCCTCAGAAAAAGAATAATTAGTGCTAAACTGAGCACTGCTCCAGATTCAACTAACATATCATAAAAGATGCAAAAGCATTAAATTGTGTTCATGTAACTTAACTGTATCCCAGAACAAAACTCACGAAGAGTTATAGGAATGCAAAAATATCCAACACCCAAGAAAATAAAATTTCCACCTGGCATTCAACATAAGATACCAACCACAGAAAGTCAGTACAATATATGCCATAATGAGAATGATCAGTCAAAACCAACCAAAAACTGACAGAGATGTTAGAATTACTAGAGGAGGACATCAGAAGATTATTATAAATAATGTATTCTCCATGTTCAAAAAGCTAAATAGATCATGGAAGATATTTTTTAAGTCCAAAATTGAAATTCTAGACATGAAAACTATGTCTAAGATGAAAAATATATTGAATGATATTAAATTTTGACACTGTAAAAGAAAAGATCATTACACTTTGAGGCATAGCAATACAAAATGGAAAACATACAAAATGGAAAATGGAGAAAAAGAAAATTTGCTTTAACAAAAAGAATGTAAGTGAGCTGTAGGACAACTTCAAGCAGCTAAATGTATGAATAATGGGAGTCCCTGAAGGAGAAAAGAGAGAAGAGGGGTCAGTAAACATATCTTAAAAAGCGATGGTCAAAATTTTCCAATGCCCTATGAAAACTAAATTCACAGATCCAAAAGGCTCAAAAAAAAAAAACTGAACACAAGAAAGATGAAGAAAAATATACCAAAAAACATAATTAAGTCACACATAACTAGTGATAAAAAGATTGTCTTAAAAGCAATCAGACATAAAAGACCCATTACATAAATTAGATTAGGATGGTATCGCTCTAAATGGAAACAGTAAAAGGGAGAAGGTAGTAACGTAAATCTTCAAAATAATAAAAGAAAATAACTGTCAATCTAGAATTCTATACCTAGCAAAAATATCTTTTAGCAACAAAAGGTAAAATCCCAGCACAAAAAGTTGAAAGGATTCATTAGCAATAGACTCACACTACAAGAAATATTGAAGGAGATCCTTTCAGCAGATCAAATACAACACCAGATAGAAATACAGATTTACAAAAAAGAAATTAACAGTACCGGAAATGGTAATAACAAGAGTAAATACACAATGTTCCTTTCATTATTTAAAGCTCCTTTAAAGATTTCTTTTTAAACAAAAAATAGTACCAATGTATTGTAGGCCTCATAAAATAGGTGAAGGTAAAATACATGACACCCATAACATAAAGTCCAGAAGGGTAGAAATGGAAGTATACTATTATAAATTTCTTATAATATACATGAAATGATATAATATCAGTTAAACTTGACTACAATAATTTAAAGATGTACACTACAAATCCTGAAGCAACTAATAACAAAACAGAGCCAACAAAACTACCAAACAGTCAACAAAGGAGATAAAACTGAGACATAAAAATTACTTGATTAATCCAAAAGAAGACTAGAAAAAAGAAATCAGATGATACAAGTTGAAATTAAATTGTGTTCATGTAACTTAACTGTATCCCAGAACAAAACTCACGAAGAGTTATAGGAATGCAAAAATACCCAGCATCCAAGAAAATAAAATTTATGCCTGGCATTCAACCTAAGATACCAACCACAGAAAGTCAGTACAATATATGCCATAATAAGAATGATCAGTCAAAACCAACCGAAAACTGACAGAGATGTTAGAATTACTAGAGGGGGACATCAGAAGATTATTACAAATAATGTATTCTCCATGTTCAAAAAGCTAAATAGATCATGGAAGATTTTTTTTAAGTCCAAAATTGAAATTCTAGACATGAAAACTATGTTTTCATGTAACAGGAGTAAATACACAATGTTAGAGACATGAAAACTCTAAGTGGAAACAGTAAAAGGGAGAGTAAAGTTGAAAAAAAAAAGAGCAAAATCATATAATAAAGCCTAACCATATCAATAATCATATTAAATGTAAACTGCATAAATACTTCAATTAAAATGCAGAGATTGTCAGGTTGCATAACAAAGCAAGGCCTAACTATATGTTGCCTATAAGAAAAATACTTAAAATATGAAGACACAAATTAGTTTAACAGAAAAGAATACAAAAAAATAAACCATATTAATACTATCCAATGGAAACTTGGAGTAGCTATATTAAGATATGATAAAGTAGATTTCATAGCAAAGAATATTACCAGGAATAAGGAAAATCAGTTAATAGTTATAAAAAGGTCAATTAATTAATAGGACATAATAATTCCAAATGTTTATGCACCTAAAAACAGAGCTTAAAAATACATAAAATAAAAACTGTTAGAAATGCAAAGAGAAAAAGACAAATCCAAATATGGCTGTATATTTCAAAACCCTCCCTTAATAATTGATAGAATAAATAGGCAGATAATCAACAAGGACACAGTAGACTCCAACACTCTTATTAACGAACTTGACCTGATGAACATTTAAAAACACTACCAAAAAATAAAATATATATCCTTTTTAAATATACACAGAACATTTACCAAAATAAACCATATTCTGGGCCATAAAATAAATATCAATATATTTCAAAAGATTCAAGGCCAAGTGTCCAGGACCATAATAGAATTAAATTAAAGATCATTAACAGAAAGATCTCTGGAAATCCCCTACCTAATATTTGGGGAAAAAACAACATACTTTAAATTATTCTGGGCTACAAAAGAAAAGGAAAATTAAAAAGCATTTTTAACTGAACGAAAATGAAAAGACAACATATTGGAAATCTGGGGATGTCACTGAATTGTCACATATTGATATTTAGGGGAAACTGACAGCACACAATGCCTATATTAGAAAAGAAGAGACATCTCAAACAATGACCTTAGTTTTCCCCTTAAGAAATCAAAAGAAAAACAAGGGAAAATTAAACCCACTGTAGCAGAAGAAAAGAAATAATAAGGATCAAAGACAAAATCAACAATAGAGTAAATCAATGAAACAAAAAGCTGGTTCTTTGAGAAGACCAATAGATTGGCAAGTATCTAACCAGACTGAGCAAGGGAAAAAAAGAGAAAACCAAACTACCATTATTAGGCATGAAAGGAGTAGCATTATAACAGATTCTACAGATGTTAAAATAATAATAATGGAATACAATAATGAAAAAGTTTATGCCAATATTTTTGACAACTTATGAGGAACTGGAGAAATTCCATGAAAATACAAACTACCAAAGTTCATTCAAGAAAAAATAGATACCCTGAATAACCCTATATCTATTAAAGGAAATGAAAATACTTTAAAACCATCCCAAAAAAATAAAACTGCATATCCAGTTGGCTTAACTGATAAAATCTACAAAACATTAAAGGATAAATAATACCAATTCTACAGAAACTCTCCTAAAATACTAAAGAGAAGGAAATACTTCCCAACTCATTCCATGAGGTCAGAATTACTCTGACACCAAAACCAAAGGAAGACATTATAAGAAAACTATAAACACTAACCCTCATGAATATAAAAACAAAAACTGTAAACAAATTTTTATCCAATAAACCCTATTATATTTGTGTGTGTATATATATATGTATACATATATATGTGTGTGTATATAATACCCATTAATACATAATAAGGATAATGTATCACAACCAAATGTGGTTTATCCCAGGAATACAGGGTTGTTTTGACATTTTAAAATCTATCAATGTACTTTACCATATAAACAAAGAAAGAAAAAAACAAATAATTAATCTCAATAGATGGAGGAAAAGCATTTGACAAAATCCAGCATCTATTCCTGATATACATACACACACATACACACACACATATATATATATACATATGTAAAACCTCTTAGCAAATTACAAATAGACAGCATCTATGAAAAGCTGACGGCTAACATAATACTTAAAAATGAAAGACTGAATGCTTTCTCCCTAAGATCAAGAACAAAACAGGGATACCTGCTCTTACTACTTCTATTCAGAATTTTAATGGAGTTTCTAGTCAATGTAACCAGTCAAGGGGAGAAAAAAATATCAGATAAATCAAGGGGAAAGATTAGGAAAAATAAAGAAAAGTTTTTAGTTCTGGGCAAATCAAAATAATGAGAAAAGGAAATGAGAAAATGGAGAAATGAAATCACACAAGGAAGCAAATTCCCATAATTATGTCAAAGTAATGCACGCAAAGACATCAGCTTCCTATTTTAAAACTAGTGATAAAATACTAATGAGAAGATGAACGCAATCCTAAAGAACTAACTGAGATGAACACTTAAAAATACTGCTTTTGTTAATTTCAACAAAGCATTTCTTGGGTAGCATTAACATAATCCCCAAAGTGGATGGATAAACCGCAAGAATCTAAACAAATGCCTCCTTAAGATTTCTTCTTAAAATTCCACAGTCTGATGTTTATTTCATTGATGTGAAAATAAAAATAAAGGATAATGTAGCTTCAAAAGCTATAAAATTATGAAACAGAATCTCAAAGCTAGAAAGAGCCTCCTTTCGAAAGGAAAGAAAATGGGCAAAAGGAAGAGTGGGTCTACAAAGTTTGTAAAATATATGTAGTAATGGAAAAAGCTGTGTCACTGCTCTAACAATGAGTTTTGTGACTTCAAGAATGAACTTTAGTCTCTCTAGCTCTGAGTTTTCTTCATCTGTAAAATAAAAGAGTTAGTCCAATTGATTTCTGAGTTTTCTTCATTTTCTTTGAAAGTCTGAGGTCATATGATTCTAAACAAAATCATAAGCTAAAGGACAAAAAGACAAAATTTTTTTTAACTGAGAGGGAAAAATTAAAAATTTCTTTTATGTAAAATGAAGAGAAGGTGTTTGTTCACTGGTTAACTTCAATATTAATTTCAGATGTCTTCTTTTATTTACACTAAGCTTAATTATAAGAGAATTACTATATGCAATTTTCATGCTGTACCTTGTTTGAGCGTAATGACACTCGACCTCCACAGCGAGCACAGAACTTTGTTTGGCAATATGAACAGTTATGACCACATCCATCAGCAAACTTTGTTTTGTGGCAGATACCACAGGTTGGGGCATCACCCTTCTGTTCTTGCTGCTGCTGTGATTCTTCTCCCATCTTCTTTACCTGTTCCTTATACATTTCAAACTGCTGATGAAGTTTTCTGCAAAGGAAACAAGAAAAATCTGGTTTCTTGATGGTCTTAAAATAAATAATAACAATCACAATCTGTGGACACAATTTTATATCCAAAATATCTGTAGGATAAAATAAAGAATAAAAATTTAATTCTGATTATAGAATATGGCATTCCACATGATAAAAGTATACAACTAATTCTGCCTTCTGATATACATGTTAATTTAAGAACCAATTAATACAATATATGTTCATGGAGATATTTCTTTCAATCATAATTGTAAAATTTCTGCCTACCATCTTCAATATATTTTCAATCATATGCCCTAATATATTTACAATATTATTTTTCAACAGTTTAACTTCCCAAACAGACAGAGCTAATTTAACATACACAATGAAGCCAAAACCTATTAACTTCAAATCAATGACACGGAATCTCAACTGGAGTGATCTTAAAAATCCAAACAGAGGGAAAAACACTGGATGAGTGCTCTCACTAACTGTTTAAATCTGTTTAACAGTCTGGACATTAGTTGGCTATAAAAACACTGAAATATTAGGAGTCTACTAAATAAGGCTGTATAAATAAAAGGCCAAGTTTTACCTTAAAAATAAAGGATAAAAAAAATTAAAATAAAAGGTATTATTTACTCTAGCTAAAAATAAGTAGTGATAAACCTTTTCATTTCTACTATCCTTATAAGGAAAATTAAAAATACTTTAAAACTGTAATTAGTTCTGCTTAGCATTACAAACTGTAAATAATGCCACTCCCATCCTAAAAATGACAAAAGGCTAAATAATTTATAAAATCATAACTTTTCTTGAGCCCATCTGAGAGTTAAGGTTATAAAGCAAACAATCTGGCCTCCAAAGAGCAACAAGCCCTCCAAAGAAAAGCAGGACATACTGTTTCACCTTTGGCTGAGCACAGGAAAAAGAGGAGGCTACCATACAGCCAGGCAAGAGGAAATCAGTTAAAACTTCAACAAATAGTAAAAGGCCAAGCATGAACTATCATGACAGTGTGGAATAGCTAGGGGCCCAGATTCAAGGGAAGTTCACATTCGCTCACACTTTTCGGCAGGCCTCCACTCATGAGGAAGACTGGGAGTAGGGTGGAAAAACAAAGAGTCCTTCAGGGATCCACAGGTACAAATGTAAAAGTGGTGACCAGCGGCTCCTAGAGCATAGGCACAATTCCCCAGACAATCACTCCTAAAAAAGCCAAAGCTCTAAGCTACAGAGAGAGGGGTAAACTCTGGTCATCCCACAGGCAAAGCCAAAGACCCCCTGCAGCCAGAGATAAGACTGAAAGCTAGAAACACTCTACCTGTGAAAGAAGGACAAGAAACCATCTTCATGAAAATTCAATCCAAATATCAAAGGCCTCTTTTATCACTAGGGGAGGAGTGCAGACTCTCACTCCAAACCAAAGTTACAAGGTAGATTTTTCTCCCATGGGAAGAAGAGGCTAGGAACTCTGTGCAAGCCTTATCTGTAAGGCCCTAGGTTGAAGGGCCTGTCAAAGATGGACAATCGAAAAACATAGCAGAAGTCCCTTACCACTCCTGCATGGTGAAAAAGAATCAAAGGACATGTAAATAGGAAAAATACACTGTATAACAAGAAGACTCATTATCGTTAGGATAACAATTGTCTCCAAATTGATCTTCTGGTTTTATGTCATCTCAATAAAAATCTCAGCATGATTTTTTGAAGAAATTAACAAGCTAAGTCTAAATTTATATGGAAAAGCAAAATTCTGAGAATAGGCAAAATATTTTGAAAAAGAAAGTGGAAGGACTCAAACTACCTGATTTCAAGACTTACTTCAAAAACTACAGAAGTAATCAAGTCAATATGGTATTGGCAAAGAATAAACACACATATCAATGTAGCAGAATAGAGCCCAGAATAATCTAATACTTAGATGGTCATTAATTATTTTTTAAAAAGGTACCAAGGTCGTATTATGTTTATGTTAATGTGTGTGTGTGCAATTTAATTAGTAGTTTAAAACCTATACATGCTGAAGTTACTCTATAAGAAGATATGTCAAAGAAATAATCAATCTTCCCAGGTTTTCTTCCGCCTGCTACTTCTATAGCTTTTCTTCTTCCTTCATAATTATAACCCTTAAGTAGAATTCGTGCCTCATATCAAATTTACCGAGTATCATAATTCTTCCAAGTGGTAAAGATACCTCAAGACAAATGCTGGGCATGGAAGCCACAGGGAATAAAATATGCAAAGAAGTAAAAAGCTAACCTTTTCAAACAATAAGGCTTCTCTCTCACTTACCAACTTAACATTTCCCTGTATGGCCCCGGAAGATGACTGGTTAGCCAGAGACGGGTAAGATTCCTCAAGGGAGGAACAACCTAAGACAGGCACAGTCGCAGGGGGGCCATCAGGTGAGAAAATGGGGATCAACAGAGGTGAGGCTTAGAACCTCCCCCCCACTATTCTGAGAGAAATCTTCTGCATACGTGGATGTTTTATTGCCCTTGTCTAGCTTGGATTAACACATAGTCTACAGGCACACACCTGATCATCTACATTTGCTCTCTTACAACACTAAACTGTTTTCTACCTTTATCTTGTATCTACCTACCAGTTCAGCATTTTATTAAAAATAATAATAATAAAGAGAGAAATGTGGTATCCACATATAAATCAAGTATAAAAATCAAATGAAAATTCATATTTGAACTGACTGTTTATAGTTCATAATGCATGATCAAAACCAAAAGCTTCTGTGATGACTGCCCTTGTAATGTTCACCATGTAACTTATTCACTATGTAAGAATTTGTTCTCCATGTAAGAACTTGTTCATTATGCTTCAGAAGATTGGAGACTGACGACAATTAGGCTTGGGGTGGATTAATGATTGTGCATTGAGCATTGACCCCCCTATACAGAATTTTATTGTGGTTAACAACCATTTGATCAATAAATATGAGAAATGCCCTCACAAAAAAAAAAAAAAGTACAGACTTCCAATTGTAAAATAAATAAGTAACCAGGATGTAATGTATAGGATAAGAAATATAGTCAAAATATTGTAACAACTTGGTATGGTGATAGCTGGTACCTAGAATTATCATGTATATAAATGTTGAATCACTGTGTTGTACACCTGAAACTAATGTAATACTGTGTGTCAACTACCCTTCAATAAAAAATACTTATCTTAAAAAAAAAAAAAAAAAGGTACCAAGGTAATTCAGTGGAGAAAGAATAGTCAGGTCAGCCATGGGAAATTCATGTATGCAAAAAGTAATTGGGAATCTATGTATAAAAAAAAGTGAACCTCAACTCATATCTCATACCTTATATAAAAATCAACTTAATGGATTATAGAACTAACTATAATGACTAAAAACAATAAAACTTCTAGAAGAAAACATTCAAGAAAATTGTGACCTTTAAACAAATACTTCTTATATAGGTCAGGCAAGTATTCCTTCAATAGGATATAAAAAATATGAACCAGACAGCAGCCATTGGCAAGATATAAATGAATGAGTGTGGCTATGTTCCAATAAAATATTTTTAATGGACACTGAAATTTGAATTTCTTCTCATTTTTATAGTCTCAAACATTATTATTAAAATTTTTTTTGATCATTTTAAGATGTAGAAACTATTCCTAATTCACTAGTTATACAAAAACAAGCAATGACCAGATTTGGCCCATAGGCCATAGTTTGTTCACTTCTATATATGATTTCATTTATATAACATTCTGGAAAAGGCAGAATTACGAGGACAGAAATCAGATCAATGGTTGCTAAGGGCTGGTCTAAAACAAGAGGATTAACTACAAATGAGACAGGATCTTTTTGGAGTGAAGGAAATATTCTATGTCTTCATTATGGTGGTAGATTTATAACTATGTTTTCAAAATTCACTGAAATATATATCTCAAAGGGCTGAATTTTACTGTAAATAAATTATACCTCAAAAAATCTGGCTCTAAAAGTTTAAAGTGCTAACCTAAAATCACTACAAATTTAAAATAGAGCTCTAAGACTGAGTTCTCATAATCACAAAGCATACTTTTAATTTCATACCTAACATCCAGTAAATTCAGATACTGGCTATACCAGTTTTACTGACTTTTCCTGGAACTTCAGATAATACACTGTTTCTCCCTGATGATCTCCCACCAGGTTTAAGTGAAACTCTGTTACATGAATCAAGCACCGCAACAGAGGTTCAAGCCCATGAAATAGCTACTGGAATACACATGATTTTAAGTGAAACATTGAATGGGCTCTGCATCAGTTCTTCTCCCACTGTTTGTTTAGAAGAATTGTCCTTCTACGTATGAGATAACGTTGTACATTCCCTATAGCATACCTGTTCATAACTTAGGATCTCTGGCATACCTCTCAATAAATGGCTGAACTACACTGAAAGAAAAAGAAAGAGGAAAAAAGAAGGAAACTGGAAAGAACAATGCTTCCTTTCAGTTCTACAGGCACTGGAGAAGCAGGCATCTTGCTAATTGAACTGCACTCTAATATATAGTACCTCAAGGGAAGTGAAAGCCCCATTTCACACATGGGGCAAAGGCCAGTTTACATTAGTAGCAAAGTAAGTAATTATGTATCCCAAAGTGCTAGATTATAACTATTTAAAACTCTCTTACGTAAGAACTGTAGAAATTCCACAGACGGCAGCATTATTAAGGCTGCAGGTTGGAATCAAATGCTCAGTTGTGGGGAAAAAAGAGAATGAGAAGCTGCAATCCAGACAGGACTTGACTAAAATAGTTTGAGGTAGTAACAGAAGGCCTTTAGAGAGATTTTGTGTATTCATCTTTCCAGTTCTACAAAATGCAGAAGTGGTGGCATACAGGCAGATTGTGGAGCTAACTACGTTCTTGGCCAGGAAGAGCATATGTCCCTTCCCATTTATAAATAAGCAAAATTTCATCTCTACTTACTCACCCCAGTCATTCAACAAATCTAATATAGTTTACCATCAAATTCCTAATTCTCACAAATTCATCAATGGTCATCCTGTACCTAAAATTAATAGAGAAATTTTTTATTCTTCATCTTACTGAGTTCTCAACATTACTTGAAATTATGTTCACTAATACCTTGGTTTTCATAGCACTCTCCTGCCTTTACTGTATCTATGGCTTTTAATTTCTTTCTCCTTTGAAGGACTCAGGCACTCTTCTCTTTCCATTCTGTAGTGTCTTCTATAGAATGAACCCATACCTAAGGCTTCCTACCTATATATAAATCACTTATACATGTAAATCCCCAGCTCAGACTTTTCCTCTGTGCTTGAATATTCAGTCCCACTTGACATCTCAATGCCACCTGAAATTCCTTATGTGTGACATGGAACTCTTAACTTTCCTATACAAACCAGAATCCCTTCCCATGTTCCCTGTTTCAGTAAATGGTGCCACCATTCAATTATACAGGCCTAAAAATCTAGAATTATTCTGGAAATATCTTTCTCCCTCAAATGCATAATTTATCTATCCTTAAGTCCTTTCAATGTTACTTCCTACAATGTACCTTGACTACTTAACTTGTCTCCATAGCAACTTCAATACCATAGAACTTGTTCCCAAGAATGACCACCTAGTCTAACTAGGCTGTTCACATTCACAATTCTCCCTTTCAATCTGCTTTGTATCCTATAGAAAAAATTACCTTTCCTAAAACAAATTGTCATATCAATGCTTAAAATACTCTAATGACTTCTGATTGCTCTTAAGAAGAAAAAACTTTTTATGAAAACCTACAAAGCTCGAATGTTCTAATGTACATTCACCTCTTTGACCTCGTTTTTGCACTGTTTTCCCTCCTGTTAAGCCATCTGGCTTTCTTTTGTGCTTTTGATTCACCATGGTTCACTTCATTACAGGGTCTTTGTATTTCATACATGCTATTGCCTCTGCCCAGAAGGATTTGCAATGCACACCATTTTCTTTTTTTTCCTCTCTCTCTCTTTTTAAACCCTAGGTACCCAATATAGAATTGATCCTAAGTTTGGGAGTAGTGATCCATGCTTGGCTCCGATTTTTTAAATATTTTCCCTTACCCAGTGTGATTTCCCTTCCATCAGGTAACTGGCATTGTATATTTACATAAATTGCATTTATTTATATTGCTTCTTATATTTGATACCCAACTTCACACTTTTTCCTTTTTTACATTTTTATATTAAAATCTATGTATAAATTATAGCTATTGCATATGGTACTTACTGTGTATCACACAGGTATTATTATTATTATTCCTATTGTACACAGAATTAATTTTGTTCATGGTCACACAGATGATAAGTGTTAAAGCCAGATTCAAATTCAGTGTTGCTCCAGAATCCATGCTTTTTATCACTATTGTTTCTACATTTAGTTTATGCATTTTAATGGCTGTATAATATTCCCTGTTTACACAAGCCACATTTTATTCATACATTTACTTTTTTAGTTGGCCTTTTATCATTTACTACTATAATATTTCTGTAATGAAATATTTAGAAACCCATATAGTTTTCTCTGGAGTATACATGCAGGAATACAATACATACTCATGTTCACTAAATATTTCTAAACTGCTCTCTGAAATGGCTTAAACTAGTTAGCATACCTGCAAGCAGGGTATGAAGGTTCCAGTTTTCTCTTGTCTATGCCAATATATGACATGATTCAACTTTTAAAATTTTTATATCTTTGATACCTATGAATTGATATTCCATTTTTTTAATTCATGTTTTCCTGACTCCTCATGAAGTCCAGACAATTTGACTGCTCTTCATATGAGTTGCCTACTCACTCCATCCTTTACCAATACTCTGTTGGATTTCCTGTATTTTTCTTGCTGATTTGCAGTACTCTACACAGTCTATATGATAATCCTTTATAAATTAAGCATAATATGCTAGACTGACATCTAACTGTTGATCTTGTACATGGTGCCCTTTGTTAAACTGTAATTCTGAAATATTTAATTTTGATGTAGTCAAATACATCTATATCTCCCTTCGTGGTATGTGGTTTTTGTGGCTACTATAAAAAAACCTTACTTATCCTTAAGTCAGACACAAAAAATTCTACAGTTTCGTTTAATAGCTTTATAATTTTGTCCCTTACATTTAGGCTTTTAATCAATCTGAAGTTATTTTTATATTTGATATGATGCAAGAATTTAATTTCAATCTTCTCCATATAGAGATTCTACTTGCCCAGCACCTTTAAATAGTCCACCCTCTTTTCTACTGATGGGTGATAGCAATCTATCATATACTAAGTTCTCACATGTGCATAGGGCTATTTATGGACTCGGTATTCTATTTCTTCAGGTTTTTTTAATTATCTCCTACTCCAGAACTACATGGTCAGAACCAAACTCCAGAAACAATGAAAGGTCTAAAATATTTTAAATATATAAACTTGAATGTATAATTTTCCAGTAATGTAAATCAGAGGCCAGCAAACTTCTTCTGTGTAAAGGGCCAAGCAATAGATATTTTGGGCCTTGTGAGCAATAGGGTCTCTATTATAACTACTCAACCCAGCCACTGGAATGCAGGAGGAGCCATAGATAATATATAAACAAGTAAGCTTGTCTGTGTTCCAATAAAATTTCATTTACTGAACCATGCAGCAGTCAAGATTTGACCTATAGACCATGTTTCGCAGATCCCTGATATAGATGAGTCAAATTTAAAGTAAAATTCCTATTTAATTTGAAACTCATTACAAATAAATATTTTAAAGACATATACAATAATACATTAATTTAGAAATACTGGTTTTTTCCAATTTACTTCCTAAAGCTATTCATCCAAAAATTTTATGTGTATTTTCCATATCAATGCCTCCATCTTCACTAAACTCATGAACTCAGCGTTTCCCAAAGTCAATTTTCTTCACTTATGAGTTCTTTGAGATACTGGAACATTTTCAACATGTTAGTTCCTGGCAATCCTGCAATTTCCTGATCATTTATACCCACCCCCATATGTTTTTGTTGCTAATGTTGTTTTACCATTCATCTTATAGGTGTGTTTTAATGATCTCCATAAGCTAACCACTTACACTACCCCTCTGTTAGAGTAATCTTAAAAAATTTTTGTTTACTACATCTTCCAACACTAGCCACTGTGAGGTCATACCCTGAGAATTTCTCAAGTGATGCAAATATCTTTATACCCTCTTTCACAGATTCCATCAGGTAACCTCTATAGATATAGGCATGCTTGTTTAAGGTCCTTTTAGGATACTGTGTCTTCTCCAAACAATACTTTATAGTTCAAACTAAAGAAACTGAGGGCTTCACAAAATAAGACAGTTTAATTAGAACACAAAGCAATTGTCTTTTATTAGAGACCTGTCTCAGAGGAAAAATAAAAAAGAACTCCAGAATTGCCTTAAAGATGGTGGTGTGAGAGGTGAGACAGAAACCTCCTCCCAAAACTACACATAATATGAAAATATAGCAAATACAACTAATCCTGAAAGAGCAACAGGAAAGAAGGCTGCGGCAGACTGCCTACACCTGAGAAAGGAGCAGACCTCATGGAAAAGGGTAAAGTACCAAAGCCGTGATCCGGCAGGACCCAAGCCCTTCCCCCACCCCAGCTCACTGGTGGGAGGAAGAGAAACAGAGCAGGGAGGGGGTGGAGGCATAGGACTACTGAACACCCAGGCCTGGAGATCTGCTCTGGGAGCACAACATACATTGCATGGTGCTCTGCAGATTAGTGGGGTTGGAAAACTAAGACAGGAGGAATACCTGGAGAGACTGAGAGTCTAGCCACTTGTGGAAAACAGGGATCCACATCCAGCTGCTCTGAGACAAAAGAAAGGCGGGCAGTCTGAGTGACTTCCTAACAATGAGAGGATTGCTAAAGGGACAATGATTGCACAGAGATTGCTGCTCAGAAGAAAGGGCAGGTGGACAAAATTGTCCAAGCGCACTCTGCCCAGCAGATTGGGCACTTTCAGGAGTTCAGGTGCTCCATAACCCTGGCTGGCTATGCAGCTCCACGGCCCCCCACTATGATATGCAGCATGCTGCACCTTCCTGCAGCTGGGACCAGCTCGCAAACTGGCAGCCCCTGCATTGGCATCAGGCCAGATGTAGGGAGGCCCTGCCTATGGCAGGTACAAACGCAAAGCATAGAGAGGCTTACACCTGTGCCCTTAGCCCAGTGGTTCTGGTAGTGGAGACGGGCATAGCAGCCAGGAAACAGGAAACAGCTCGTTCCTCCCCCAGGCACCAGTGTCACTCACTGCCCTGCGACCTGCAACATCACTCCAGGGACTGGGCAGCTCCAGAGAGTAGAACTTCCAGGCACTAGAGGGAGCCACATACAAATATGAAAGGTCAAAGGACCTGCTTCAAACCAAAATCTCACAAACATCAGAAAAAGGGACAAGTGAAACTGAACTTATCAATCTTCCTGAAAGAGATTTCAAAATAAAAATCATAAACATGCTCATGGAAGTACAGAAAAATATTCAAGAACTCAGAGAGGAATTCAGGAATGAGATACAAACATTGAAGAATACATTATCTGAAATGAAACTTACAATGGAAGGATTTAAAAGCAGACTACATGTAGTAGAGTAGATGATAAATGGAATAGAAATTAGAGAAGAGGAATAAAAAGAAGCTGAGGAACAGAGAGAAAAAAGGATCTCTAGGAATGAAAGAACACTGACAGGACAGTGTGACCAAACCAAATGGAACAATATTCACATTATAGGGGTAAAAGAAGAAGAGAGAGAAAAAGGGTTAAAAAGTGCCTTTGAGAAGGTAATTGCTGAAAACTTCCCTGATCTGGGGAAGAAGACAGTCTCAGACCATGGAGGTGCACAGATAACCCAACACAAGGGACCCAAGGAAGACAACATCAAGACATATAATAATTAAAATGGCAAAGATCAAGGATAAGAGCAGACTATTAAAAGCAGCCAGAGAGAGAAAAAAGATCACATACAAAGGAAAACCCATCAGGCTACCATCAGACTTCTAAACAGAAACTTACAGGCCAGAAGGGAGTGGCATCATATGTTTGTTACAATGAAGTAGAAGGGCCTCAAACTAAGAATACTGTACCTGGAAAGATTATAATTTGAATTTAAAGGAGGGATTAAACAATTTTTAGATAAGCAAAAACTGAGAGAATTTACCTCCCATAAACCATCTAAGTCTAAATTAGACTTTTAGATAGTAAGGAAGTTACCCTTGAACCTATGGGAACCATGAATCTAAAGCCTGCAATGGCAAAGTACATATCTATCAATAATCACCCAAAATGTACATGGTCTGAATGCACCAGTCAAAAGACACAGAGTCACTGAATGGATAAAACAACAAGACTGTCTATCTGATGCCTACAAGAGACTCCCTTCCAATCCAAAGACATACACAGACTAAAAATGAAGGGATGGCAAAAGATACTTCATGCAACTAATAGGAAGGAAAAAGCAGGAGTTACAGTACTTAGATCAGCCAAAATAGACTTCAAAACAAAGAAAGTCACAAGAGACAAAGAAGGACATTACATAATGATAAAGAGGTCAGTCCAACAAGAGAATATAACCATTATAAATATCTATGCACCCAATATAGGAGTACCTAAGTATGTGAAACAAATACTAACAGAATTAAAAGGGGAAATAGAATGTAATGCATTCATTTGAGCAGACTTCAACACACCACTCACTACAAGGGCCAGAGCAACCAGACAGAAAATAAGTAAGGAGACAGAGGCGCTGAACCACACATTAGAACAGATGGACCTAGGAGGCATCTACAGAACACTCCACCCAAAAGTAACATAATACATATTCTACTCAAGGGCACATGGAATATTTTCAAGAATAGATCACATACTAGGCCACAAAAAGAGCCTCAGTAAATTTTAAAAGGTTGAAACTGTACCAACCAGCTGCTCAGACCAGAGATATGAACCTAGAAATAAATTACACAAAGAAAAAAGAGTCCACAACACATGGAGGCTTAACAACATGCTCCTAAATAATCAACGGATTAATGACCAAATAAAAACAGAGATCAAGCAATATATGGAGATAAAAGACAATAACTCAACAATGAAAAATCACTGTGATGCAGCGAAGGCCATGCTAAGAAGGAAGTATATTGCAATACACGCCTACCTCAGAAAAGAAGAAAAATTCCATATGAACAGTCTAAACTCACAATTAATGAAACTAGAAAAAGAAGAACAAGTGAAGCCCCAAGTCAGTAGAAGGAGGAACATAATAAAGATCAGAGCACAAATAAATAAAATCGAGAAGAATAAAACAATAGAAAGAATCAAGGAAAGCTGAAGCTGGTGCTTTCAGAAAATAACCAAAATAGATAAAACCCTAGCCAGACTAATCAAGAAAAAAGAGTGTACACACATAAACAGAATAAAAATGAGAAAGGAAAAATCACTACGGACACCACAGAAATACGAAGAATTATTAGAGAATACTATGAAAAATTATGTGCTAACAAACTGGATAATGGATGGAAGGAAGGAAGGAAGGGAGGGAGGGAGGGAGGGAGGGAGGGAGGGATGAAGGAGGGAAGGAAGGAAGGAAGGAAGGAAGGAAGAAAGGAAGGAAGGAAGGAAGGAAGGAAGGAAGGAAGGAAGGAAGGAAGGAAGGGAGGGAGGGAGGACCTCCACATATTCCAAAATATATAGTACTTTGGCTTTTTAAGTTGTTTTGATTATCGGGCAAAATGGAGCCTCCCCTTTGCTATTCTTTTTGAAAATCATTTTACTATTTGTAACATGTTTTTCTTCCATATAAATATTTAAATTCTTTTATCCAGTTCTCTTGAAACTCCTGGTAGAATTTTTATTGAAGTTGTGTTACATTTATTGGCTAGTTTTTGGAGAATTGACATCTTTAAAATGTTGACTCTTCCCTCCTACTAACATGGTGAGTCCATTTATTGCCAATCCTCAAAAGCAATAACCAACTATATGGCTTCACAGGTGAATTTTTAAGTCAAATTTTTCCACCTTAACTTGTAATCCAGCTTCTTGGAAGTCCATGGATGGATCTGTATTTCAACTTACTTGGCTCCCCATTATTGTTTATATTATATTTTATGCATTTGAAAACATTATTTGAAAATGAGTTCATAGGAGTCACAAACTTGAAAAAAAGCATGCATATAAAAAAGAGAATAAGGATCTCTGTAAGATATTCTCATGTTCCATTTGTTGTTTCAGAAAAAAAGTAAAAGCAAGTTCCCCACAATTTCATGAGGCCTACATAACCATGATATCTTCTACTCTTAATTTCCTTAACTCCTTATTATTCTCATTGCACTTCAATATCACTTCTTTTTAAGATAGTCCTTAACATCTCTGTCTATGTCAAATCCCTCCATTAAATATTTGCAAAGCACTACAGTATAGTACATTTCCACATTGCTTTTTTATTTATACATATGATTATTTGATTAATGCCCATCAGTCTTACTAGAAAATATCATCTATGAGGACAGGATTGTTTTTCTGTTTCTGATGTCCATTTTATCCCACTGACTGGCATAATGCATGGTCCATTGTCAAGTTTTTAGTAAACAGTTACCAAACGTTTGAATTGATGATGAATAAACAACTGTGTATTGTGTGTGTACCATTTAACAAGTGATGAAGCAAAAATATAATGTAGAGTTGAAATGACCAAGTACTGTCATCAGAAAGACAGGATAATACTTATGGACAGGTATAGACATGAGATATATGTAAACAAACTATAATACAAGGCAAAATGAAACACGTACTAAATAAGTATATATATGTAAAATGGTCCTGAAGCACAAAGAGCCATTAATTGTGAATGGTATTGACATGACTTAACAGAAGAGGGACACTTCTTAGTTTTGTAAAATCCCACACATCCTGGACTTGAAGGATGTGCAAAACTGTGATAGGCAGAAAATAAAGAATGATACAACCTGCATTATTCTGTATACAATGCCTAAAAGCATATAGAGAAGTCAGGAAGTTGAAAATATTCTCATTTGGCATAAAGTCTGCATGAAGAAAGAAGAGGGAAGAAATATAGTAGAAGAAGCTGAAAAAGCAGCTTGCGAGAGAATATCTCAAATTTCATGCTAAGGATTATTTCCCATTTTATCTAATATCCAACTTAGTTTGTGAAATTACACGTTACAAAAATCAGTAAGACAAATTTGAGAAATATAAAGCTGTCTCAAACAAATCATGTATTTGCCTCACTCTTTAGACTAACAATATTTCTCCAACTCAATTTGCAACTATTGCACAATAAAAAAACTCACATTGAAATACTCTTTTTATCAAAACTTACATGAAGTACTTAAGGTAATATTAATCCTTTATACTTAATGTAATTTTTAATACAAATGGCTTTGCTTCTCTATTTCACAATGCTATCATAAACACTACCCAAAAGGCAATGAAATTCAGAAGATCCATTTCTTAAAGAAAAAAAAACTTTATATAAACACTAGATAAAAGATCTTTGGAATTGAAATGATTATTCCATTCACAAGATGAAATATTCTTGATGTTAGAGACCAGTATTTAAAATAAGTGAAAATACGCTTATAGCTTATTATTACACTATGAAATGATTCATCCTAAATACCTAGGTACCCATCTCTGATGCTGAGGGGAAAGAATGTTTTATTGCTTCTCTGAAATTTGTTTCTTAAAGAAATATATCTAACAAAGTCAATTGAAAACAAATGATAAATAGAAAAAAACTTCTAAGCCATTATAAATATTCTACCTTCAACTTCTTTCTGCTTAACCAATACAATGTACTTCTTTGAAAATGACATCAGGAAAATAAAACACTTTTACGCACTGCTGGGTGGATAAAACACATTGCTCTTCATCTAAAAACAGTGACAGAAAAAAGAAAAAAATGATCACATTGTTTACAATGTGTAAAATTTTGTACAATTTGTGTGAACTTAATTGTACTTAATCTGAGATTGGTGTAAATAACTGTAAACCCTGAATTATTCCCTGATATAGCAACATAGTTGCTATTTATCTTGCTAGCAACCAAGATATCAAAATTAATAATAACTAATATTAGTAAATATATGAAAATGTACTTTTAAAAACTGCATGTAAATTACAAGGTTATAAACTAGTAAAATATATTTGCATGACATTTTACACTGCTTGCCAAATCTTCCTGATTATCAGAATTACCTGGAGGGTTTTGGGGTTTTTTTTTTAATGCAGATTCCCTGAATCCACCCCAAACCACTAAATTTAAATCTCTGGAATAGGGACCCAAGAATCTAACTTCTTTTTATTAAAGTATCATTGATAAACAATCTTATGAACGCTTCATATGAACAAAATTGTGGTTTCAACATTCACCCATATTATCAAGTCCCCATCCCATCATTGCAGTCACTGTCTATCAGTGTAGTAAGATGCTGTAGAGTAATTACTTGTCTTCTCTGTGCTGTACTGCCTTGCCATAACTTACCTATATTGTGATTGTGAAGTATAGTGCTCCTTAATCCCCTTCGTCCAACCAACATCCTCCCTAACTCTTCCCCTTTAGTAACTACTAGTCCCTTCAAAGAGTCTGTAAGTCTGCTGCTATTTTGTTCCTTCAGTTTTGCTTCGTTGTTGTATTCCACAAATGAAGTCATTTGGTACTTGTCTTTCTCTGCCTGGTTTATTTTACTGAGCATAATGCACTCTAGCTCCATCCATGTTGTTGCAAATGGTAGGATCCAAGAATGTAATTTTTAAAGAAGCTTCTAGATGGTTCTCAGGACTACTACCATACAGATTCATTCATGATTTGAATCCTACTTTGCTCTACAGCTTAATCTATGGCTGCTTCTTCTCTAACATTTACACTAGAACAGTAACATTCTCCTACAGTTCTCCAAGTACATCATGCTTTTTCACACCTCTGCACACGTTATTCCATCAACCAGAATATAATTTATTTTCACTTAGTACACAGTTTTTCAGAATTCAAGACTAGCTCACATTCCAACAAACCCTGTCTGATCCCCACCAAGCAGAGCCAAACACTCTCTCTTATGTTGTACCTCTGCACAATATATTATAATGTAATTATTCTTATGTATATTGTCTATCTAGGACCATTCATCGTTTGCCTAGAGCACTGTCTGACACATATTAGGTAATTAATATATACCTTATTTAAACTTGAGTTGAGGTATTTTAAATTGGCAAGAAAAATTCATTATTTCAAGGAAATAATGTAAAATGTCCCTGTAATCCCAAATGCCAAATGCAAAAATTTAATAGCTGTACCTTGACATATTACATACAGTAAATTTCCTTCCTTCCAGAGGTCTATATTTGAATTCTCTTAATATTATTAACCCTAATCTTCAGTCTTGTAAAAATTAGACCTTGATCCTAAGTCATTACAGCAGTTTCAGTAGAACCAACAGTACCACAAGTGGGTACTAACACTGGAGTTTTTCTTGGTACAATAGCATTCCTTTGGCAAATCTTTATCTTTTGTAATCCTGAAATTTCCCTCTCATTGCAATAAGTGAGAAATAAATGTAAGCCAACTGTAGTAAATATTATTAGTGCTCATTACATAGAGTGACCTCTCTTTAGGATCACAGAAAAACTTTCTAGACATCGTTACAGTTAATTAAGAGGCTGTGACAAGTCTTGGGCAATGAGCTGTGAGTAAAAATGAACTAAGACACTTTGTATCTTATACAATTAAGAATATGAGTTTTCCATTGTTTTGCTTCCTCTGATGCAGCAACGCTGGTAGCTATGTGTTCCAGTTGGCTTACCAACAAAATGGAAGCAGCCTGGATCCCTGAGCTGCCACTTGAAAGAAAAGCATTCTATAATCCTATTATAGAAAAGTCTTAGTCTTTTAGTGGACCTGTGCCCCTCAGCTGTGACCTTCACAAGTGTTTCTTGGCTTCTTTTTCCCTTTGGATGGACGAGAGGGCTAGAGAGAAAGGCTGTTGGGGATTTCCCTTCTTTCATGTTGATTAGGCTCTGGTAAAGCAGTTTTTCTCTTGAGAATGAAAACCTCTGGGAATATTTCAAAATAGTTACTTTTTCCCCTCCCTCCTGCTAGGACTCTCTTTCACCTTGAGAATCCAGTGAGGTTTCTAGAGGTAAAACTCACAAAACTGGGTTGAGGTTCCCCTAACCCTGAGCTCCCAGGGATTTTTAACTCTAAGTCAGTTCACACTTAGCCTTCAGTGGTACATGAATTACAGTTCTTTTTCCTACTAGATCTCAGCTCCAGTGGTTTTGGATCCCAGTAAGCTACAATTCTCTTATTTGCCTCTTTTTCAATTGTCAGGGCATTGATTTGCTCTGTGACCTAAATTTTCTGATGGATCTAATAGGAGTTTTTGGTTTTCAGTTTGTTCAGCTTTGTTGTTATTGTAAGGATTGAAATGACAACATACAAATTCCTTATATATCAAAGAGGAAACCAGAAGTCTCCACAATATCGTTTTTAATTGCTTAGCATGTGTTTTTCCCACATGAATGCAAAATATTTGAGAGCAGAAATCATAGTCCTTTTATCTCCTTTTATCTCTAGATTCCTGATGTGTTCACTGAAAATTCTTCAGGCCTCAACTCAAACACAGACCTTCTTACCTGCTCTTCATCACACATTAAGTTATCTTATCTATACTTCTAGCTTTACATACCACACTGACAATTCCAAAAGTTGTACCTACAGCCAATCTGTATCTCTCCTTCACAGTTGGCTAATTTATAGACATCTTAAAAACTTTAAAAGTTGAAAACTTAAGCTTTAGTTTCTACTGCTAACCTGTTTATCCTTTCTTCTTCTTGATCACAGTTATGGCATCACCACCCAATTTGTTCTTCCAATCAAAATATGGCAGTCATCTTTGAGCCATTCTCTTCCTTACTACCTCCCTCTAAATCTACTCCACAAACATCATGTCATTTCAACCTCCAAATATGTCCCACACCTACTTTCCTACTTCTTCACATAATTAACCTGATCCAAGTCATCATGATCTCTAGCAAAGTCCTTCATGAAATTTAATAGCTTTGCTCTCTCCACTTCTATTCTCACTCTACTCATAGAACAGCCAGATTGATCTTTATACATAAGTTGAATCATTGATCCCATTTTTTAAAACTTTTCAGTATTTCCCATTTATACTGAGACTTAGATCCAAACCCCTTATCATTCTCTATAAAACCACTGTCCTAAATTCTACCTCCAGAACCTCATCTCCTGCCACACTCCCTCTTGTCCACTATATTACAGCCACACTAGACTTCATTGTGTCCCTCAGATCCTTTGCTACCTAAAGACTTTAACATATGACGTTCTGTATGCTAAAAACACTTCCTCTTCACAATTTTTCTCACTAAAAGACCTCATAACCAAAGACGATTTTATTATATTAAGTGGTCACCTAATGCAGATGATTCAAATTTTAGATGTTCCTAGTATTTTTAAAGTATATTTATTATGTATTATATCATAAATAAAACTGCTATCATGTGAAATTTCAAAACAAATCCAATTGATTAGACTTGTTTTGCTCTTTACATGTAATGTGTATTATGCTGTCTTTATACAAACTGTCCCTCATTTTGATACTGACACAAAAAATAGTGAAAGAAGAAAAACTTAAGTTAAAATTATTTAATTTGGCGGGAGCCAAGATGGCGGCGTGAGTAGAGCAGTGGAAATCTCCTCCCAAAAACACATAGAGCTATGAAAATATAACAAAGAAAAATCTTCCTAAAATAGAGACCACAGGACACAGGACAACATCCAGACCACATCCACACCTGCAAGAACCCAGCGCCTTGTGAAGGGGGTAAGATACAAGCCCCAGCCCGGCGGGACCCGAGCGCCCCTCCCCCCGGCTCCCGGCGGGTGGAGAGAAACCGGAGCAGTTTTTTTTTTTGGCGAGCGCTTTTTGGAAGCCTTAGAGGGACGGGCCCCCGTTGCTGGGGAGGCAGGGTGGCGGGACCGGTGAGGAGGTGCCTGGGAACGGCGCCGGAGGACAAAGAATATCCCGCGTTTCTCCCTGCGAGACCTGGGGGCGGGTGCCTGAGACCGGTGCCTGAGGACGGAGGAGGTCGCGCGTTTTTCCCCTTTTTTTTTTTCTCTTTTTGGCAAGCGCTTTTTGGAAGCCTTGAAGGGACGGGGACCCCAGTGCTAGGGAGGCAAGGTGGCGGGACTGGTGAGCGGGTGGCTGGGACCGGCGCCTGAGGACAAAGAATATCCCCCGTTTTTCCCTGTGGGACCGGTGGGCGGGTGCCTGAGACCGGCACTTGAGGACAGAGGAAATCGCGCGTTTTTCCCCTTTTTTTTTTTCTCTTTTCTGCGAGTGCTTTTTGGAAGCCTAAAAGGGACAGGGACCCCGGTGCTAGGGAGGCAGGGCGGCGGGACTGGTGAGCGGGTGCCTGGGACCGGCACCTGAGGACAAAGAATATCCCGCATTTTTCCCTGTGGGACCGGTGGGTGGGTGCCTGAGACCAGCACCTGAGGACGGAAGAAATCGCGCGTTTTTCCCCTTTTTTTTCTCTCTTTTTGCCAAGTGCTTTTTGGAAGCCTTGAAGGACAGGGACCCCGGTGCTAGGGAGGCAGGGCGGCAGGACTGGTGAGCGGGTGCGTGGGACCAGTGCCTGAGGACAAAGAATATTGAGCGTTCCTTCCCTGCGGGACCGGTGGGTGGGTGCTTTTTGGAAGCCTTGAAAGGACAGGGACCCTGGTGCTAGGGAGACAGGGCAGCAGGACCAGTGCGTGGGTGCCTGGGACCGGCACCTGAGGAAAAAAAAAAAAATCGCGTGTTTTTTCTTTTTTTTTTCCTTTCTGTTCCCTCTCTCATTGTTGCTGTTGTTGTTTTGGTTTGGAGAGTGCTTTTTGGAAATCTTAAAGGGGCAGGACAGGTCACTTAGACCAGAAGCAGGGAATCTGGGGATCTCTGGGCACTCTAACCCCCTGGGCAGCAGGGAGCACAAAGGCCCCTTACGGAGATAAATAGTCTCCTGGCTGCTCCCCCTCTAACGGGGCTCCACCATTTTGGAGGAACAGCCCCAGCCAGGCCAAGCCCACAGCAACAGTGGAGATAAACCCCAAAGCAACTGGGCAGGAAGCAGAAGCCCTGTCTGCGCACAGCTGCCCAGCACAAGCCACTAGAGGTCGCTATTCTCCCAGGAAAAGGCTACAAACCAACAAGAAGGGAAGCTCTTCCAGCGGTCACTTGTACCAGCTCTGCAGACTATCTCTATCACCATGAAAAGGCAAAACTACAGGCAGACAAAGATCACAGAGACAACACCTGAGAAGGAGACAGACCTAACTAGTCCTCCTGAAAAAGAATTCAAAATAAAAATCATGAACATGCTGACAGAGATGCAGAAAAAAATGCAAGAGCAATGGGATGAGATGCAGAGAAAAATGCAAGAGCAGTGGGATGAGATGCAGAGAAAAATGCAAGAGCAGTGGGATGAAGTCCGGAAGGAGATCACAGATGTCAGGAAAGAGATCACAGAAGTGAAACAATCCCTGGAAGGATTTATAAGCAGAATGGATAAGATGCAAGAGGCCATTGAAGGAATAGAAGCCAGAGAACAGGAACGTATAGAAGCTGACATAGAGAGAGATAAAAGGATCTCCAGGAATGAAACAACACTAAGAGAAATATGTGACCAATACAAAAGGAAAAACATTCGTATTATAGGGATACCAGAAGAGGAAGAAAGAGGAAAAGGGATAGAAAGGGTCTTTGAAGAAATAATTGCTGAAAACTTCCCCAAACTGGGGGAGGAAATAATCGAACAGACCATGGAATTATACAGAACCCCCAACAGAAAGGATCCAAGGAGGACAACACCAAGACACATAATAATTAAAATGGCAAGGATCAAGGACAAGGAAAGAGTTTTAAAGGCAGCTAGAGAGAAAAAGGTCACCTATAAAGGAAAACCAATCAGGCTAACATCAGACTTCTCAACAGAAACCCTACAGGCCAGAAGAGAATGGCATGATATACTTAATGCAATGAAACAGAAGGGCCTTGAACCAAGGATACTGTATCCAGCACGACTATCATTTAAATATGATGGTGGGATCAAACAATTCCCAGACAAGCAAAAGCTGAGGGAATTTGCTTCCCACAAACCACCTCTACAGGGCATCCTACAGGGACTGCTCTAGATGGGAGCACCCCTAAAAAGAGCACAGAACAAAACACACAACATATGAAGAAGGGAGGAGGAGGAATAAGAAGGGAGAGAAGAAAAGACTCTCCAGACAGTGTATATAACAGCTCAATAAGCGAGCTAAGTTAGGCAGTAAGATACTAAAGAAGCTAACCTTGAACCTTTGGTAACCACGAATCTAAAGCCTGCAATGGCAATAAGTACATATCTTTCAATAGTCACCCTAAATGTAAATGGACTTAATGCACCAATCAAAAGACATAGAGTAATAGAATGGATAAAAAAGCAAGACCCATCTATATGCTGCTTACAAGAAACTCACCTTAAACCCAAAGATAAGCATAGACTAAAAGTCAAGGGATGGAAAAACATATTTCAGGCAAACAACAGTGAGAAGAAAGCAGGGGTTGCAGTACTAATATCAGACAAAATAGACTTCAAAACAAAGAAAGTAACAAGAGATAAAGAAGGCCACTACATAATGATAAAGGGCTTAGTCCAACAAGAGGATATAACCATTCTAAATATATATGCACCCAATACAGGAGCACCAGCATATGTGAAGCAAATACTAACAGAACTAAAGAGGGAAATAGACTGCAATGCATTCATTGTAGGAGACTTCAACACACCACTCACCCCAAAGGATAGATCCACCGGGCAGAAAATAAGTAAAGACACACAGGCACTGAACAACACACTAGAACAGATGGACCTAATAGACATCTATAGAACTTTACATCCAAAAGCAACAGGATATACATTCTTCTCAAGTGCACATGGAACATTCTCTAGAATAGACCACATACTAGC
Source organism: Manis javanica (assembly GCF_040802235.1). NCBI lineage: Eukaryota > Metazoa > Chordata > Mammalia > Pholidota > Manidae > Manis > Manis javanica. The sequence goes on along the minus strand of NC_133157.1, from coordinate 187,697,097 downwards.
TCACAAAAAGAGCCTCAGTAAATTCCACAATATTGAAATTCTACCAACCAATTTTTCAGACCACAAAGGTATGAAAGTAGAAATAAATTCTACAAAGAAAACAAAAAGGCTCACAAACACATGGAGGCTTAACAACATGCTACTAAATAATCAATGGATCAATGAACAAATCAAAATAGAGATCAAGGAATATATAGAAACAAATGACAACAACAACACTAAGCCCCAACTTCTCTGGGATGCAGCGAAAGCAGTCTTAAGAGGAAAGTATATAGCAATCCAGGCACACTTGAAGAAGGAAGAACAATCCCAAATGAATAGTCTAACATCACAATTATTAAAACTGGAAAAAGAAGAACAAATGAGGCCTAAAGTCAGCAGAAGGAGGGACATAATAAAGATCAGAGAAGAAATAAACAAAATTGAGAAGAATAAAACAATAGCAAAAATCAACGAAACCAAGAGCTGGTTCTTTGAGAAAATAAACAAAATAGATAAGCCTCTAGCCCAACTTATTAAGAGAAAAAGAGAGTCAACACAAATCAACATAATCAGAAATGAGAATGGAAAAATCACGACAGACTCCACAGAAATACAAAGAATTATTAAAGACTACTATGAAAACCTATATGCCAACAAGCTGGAAAACCTAGAAGAAATGGACAACTTCCTAGAAAAATACAACCTCCCAAGACTGACCAAGGAAGAAACACAAAAGTTAAACAAACCAATTACAAGCAAAGAAATTGAAACAGTAATCAAAAAACTACCCAAGAACAAAACCCCGGGGCCGGACGGATTTACCTCGGAATTTTATCAGACACACAGAGAAGACATAATACCCATTCTCCTTAAAGTGTTCCACAAAATAGAAGAAGAGGGAATACTCCCAAACTCATTCTATGAAGCCAACATCACCCTAATACCAAAACCAGGCAAAGACCCCACCAAAAAAGAAAATTACAGACCAATATCCCTGATGAACGTAGATGCAAAAATACTCAATAAAATATTAGCAAACAGAATTCAACAGTATATCAAAAGGATCATACACCATGACCAAGTGGGGTTCATCCCAGGGATGCAAGGATGGTACAACATTCGAAAATCCATCAACATCATCCACCACATCAACAAAAAGAAAGACAAAAACCACATGATCATCTCCATAGATGCTGAAAAAGCATTTGACAAAATTCAACATCCATTCATGATAAAAACTCTCAGCAAAATGGGAATAGAGGGCAAGTACCTCAACATAATAAAGGCCATATATGATAAACCCACAGCCAGCATTATACTGAACAGCGAGAAGCTGAAAGCATTTCCACTGAGATCGGGAACCAGACAGGGATGCCCACTCTCCCCACTGTTATTTAACATAGTACTGGAGGTCCTAGCTACGGCAATCAGACAAAACAAAGAAATACAAGGAATCCAGATTGGTAAAGAAGAAGTTAAACTGTCACTATTTGCAGATGATATGATACTGTACATAAAAAACCCTAAAGACTCCACTCCAAAACTACTAGAACTGATATCGGAATACAGCAAAGTTGCAGGATACAAAATCAACACACAGAAATCTGTAGCTTTCCTATACACTAACAACGAATCAATAGAAAGAGAAATCAGGAAAACAATTCCATTCACCATAGAATCAAAAAGAATAAAATACCTAGGAATAAACCTAACCAAGGAAGTGAAAGACTTATACTCTGAAAACTACAAGTCACTCTTAAGAGAAATTAAAGGGGACACTAATAAATGGAAACTCATCCCATGCTCATGGCTAGGAAGAATTAATATCGTCAAAATGGCCATCCTGCCAAAAGCAATATACAAATTTGATGCAATCCCTCTCAAATTACCAGCAACATTCTTCAATGAATTGGAACAAATAATTCAAAAATTCATATGGAAACACCAAAGACCCCGAATAGCCAAAGCAATCCTGAAAAAGAAGAATAAAGTAGGGGGGATCTCACTCCCCAACTTCAAGCTCTACTACAAAGCCATAGTAATCAAGACAATTTGGTACTGGCACAAGAACAGAGCCACAGACCAGTGGAACAGATTAGAGACCCCAGAAATTAACCCAAACATATATGGTCAATTAATATTTGATAAAGGAGCCATGGACATACAATGGCAAAATGACAGTCTCTTCAACAGATGGTGCTGGCAAAACTGGACAGCTACATGTAGGAGAATGAAACTGGACCATTGTCTAACCCCATATACAAAGGTAAACTCAAAATGGATCAAAGACCTGAATGTAAGTCACGAAACCATTAAACTCTTAGAAAAAAACATAGGCAAAAACCTCTTAGACATAAACATGAGTGATCTCTTCTTGAACATATCTCCCCGGGCAAGGAAAACAACAGCAAAAATGAGCAAGTGGGACTACATTAAGCTGAAAAGCTTCTGTACAGCGAAAGACACCATCAATAGAACAAAAAGGAACCCTACAGTATGGGAGAATATATTTGAAAATGACAGATCTGATAAAGGCTTGACGTCCAGAATATATAAAGAGCTCACACGCCTCAACAAACAAAAAACAAATAACCCAATTAAAAAATGGGCAGAGGAACTGAGCAGACAGTTCTCCAAAAAAGAAATACAGATGGCCAAGAGACACATGAAAAGATGCTCCACATCGCTAATTATCAGAGAAATGCAAATTAAAACTACAATGAGGTATCACCTCACACCAGTAAGGATAGCTGCCATCCAAAAGACAAACAACAACAAATGTTGGCGAGGCTGTGGAGAAAGGGGAACCCTCCTACACTGCTGGTGGGAATGTAAATTAGTTCAACCATTGTGGAAAGCAGTATGGAGGTGCATCAAAATGCTCAAAACAGACCTACCATTTGACCCAGGAATTCCACTCCTAGGAATTTACCCTAAGAACGCAGCAATCAAGTTTGAGAAAGACAGATGCACTCCTATGTTTATCGCAGCACTATTTACAATAGCCAAGAATTGGAAGCAACCTAAATGTCCATCTGTAGATGAATGGATAAAGAAGATGTGGTACATATACACAATGGAATACTACTCAGCCATAAGAAGTGGAAAAATCCAACCATTTGTAGCAACATGGATGGAGCTGGAGAGTATTATGCTCAGTGAAATAAGCCAAGCAGAAAAGAGAAATACCAAATGATTTCACTCATCTGAGGAGTATAGGAACAAAGGAAAAACTGAAGGAACAAAACAGCAGCAGAATTACAGAACCCAAAAATGGACTAACAGGTACCAAAGGGAAAGGAACTGGGGAGGATGGGTGGGCAGGGAGGGATAAGGGGGGGGAAGAAGAAGGGGGGTATTAAGATTAGCATGCATGGGGGGGAGGGAGAAAGGGGAGGGTGGGCTGCACAACACAGAGAGGACAAGTAGTGACTCTACAACATTTTGCTAAGCTGATGGACAGTAACCGTAATGTGGTTGTTAGGGGGGACCTGATATAGGGGAGAGCATAGTAAACATAGTATTCTTCAGGTAAGTGTAGATTAAAAATTTAAAAAAAAAAAAAAGAAAGAAAGAAAGAAAAGGGGGATTACTCCTTAACAGGATAAAACTATTGGTAAATCAAAGATCAACGCATGCTTTAAATATCCTTAATGTTGATCACTTAAAGGGTGTCAGATGATCAGCTATGGAGGTACTCTTTTCTGATAATATTCCTTTCTCTTAATTAAAAAAAAAAAAAAAAAGCAGTTACTGTGTGCTGACCTCCAATGAGTTCTGCACAGTGGTATAGAGGGCATGTCAAAGTGTGGGCAAAGGGTCTGTTTGTTTCTACGCAGAAGATCAAGGCCTAGCTTGGATACCCAGAAAATGAACTAAGATACGATATGAGGAGGAGCTTCCGGCATCAGCACTCTCTGGAGGACTCGTGCCGGGGGATGATCATCAAAAAGCCTCCACAGGGATCCGGACGATGCTGCGGTTGTGGCTGCATCCAGCCCACCATCTCCTGGACTTGCCATGAGAAGGAGGAGGGAGATGTCTAGGCTGGCATGTGCATACAGTGAGACAACGAATTTGACTGGATCTGTACTGTTGGAACTCAACCAGGAGTTGGGAGGGGTGCAAGTTGTAGCACCCCAAAATCTCATGACTATAGACTATCTATGGTTAAAAGAACATATGGGATGTGAACAGATCCCAGAAATGGGCTGCTTTAATTTGTCTGATGGTTCAAGTACAGTTGGAAAATATCCATCATATCATAGATAAATTTTCACAAATGCCTAGGGTGCCTAAATGGTTTTCTTGGCTTCACTGGAGATGGCTGGTAATTATAGATTTGCTTTGTTTATGTCACCGTATTCCTATTATGTCAATATGTGTGTGCAAATTAGTTAGTAGTTTAAAACCTATACATACTTAAGGTACTATACAAGAAGATATGTCAAAGAAATAATCAATCCTCCCAAGTTTCCTTCATATGCTACATCTATAGCTTTTCTTCTTCCTTCCTAATTACAAACTTTAAATAGAATTCGTGCCTCATATCGAATTTACCGAGTATCATAATTCCTCCAGGTGGTAAAGATACCTCGAGACAAGTGCTGGGCATAGAAGCCACAGGGCATAAATCTGCAAAGAAGTAAAAAGCTAACCTTTGCAAACAATATGGCTTCTCTCTCACTTACCAACTTTACATTTCCCTGTATGGCCCCGGAAGATGACTGGTTAGCCAGAGACGGGTAAGATTCCTCAAGGGAGGAACAACCTAAGACAGGCACAGTCGCAGGGGGGCCATCAGGTGAGAATTTGGGGATCAACAGAGGTGAGGCTCAGAACCTCACCCCCCCTGCTTTGAGAGAAATCTTCTGCATCCGTGGATGTTTTGCTGCCCTTGTCTAGCCTGGATTAATACTTAGTCCATAGGCACACACCTGATCATCTGATCATCTACATTTGCCTTCTTACAGCACTAAACTATGTTTTCTACCTTTATCTTGCATCTACCTACCACTTCAGCATTTTATTAAAAATAAAAATAATAATAATAATAGGAGAAATGTGGGATCAACATATAAATCAAGTACAAAAATCAAATGAATATTCATATTTGACCTGATGGTTTATAGGTCATATTGCATGATCAAAACCGAAAGTTTCTGTGATGACTGCCCTTGTACTGTTCACCATGTAAGAATTTATTCACTCTGTAAGAATTCGTTCACCATGTAAGAACTTGTTCGTTATGCTTCAGAAGATTGGAGACTGACGAGAATTAGGCTTGAGATGGATTAATGATTGTACATTGAGCATTGACCCCCCTATACTGAATTTTATTGTTGTTAACAACCATTTGATCAATAAATATGAGAGATGCCCTCTCAAAAATAAAAAATAAAAAAAAAAAAAAAAAAAAAAAAAAAAAAATTATTTAATTTGTAAACTGAGTAATTTCTGCAAAGGTTGACTTAATTGACAACTGAACAAATGGCTCAATCAATTTTCTATGCCTCAAAATTACATAAAGTCAAAGTTGGATACACTGTTCTACTTATACCTGCAATCACATGAACTACCCAAATCAAAATTAGTAAATTGTCATATTACTTTAAAAAACAACAAAATAAACAGACCCCAAAAATACAGACCTCAAGACACTGACATTATCATGGCTTTGAAAAACCAAAAAATGGGATTTATATAAATTCATTAAAGTGAAACTATTCAGGGAATATTAGATTTTTGATACTGATAGAATATTTACTTACTCTATTATGAAAATGCTGACACAGAGGTATGAAAGAATATTAAGTCCTACTTTTTAACATTTATAAATTAAAATGAATATCCAGAATTCAGATCTTAGAAATAATTTTATAGATGAATGACTAGAAGATGAACAGACAGGAAGTTACTCCATTCAAATGAGAGTCAAAAAAATGAGAATGACCCAGAAAGAAGTATTAGAACTCTGAGATGAATTAAAAGAGAAGATTCAGAAGCAACCCTGGTCTATGGATCAGAAAGATAAAAGCAAAGCTCCTAAAAAATGAATGCCAAAAATCTTTGTGTAACAAGAACATAAGATGAAGAAGGAAATTATTGAGAAAATACATTAATTCTGCATTTTAAAACTGCATAAATCACAGAGCAACAAGAATGAATTAGCTGTCCAAGATACTTTAATAGAAATAGTATCTACTAATCAAGAATTAATTTTTAAAACATCTGAAAGTTTTAGTCTTTTCTCCTACCATCTTCCCATTCAAAAATTATGCAAATTGAATTATACTTATTAATGGAGTAAAGCTATTTCTTCTCAAGTTTGCCTTGATCTTTATTTTTTATTTATGCCAATCAAATTGAAGCACTTTATTTCAATAGTCAGAGATGACTTTTTAGTTACTAACAAAATACCTATTTTATTTAATGCACACTGTAATCTACTACATGATATAACTTAATCTTTATTATTTCTAAAACTTACAAAGACACATAACTGAAATCACTTAAAATTCAGGCAAAGTTGCTTCTAATTATGTTTTGCTATTGATTTTATGCAAGTTTCAGAGCTTTAGAGAAAAATTAGCAAAACAGTATGTGTGCCATATTAATACAACTTCTAATAAGAAAATTAATTAATTAATTTCTGTCCCTGTGGCACAGTATTATTATACCATAAAAGGATAAACATGCAAAATCACTTGTGAAGAAATATTTACTGAGTTCCTACTATGGATCAGGCATTCCGCTAGATGTCAAAGATAAAACAGTAGACAGACAAACCGAGCCTTAACTTCAAGTAATTTAAACACAGTAACAGTTCCCCCTTATCTGTGGTTTCACTTTCCCCAGTTCCAGTAACTTGTGGGCAACTGCAGCCTGGAAGCAGATGATCCTCCTGACTAATTGTCAGAAGGTCAATAGTAGCCTAATGGCATGTCACAATGGACATTTTATCATCTCACATTATCACAAGAAGAAGGGTGAGTATAGTACAAGATATTTTGAGAGCGAGACAATACTCACATAACTTTTATTACAATATATTGTTATAATTGCTGTTTTATTAATAGTTATTGTTGTTAATCTCTTACTGTGCTTAATTTATAACAAACTTAATCATAGATATGTGTGTAGGAAAAAACATAGGATTATTTAAGGTCCAGTACTATCTTCAGTTTCAAGCAACCACTGGGAGTCTTGGAAAGTATCTCCTGCAGAAAAGGGGGACTACATATCACAACATAAGTTTCACTTCAGTTGAAACTGAAACACTGACAAAATTTTAAACAAAATACATACAATGTAACATAAAATGGATGAGGGGATTACTCTCATTAGTAACAACACAAAAAAAGACGTTTATCTTCTAGTTTACACTAAAGGCAAAATGTGAATGTTTTTCTGAATATTTTATCTTAGTGTTCGTAGTACTCATTCTCATTCTCTCCTAGTGTTGGTGGCACCTCTCAGTCTGTCCATTTCTACAACCAAACCGTCTTCTACACAGACATAACTCCTACTTTTAAAAAGCACAGAGGTTGAGTGGTAAGAGCATTTTCAGTAATATGTCAGTTATGGAGAGACTAGAATTTAAATACATGCAGTCTTTCTCACATTCTCAGTTACCTCCACTTCGTAACATAAATAACACTGCACAAAGTTAAAAAAATAAAAGTGTAAAGAATTCTTTAATGAATGTATTCGAATCTGTTGACAAGTAAAATAAATGTAATTTTTTTTTAACCTTCAGGTCAATGTGAGAAAAAATTGCTGCAGTTCCCAAATTGTAACGTTCAGTGAAAACAGGATTCAGTGATCGAATAACTTTAGTAAACACTATGTGTTCTAACACCTTTGGAGCATACTTAGACACTCACAAGTATCACAATAAAGAAACCTCCTAAATCTTTTTTAAAAAACACCTTTCCAAAGCTATTTAACCAAAGACTGAATTGGGGGTTAACTGCTCTTAATATCCTCTGAGTTATTTTTTAAAGAAACGCACTTTGGAATATATTGCATTATTGGAGTAAGATATTTTACTAGAGAAATACAGTTTACATTACTTATAAAACTGGGGGAAGGATCACCTTTTCGTTTTTACTACACTATAACTTATCATTCTTTCCTTTTTAGACTTCCACAGAATAATTAAAGGTGAAAGAATCAAACTCATAACCTAAAGATTTCCATTTCTAAGGAATACTATTCCAAGGGCAGTATTTTTAACATACTCTTCAGTATGTTACACTATCAGAGAGAGTATTTAATCTATATAGATCAGCTTACTTACGTCTGGGGCTCCTTTTCATTTTGTTGTTTTTGCTGGGGCTGAAGAACGTTATTTACCAGTTCAGTGATCCCACTAAAGGGAAACCACCTGTTTAAATAAGCAAATAATGTGACTGAATAACCAAATGAATAACAAGGTATGTCAAATGTTTTCTTTACCATAATAATAAAAATACAAAAAATACAGGCACAAAAGCTACAGCCAATGGAAATGTGAGCTCTAATTACCATCCAGGCAAGTCAGAATGTAGGGAAATTAAATTTGAACACTTAACCAGTCCACAAGCAGGCAGCAAAAAACTACATCCAGTCATTATGTGGATGAAGTAAGAAGCTGCGGGCAGCTCTCTTACAAGCCAGAGAGTCAGAAAGCAGAAGACACACTAGCTGCAGCCTATCCAGTATTAGTGTAAGCTAATACCATCCAAGGTGCAGAAAGCAGAATGTGGCAAAAGGTACAGAAGTCAAGCCTACTGCACTCTTTACACATTTACTTACTGTGTCGGTTGTGGTTTGTGTTCTTCTTTAACCCTAAAAAGATAAGTTTGCACAACTGAGTGCATTGTACTAGATAGAATTTCTATCTACAGATTTGTGGTCATATAAAAATGAAAATGAAGTTTGTTACAAAGAAAAGCTTCATGCTTTGCTATATATTGGAATTACACATTTGAATTAATTTAACACAAAATAGAGGAGTCATTTGTTTTTAATAGAGGGTGGATATTAAACTCTATTGCTGTTATATTAAAACTCTACTGCTCAAATGATTTCATAATTTAGTGCTCAAGTTTTCTGCATACTGTTACTGACACTAATGCTTTAAAAATAACTATTTTAGAGTATCATTTTAAACACAGTTACATTTGGTTAACCGAAGGTAAATAGATTTCCTCTTTACTTTTTAAATTTCTGCCTTAATATAAATTGAAGTAAACACATAAATATTTTAAATAAAATATAGGGCATTACAAACATATTTTACAAGTCTTACAAATGAATTTATTTACAGCTTAAAGGAGCAGATAAAGGAATTGGGGGTTATGTATCCAATTTGCCTAAAAATAGCTACTAAAATAAGTATGTATACTAAATTTAAAATATCTATAAGCTAAAGTAAATTATCCATATAACTATAAAGGACTAAAAATTCACTTAAACTATAATCAATTCAGTGCTTCACTAACACAGCACTGGATATTTAAAAGGTAGAAAAAAATCATACACAAGGGTTTATACATCTGAAATTTGGCTTCTAACAGTTGGCCCGAGACTGATTCTGAGAGGTAAACCAACGTTTCGGTGATGAGCTTATTAACTCTTACTTTCCCAGAGGAAGAGTAAGAATTGGTAGCTAAAATTGGTCACCAAAATCTAGAGCTTTCATCAGGAAAATATATTAACACTGTAAATTAAATCTCTTTACATCAAATTGATTCCCATGTCCAATGTGTCCCTATTTTTAATGATATAAGCAATAAGTGACAGGTACATTATTGTATACAATATATATAGCATAAATATAATTGGCAATTATATATCTCAAAAATATATTAAAAAGGAGTATCTTGTGTTCTCTGCATAAACTTCAAAAAATGTAACAGTCATTCTACAGCTAAAGACAAATCATTTAGTATTTAAATAAATTCATATAATGGATTAATAACAAAAGATTGTATTTAGCACCAAATATCACAAGCAAACTATAGTGACACTGGACTCTGTCTGAAAATTAATCATTGCTTTTCCTTGAGGATAAGACAAAAATCTCTTAACAGTTTATAACAAAGCAGATCCTATATAGATAATGACAAAAAAAATACTAGTTCACGAAAGATACTAGCTTACCATACTAGCTCACCAAAATGGAGAGAATAACTCAAGATTACCCTTTACCAAATATTATATATTTGTATATATAATGTTGTATATTAAAAACAACAAATATTGAAATAATATTCAAATGAGAAGATATATGTTACAGAAGTTCTGGTTGATACTCTGCAAGGAATCATGTTGTTCTTAATTAGTGACAAAGCTTTTAACAAATAAAATGACATTAAAGTACAAATTAAATTCTAATTTCAAAATCTTTACTTGAAAAAATTAAGAGCTATAAGAATTTTAAATACCAATTCAGGAATTATTTCTGGGTTTTGTAAAATATTTCATATATATGAAATATTCAAATGCATATATCAGCATCCCAAATCAAATATGTATCATAATATGATAGTAAAAATATTTATCCTGTCTTTAAAACAATCCAGAGTTCAATTGACTCTTGAACAAAATGGGTTTGAACTTCATGGGTCCACTTATGCATGAATATTTTTCAATAAATACATTGAAAAAATTTGGGGGGACTTACAAACATTTGGAAAAACATTTTTAACTACCTTACTTTATTGTAAAAATACAGTATATAATACATATACAATATATGTATTAACTGTTTATGTTATTGTTCAGGCTCTGGTCAACAATAGGCTATTAGTAAAGTATTGGAAGAGTTAAAAGTTTTATGTGGTTTTTCAATTGTGTGGGGATTCAAGGCCCTAAACCTCATGTTTTTCAAGGATAAATATAAAAAATTATTCTCCTTCTTCCCAATACTTTACATAAAATCAAACCTCAAAGTATCTCACTATAAAAATGTTGAGATAATTTATAAACTGTTAATACAGAAGTATAATTATATCATGTATTTCTTTGAAAATACACTAACATTACTGACAATGAACCCCTATATTTCTATATCCCCAAAAGTGTATGAGGGGCTTCCAGTTTCCAGTCTGATAACATAAAAAGCTTGGAAATCGGGGCTCTCTTGTCCCCTCCTGGCATGAGCCAGGAGCTCTTTCCTCTCACTGTATCTCTAAATAAATGCCTCTACCCTGGCTCTCCTGAAAAAAAAAAGCTTGGAAATCATCACTCCCATCCTTATAACAAGAAAAAAACTGAACAAACTTAAAATCAACAACTCTTCTCATAGCCATCAAAGAATTTAGATCACAGGGCAAACTGCTGTCCTCAAATATAAAGAAACAAACAGTGGATGCAGAGCATCACAGTTTACCAGGAATAGAGGGCCAAGGTAGAAGCCCAGACCCTGGAGCCAGTATCTGCAGGAAAACTTTTAACTATAATTGACCTATTCCTAGAGGTTCAATGTGGACTAGATTGAGAAGTTAAAATTCCAAAAGGTTCCAGTCTTAGGCACACCACCACACTTCTATAAATTTTACCTGTAGGAGCCTTACCAGTTGTTCACTGAAAAACCAGAGAAAAATTTTTCTGTGCATGCAGCAGGGGAAAGGGAAAGTAACCATTTGAAATACTCCCAAAGCTCTTTACTGTCCTTATCAATTCTAAAGTCAAAGGGAAATCTTTTTTTAGGGTCAAACCACCCAGGACTTCACCAAAACCAAACAAGCCTGAGGAAGGTAAATACTCAATAATATTCTCCTCTAGCCTTTGATGTGGGAAAAGGAAAATACCAAACCACAGCCCACTCTAGCCATGGGGGAAGAGGAGTAGCAAAGTCAGACTCACTAAAAGACTGAGACCTACTGCATCGAAAAGAATAAAATACCTAGGAATAAACCTAACCACAGAGGCTAAAGACCTGGACTCTGAAAACTATAAGACACTGATAAGAGAAATTAAGAAAGATACAAATAAATGGAAATCTACCCATGCTCATGAATAGAAAGAATTAATATTGTCAAAACTGCCATTGCCCAAAGCAATATACTTATTCAGTGCAATCCCTAACAAAATACCAACAGCATTTTTCAATGGACTGGAGCAAATGATCCTAAAATTTATATGGAACCATGAAAGATTCCCCAATAGCCAAAGCAATCCTGAGAAAAAAGAACAAAGTTGGGGGTATTATGCTCCCCGGCTTCAAGGCATACTGCAAAGCCACAGTAACCAAAACAGTATGGTACCAGTACAAGCACAGAACCATAGATCAATGGAACAGAATAGAGAGCCCAGGGGTAAACCCAGGCATATATGGTCAATTAATATACAATAAAGGAGCCATAAATAAACAATGGGTAAAAGATATTCTCTTCAATAACTGGTGTTGGGCAAACTGGACAGCTACATGCAAACTGGACAGCTACAAACTGGATTACTGTCTAACTACACACACAAAAGTAAAGTTGAAACAAATTAAAGACCTACATGTAAGACATGAAACCAAAAACTCTTAGAAGAAATCATAGGCAAAAATGTCTTGAACATAAGCATAAGCAAATTTTTTCTGGACACATCTCCCCAGGCAAGGGAAACAAAATAAAAAATTAACAAGTGGGACTACATCAAACTAAAAAGCTTCTGGACAGCAAAGGACACCATCAATGGGAGAAAAAGGCAGCCCACAGTAGGATAGAAAATATTCATAAGTAATTTATCCAATAAGAGGTAAACACCCAAAATATATAAAGAACTCATTAAAAAATGGGTAGAGGACCTGAACAGACATTTTTCCAATGAAGAAATACAGATGGCCAACAGGCACATGAAAAGATGCTCCGTATCACCAATCATCAGGGAAATGTAAATCAAAACCACAATGAGATATCACCTCATACCAGTTCGAATGCCCACAAGGTGCAGCCACTGTGGAAAACAGATTGGAGGTTCCTCCAAAACTAAAAAGAGAAATAGCATATGACCCACTAATTCCACTTCTAGGAATTTACCCAAGAAAAACAAAATCCTTGATTTGAAAAGATATATGCACCCCTTTGTTAAATGCCACATTATTTACAGTGGCCAAGATATGGAAACAACCAAAGTGTCCATTAACAGATGAATGGATAAAGAAGATGTGGTACATATACACAATGTAGTATTATTCAGACATAAAAATAAAGAAATCATGACACTTGTAACAACATAGATGGACCTAGAGGGCATTATGCCAGGTGAAATAAGCCAGGCAAGGAAAAACAAATACCATATGATTTCACTTACGTGTGGAAATGAAAAACAAAGCAAAATGAGCAAAATAGCAGTAGATTTATAGACCCTGAGAAGTGAGCAGAGGTTACCATGGGGGAGGGGTTGGGGTTGATGGGTGGGGAGGGTAAGGATGATAAAGGGACACAAAAATTCTCAATCATACTACAAGTTGGTCATGCTGATGGTAGGACAGCATGGAGAATACAGCCAATGATTCTGTAACATCTTCCCATGTTGACAGATAGTAACTGCACTAGTTGGGGTGAGGATTTAAAAATGTGTGTAAGTGCTGAACCACTGTTATATACTTGAAATCAATATAAGATTGTATATCAACTATACTTCAATTTTAAAAAAAGATAGTACTATTGTGAGCAACATCAGCAAAAATATCTGAGTAAGAACCTCCAAAAGTTACCTACTTCACAAAGCAGTAAGAAAACTGGCAAAATTGTCAGAATCAACTTTTTCAGAAATCAGGAGATTAGCCAAAAGCTTACAGCAACAAGGAACATTTATTCTACAAAAATGGGTGATTTCAGAAAGAACAGTGAGCTTTGTAGTATCTGCAGTACTCCCATCCCCTGCTTTATTTCCACAGTAGCCTTGAAAATCAACAACCCACAATCACAGCGAAACAGCAGCCTGGCAGCCAAAAGAAAGAGCAGAAAGGGGTAGGAGGGCCTTCAAAGTCTCATTCCCAAAGAAGTGTCATTATTTGACTTATCTGGTGGTACCTAGAAGACTCCATTTGCAAGGTTATCTATATTTTACCTCACTTGGAGCTTGCCCAATGCAAAAAAGCTTTTTCCCTGGAGTACTTTATAAAACACAGACCATTTTGCCAAAGAAGACATACAGAGAGCCAACAGGCACATGAAAAAATGCTCAACATCACTAATCATCAGGGAAATGCAAATGCAAACCACCATGAGACGTCACTTCACAACAGTCAGAATGGCTAATATCAACAAGTCTAGAAATAACAAGTGTTGGTAAGGATGTGGAGAAAGGGAACCTGGTATACTGCTGGCGACATTACAAATTGGTACAGTGCAGCCACCATGGTAAGCAGTATGGAGGTTTCCCAATAACTAAAAATAGAAATACTATATGACCTAATAATTCCACTTCAGGGAATTTATCCAAAGAAAACAAAATCACTAATCTGAAAATACATATGCATCCCTGTGTTTATCACAACATTATTTACAATAGCCAAAATATAGAAACAACCTAAATGTCCACCAATAGATAAAAGAATAAAATAGATATGGTATGTGTGTGTATATATATACATGAATAAAAATCATGTGCTATTACTATTTACAATAGCCAAGACATGGAAGCAACCTAAGTGTCCATCAGTAGATGAATGGATAAAGAAGATGTGGTACATATACACAACGGAATAACTCAGCCACAGAAAGGAATTAAATCTTGCCATATGTGACAACATAGAGGGACCTAAAGGATATTATACTGAGAGAAATAAGTCAAACACTGTATGATTTCACTTATAAGTGAAATCTAAACAGCAAAACAAATTAACAAAAAACAAAACTGAAATAGACTCATAAATACAGAGAACAGGCTGGTGACTGCCAGAAGGGCAGGAGGTGGAGGATGGGTGAACTAGGTAAAGGGAAATAAAATTAGTGAGAATGTTTAATATCTTGTTATGGGTGATGGTTATATGAATACATACATGTCAAAATTAATCAAGCCACACACTAAGATATGTGCATTTTACTGTATGTACCTCAATGTAAATTTAACTTAAAAATAAAAATTAATTAAATTTGAATTTTTTAAATAAAAAATAAACTGTCCATCAAAAATTTATGAGGCATGCAAAGAAATAAAGTATGGACCACATACAGGAAAAAAAACAACCAATAGAAATTGTCCCTAAGGAAATGTAAAATCTAAAAAAATCACTCAACTGGAATACTATGCATATTAATGTGACATAAGTATTATATATATATATAATAAATATGGATATATTAAATCTTTCCATATCTAAGGTCTCTATCTTTCAGATAAAGCTCAGTGTTCCATTATAGTCTAAATCAGCATTATGAAGGATAATACTGGCATTATGAAGGACAACTCTAAGTTCCAATGAATCATTCAAGGATACCATTGTCAAAGACAGTATTTTAAGCTCAACAAATATAGGACTGACCCAACATGGCAAGCCTACTGTTTTTCTAAAATATTGACCAATTGAGGGACACACACAAACGAGTATTTCCATCTCCACTTGATATAAATTGAAGGAAATGAAGGAATTATAAAATATAAGCAAGTGTGTCTAGTATCCAATCATTCCGTAATTCTATTTTTCTAACTTCAGTTAAAAGCAGCAAGACTCTTTCTTGGCCACCACTTGACCAAGCCCAATACATACAGCCAAGCAGTAAATAGTCTCCCTGACTGATAATTACTGTGCAAGTAACCTCTGATTCATAGTCATCTTGATAATAGTATAAAATTCCACTTGAGCTCCCTAGACCTCTACATCCAATATAAGCTAATTTAAAGAAAGAGAAGATGTACTGGCATAAGCTGCATTACGGCCACCAAAGTGTCACAATAGTACTTTAAATTATTACTTTAAAAGTCATAATAAATGTAATGATGTCTGAGCACAGAAGGGGAAGGGAGACTGAAATGTCTAGTACCTCAAAGCCACTTTTAATGCTCTTCTACATTGACAAAAGCAAAACTCAACAATGTTACCTTTTTCAATCAATCAAACAAGTATTCTTTGAGTACACTAGAAAATGTTTCCTTTTATTTTACCTTGTCTACTTTATATATATTCATTCATGTCTCAAGTATTTCAACAAGATGTTTCAAATCATTTAAAATAAAAATATTTTGAAGTGGTTGATAAAATTTAATGAAAAGAGTATAAGATTCCGGGCCACTTGGTTCTAGAAAGAAGCCTACCTCTAACTTTCTAGTTGTGTGAAAAAATTCAGCTTAGTCTCTTCTTTCTTTCAAATGCAGGTATTCTTTTTTTTTTTTTTTGAGAGGGCATCTCTCATATTTATTGATCATATGGTTGTTAACAACAATAAAATTCTGTATAGGGGACTCAATGCACAATCATTAATCAACCCCAAGCCTAATTCTTAACAGTCTCCAATCTTCTGAAGCATAACGAACAAGTTTTTACATGGTGAACAAGTTCTTACATAGTGAATAAGTTCTTACATGGTGAACAGTACAAGGGCAGTCATCACAGAAACTTTTGGTTTTAATCACTCATCATGAACTATAAACAATCAGGTCAATTATGATTATTCGTTTGATTTTTATACTTGATTTATATGTGAATCCCACATTTCTCCCCTATTATTATTATTATTTTTAATAAAATGCTGAAGTGGTAGGTAGATGCAAGATAAAGGTAGAAAACATAGTTTAGTGCTGTAAGAGAGCAAATGTAGATGATCAGGTGTGTGCCTATAGACTAAGTATTAATCCAAGCTAGACAAGGGCAACAAAACATCCACGGATGCAGAAGATTTCTCTCAAAACAGGGGGTGTGAGGTTCTAAGCCTCACCTCTGTTGATCCCCAATTTCTCATCTTATGGCCCCCCTGTGACTGTGCCTGTCTTAGGTTGTTCCTCCCTTGAGGAATCTTACCCATCTCTGGCTAACCAGTCATCTTCCGGGGCCATACAGGGAAATGTAAAGTTGGTAAGTGAGAGAGAAGCAATGTTGTTTGAAAAGGTTAGCTTTTTACTTTTTTGCAGATTTATGCCCCAAATGCAGGCATTCTTTCTGAGGTGGTTGCAAGGAATAAAAATAACATATGGTAAGTAGTGTAGAATCATGCCAAAAACAGTATTAAGAGTTAAAAATACCTAAATTCTAATAAACTCTGTCATTTCTACATCTCTGGAACAAATTATTTAAATCTCTGAGACAAAGGAATTTTACCATCTTAAAAACAGGGATAATCTGAGGTTGTTGTGAGAATTAAGTGAAATAATATATGAAAAGTTCTTAGCACAGTGTCTAGAAGAGTTTTATATAATAAACAAGAGTTTTACGCCTGATGCTTCCTGCTTTGGATATTACCCTGTGAAGATGTGAGGCCTGGAGCTGCCACAGCCATTTTGCAACCATGAATTGAAAAGCTTAAAGACAAAAAGTAGGAGATTTAAGATGTCAGCATGAGAGATGAGACAGAGAACTCCTCCCAAAACCACATATATTATGAAAATATAGTTAATACAACTAATCCCAAAAGAGCAACAGTAAAGAAGGCTGCATTAGACTGAACAGAACTGGAAAACAAAGCAGACCTCACGAAACAGGGAAACGTACCAAACTCTTGATCTGGCAGAACCCAAGCCCTTCTTCCCCCACCCCAGCTCACCAGCAGCAGGAAGAGAAAGGGAGCAGGGAGGGGGGTGGAAGCCTAGGACTGATGAAGACTCAGCCCTGGAGATCTGCTATAGGAACAGAAACCTACATTGCACGGTGCTCTGGAGATTAGTAGGGTTGGAAAGCTAAGACAGATGGAATACTTGGGGACACTGAGATTCCAGCCAGTTGTGGAGGACAGGGATCCACGTCCAGCTACTCTGAGACAAAGAAAAGGAGGGCGGTCTGACAGGCTTCCTACCAGTTAGAGGGCTGCTGAAGGGGCGGGGTTTGCATGGAGGTTGCTGCATGGGAGAAGGGATAGGTGAACAAGGTTGTCTGGGCGTGCTTTACTCAGCAGGTTGGGAACTTTCAAGAGCTTCAGGCACTCCATTCCCCTGGCTGCCAACTCAGAACAGAGACCCCTCACTGTGATAAGCAGCCTCCTGCACCTTCCTTCTGGCCTACTGGCACCAGCTCACAAACCAGCAGTCCCTGCTGGGGTGTCAAGACAACTAGAGGGAAGCCCCACCTACAGCAGCTACAGAGGCACAGAGGCTTACACGTAATTGCTGGCCCATTGGTTCTGACAATGAAGACAGGCGCTGCAGCTGGGAAGCAGGAAACAGCTCTTTCCTCCCCCCAGGCACCAATGTCGATCCCCTGTGGCCCCCAACATAGCTCTAGGGGTCTGAGGAGCTCAAGAGACTAGAGCTTCTGGGCACTAGAGGGCGCACATACAAATATGAAATATCAAAGGAACCTGGTTCGGACAAAAATCTCAAAAGCACTAGAAAAAGGCCCAAATGAAAGAAACTGAACTCACCAATCTTCCTGGAAGTGAGTTCAAAATAAAAAATCAAACATGCTCATGGAGGTACAGAAAAATATTCAAGAACTCAGGGATGAATTTAAGATGGAGATTAAATTATTAAGAAATTCCATATCTGAAAGGAAACATACAATGGAGGGATTTAAAAGCAGATTAGATGTAGTAGAAGAGACAGTAAATGGAACAGAAATTAAAGAAGAAGAATGCAAAGAAGCTGAGGCACAGAGAGAAAAAAGGATCTCTAAGAATGAAAGAATATTGGTCTGGAAGATTTTGAGACTAGGATTTACTGCAAAAACAATGTTCTATAATAATGTCAAAGAACACTTCCCATTCAGGCAGGTGACAATAATGTCCTGGTATGAGGACAAAGCATAAGGATACGGTTTTGCTTCTAAAACTGTTTGTTCTTAATTTGTTGACAAATTGCTGCCACTTTAGTCAGCCACATTTCTGGTCCTAACACACTATTACAGTCCCTAATGCATACTTTTCAGATTTAAAAAATCACTACCTCAATGAATTTAATTTTTGGTAAGATTATAAATAGGAAGATGAGTAAGTACTTAAAGATCTCTGCATATTTCAGTCCATTCCTCTTAGCCTACTCATTTCCAAATGTAGCATAGGACCAAAGAAGCTAAAACATAGCTTCAAATGCTGAATTTCCCTTTGGAATCCCAATTGCCATGATGGCATCATAAAATTAACTGCTAAGCCACACAACTCAGAGAGAGTAATGTTTTTCTGGACTCATGCAAAGGCTATGATAGAATTTAAAGGCTTATACTGTAAATCAGATTATTTCAGACCCACTTTTTCAAGGCTTATATGTATGCTTCTAAAGTTGATCAGAACCATATAGAATGGTCTCTTTCAATAGGTATCAATGAAAGCAGCCAAAGCTAAAGGTACATTTTCTATTCAATGACATTGAGACATTTTTTAACTTGACCCACAGTAAGAAGTACATTTTACATATGGTATATACATTTATATAAATTCATATAATAAAATTCCATGGAACAATACCTACTAAATGCAATACACTATAATAGTCTATATTCTCCTTTATTCTTAATTGCTAGTTCTACTCCCTCTAAATTTATTTCATGACACCCAGTTTGAAAAACACTCTGCTACAGTAATGATAGAATATTCTTTATAAACTCAGGCCACATCTATCTTTTGAGTTCTCATAATTTTCAGAATATTCCGTAAGTATAGGAAAGCATGTTGACACTCAAAAATAGGCAAATAACATGAGGTACCATAATAATTGTCTATTACACATGCAGATGTAATAGGCTGTTGGGTCACTATGTATATATATTCAAATCATTGTGCAAATTTCAAATTCTATGTGTAAAAGATTACAAAGGAGAGCAAGTCAGAAGTGGGAGGCTTATTAGAGGCAGAAGGGAAGTATAAGCATTGAGCAGAGAAAAGGAAATAAACACTAAGTAGGCAGAGGCAGGAGGTGTGGGACCTTCTGGGCTCACAAAGGAAGCAGAGAATTGAAGACAAACACAGCCAAAATCGAGAAAGTAAGTAGAACCTGAAGTAGGAAGCTAAATGGAACCAGAGCCAGAAGAGAAAGCAGAAACAGGCACACAGAGGAAACCGGCCAGAAGAAAATAATGTGCTATGCCAGAAAGGAAAAAGGCTGACAGAATTTTGCTGCATCATGCATGAGAGAAGAAATGTGTTATTATGTGTATTCTCTCAGGTCAGCAGAAAATTTTAACTTTTTGTGCAGCTAAAACTATATAGTTAAAAAAAAAAGGTAGTCATTATTATGTTCCATCATCACTTCTTCTCTACCATAATTTTGAACCATTTTATTTAAAATGCTTGATGGAACAAATAAACATATATTCTTTATCTATTTGATACTTTTCCATTACCAGAATTAAGAACCTCATTTCCACCATATTGTTTTACCAAATGGCTTACTCATTTCTTTAACACTTCATGCATATACAACTATGCTATGGAAATACTTATGTTGCTTTAGGGGAAAAATGCATTAAGATTCATATTACAAGGAGCTAACATTTTATCTTCTTCTTCTTCTTTACTAATAAAAGAATAAATTCCAAAAAAGAAAGTGGGGAAGATCGCTGTATGAGAAGTGAGGCAGAAACCTCCTTCCAAAACCACATATAACATGAAAGTACAGCAAATACAACTAATTCTGAAAGAGTGACCCAAAGTCTGCAACAGATTGCCTATATCTGGGGGAAAGAGAAGACCTAACAGAAAACGTTAAAGTAGCAAAGTCACAATCTAATGGGACCCAAGCCCTCCACCCACCCCAGCTCACAGGTGGGAGGAAGAGAAATGGAGCAGGCAGGGAGTAGAAGCTCAGAACTGCTAAACACCCACTCCTGGAGATCTGCTCCAGGAGCATGAACCCACATTACATGGTGCTCTGGAGATTAGAGGGGTTGGAAAGTAAAGACAGGCAGAATACTCAGAGAGACTGAGATACCAGCTGCTTGTGGAGAACAGATATGCACAACCAGCCACTCCAGGACAAAAGAAAGGTGGGCACTCTTAAAGGCTTCCCAACAGGGAGAGGGAAGGATTACACAGACCTTCCTGCTCAGAAGAAGGAACAGGTGGACAAAATCGTCCCGGCATACTCAGCCCAGCAGGTTGGGAACTTTCAGGAGCTTCAGACACACCATCCCCATGGCTGGTAACAGAGCCCTGAAGCCCCCCACAGTGACATGCGGCCTACCACTCCTTCCTCCTGACAGTCAGCAGCTTGCACACCTGCTGCCCCCATGATCACACCAGACAAGCTAGAGGGTAGCCATGCCTATGGCAGCTACAGGGACATAAAGCAGAAGCTCCTCACTGCACGAGCAGGCACTGCAGCTGAGAAACAGCAAAGAGCTCTTTCCTACCGGCAGGCACCAACGCTGTGTGCCTGTGAACCCCACCATCTCTCCAGGTGATTTGATGCTCCAGAGCATAAAGATTCTGCAGACGGCACCACCCACACAGTTATTATTCCATAGTTATCATTATAAATGTGACTCGGCAAAAAATTTGTGTACAAAAGATAATCTCTAAAACACGAGAAAGAGGGTTAAGTAAAACTAAAATCACCAGTTTTCTAGATACAGATTTCAAAATAAAAATCATAAACATGCTCATGGAGTGAGAGAAAAATATTCAATATTCAACACCTCTGGAAGGACACCAAGAATTAGATAGAAACTTTGAAAAATACAGTATCTGAATTGAAAAATACAATGGAGGGATTTAAAAGCAGATTAGATGAGACAAAGGAGACGGTAAATGAAATGGAAATTAAAGAACAGGTAAACAAAGAAGCTGGGGCACAGAGGATATCTAGGAATGAAAGAATAATAAGAGAACTGTGTGACCAATGCAAATAGAAGAATGTTCACATTATAGGGGTACCAAAAGAAAAAGGGACAAAAAAAGGGATAGAAAGTCTCTTGGAGGAAATAACTGCTGAAAACTTCACCAATGTGGGGAAGGAAATAGTCTCTCAGGTCAAGGAACTGCAAGATCTCCCAACACAAGTGACATACGGAAGACAACACCAAGACATATAATAATCAAAACAGAAAAGATCAAGGACAAGGACAGAGTATTAGAAGTAGCCAGAGAGAAAAAAAAAAGATCACATACAAAGGCAAGCCCACCTGGAAATCAGCAGACTTCTCAGCAAAAATCTTACATGCCAGAAGGGAATGGCATGATATATTCAATGGAATGAAACAGAAAGCACTCCAACCAAGAATAATCAACTTGGCAAAATTATCATTTAAATTTGAAAGACGGTTTAAACAATTTTTAGGTAAGCAAAAGTTGAGGGAATTTACCTCCCACAAACTGTCTCTACAGTGTATTTTAAAGGGACTGCTAAAGATGGAAGGGGTCCTAATGCTAAAGAGCTGTAATCATAAACCCACAGTAAAGGAAGCAGACCAAGTAATTATTAAGCAAATGCAAAATTGAATCAACTACCCACAAAGTCAGTTGAGGGATACACAAAAGGTACAGAGTATGACAACTACTATATAAGAATGGAGGAGGAAGAAAAAGAAGGGGGAAAAGAAAATAACTTTTAAATTGTGTTTGAAATAGTGTACTAAGCAAGGTAAGTTAGACTGTTAGTTCATAAATAAACTGCCCTTGAAACTTTGGAAACCACGAATCTAAACCTGCAATGGCAATAAGTACAAATCTATCAATAATCACTCTAAATGTAAATGGTCTGAATGCACCAATCAAAAGACAGAGAATCACTGAATGGATATATAAACAAGACCTGTCTACATGCTGCCTACAAGAGACTCACTTTAAACCCAAAGACATACACAGACTGAAAGTAAAGGGATGATAAAAGATATTTCATGAAACTAATAAGGAGAAAAAAAGCAGGAGTTGCAATACTTCTATCAGACAAAATAGACTTCAAAACAAAGAAAGTCAGAGACAAAAAAAGCACATTACATAATGATAAAGGGGTCAGTACAACAAGACTTATATATAATTTATAACCATTATAAACATCTCTGCACCCAATAATGGAATACCTAAGTATGTGAAACAAATACTAACAGAATTAAAGGGGAAAATAGAATGCAATGCATTCATTTGAGCAAACTGCAACATACCATTCATTCCAAAGAACAGATCAATGAGACAGAAAATAAGTAAAGAGAAAGAGGCACTGAAAAACACAGAAGAACAAGTGGACCTAGGAGACATCTACAGAACACTCCACCCAAAAGCAGAGGATACACATTCTTCTCAAGTGCACCTGGAATATTTTCCAGGATAGATCATATACTAGGCCACAAAAAGCGCCTCAGGAAAATCAAAAAGATTGAAATTGTATCAACCTACTTTTCAGACCACAAAGGTATGAAACTAGAAATAAATTACACAAAGAAAGCAAAAAAGCCCACAAACACATGGAGGCTTAACAACATGTTCCTAAATAATCAATGGATCAATGACCAAATAAAAACAGAGATCAAGCAACATATGAAGACAAATGAAAATAACAGCTCAATACCCCCAAAACCTGTGGGATGCAGTGAAGGCAGTTCTAAGAGGAAAGCATGTTGCAAAACAGGTTGAGCTCAAGAAAGAAGAAAAATCCCAAATGAACAGTCTAAACTCACAATTAATGAAACAAGAAAAAGAACAACAAATGAGGTCCAAAGTCAGTAGAAGGAGGGACATAATAAAGACCAGAGCAGAAATAAATAAAATCAAGAAGAATAAAACAATAGAAAGAATCAAAGAAAATACAACCTGGTTCTTTGAGAAAATAAACAAGATAGATAAACCCCTAGCCAGACTTATCAAGAAAAGAGAGTCCATACATATAAACAGAATCAGAAATGATATAGGAAAAGATCACTATGGACACCACAGATGTACAAAGAATTATTAGAGAATACTATGAAAAATTATGTGCTAACACACAGATAAACTGGAAGAAATGGACAATCTTCTAGAAAAATACAACCTTGCAAGACTGACACAGGAAGAAACAGAAAATCTGAACAGACATACTACCAGAAATGAATTTGAATCAGTAATCAAAAAACTACCCAAGAACAAAACCAATGGTCCATATGGCTTCACCACTCAATTTTACCAAACAATTATAAAAGACCTAATACCCATCCTCCTTAAAGTTTCCCCAAAAAATAGAAGAGGGAATACTTCCAAACACATTCTATGAGGCCCGCATAACTCTCATATCAAAACCAGACAAACAACAGAAAAAATAAAATTACAGACAACTATCCTTGAAGAACATAGATGTAAAAACACTCAATAAAACATCAGCAAGCCAAATTCAAAAATATATCAAAAAAGGGGAGTAAGGGGCATTATAATTAGCACACATAACATGGAGGGCAGCATGGGGAAGGCAGTATATCCCAGAGAAGACAAGTAGTAACTCTATAGCATCTTACTATGCTGATGGACAGTGACTGTAATGGGGTATGTGGTGGAGACTTGATAATGTGGGAATCTAGTACCCACAATGTTGCTCATGTGGTTGTATATTAATGATACCAAAATAAATAAATAAAAATACATCAAAAAGATCATGCATCACAATTAAGTGGAATTTATTCCAGGGCTGCTAGGATATACCACATCAACAAAAACAAAGACAAAAACCACAAAATCATCTCGATAGATGCTGAAAAAGCATTTAACAAAATACAACATCCATTCCTGATAAAAATCTCTCAACAAAATGAGTATAGTTAAGCACCTCAACATAATAAAGGCCATATATAACAAACCCACAGCCAGCATCATATTTAACACCAAAAAGTTGAAAGCTTCTCCTCTAAGATGGGGAACAAGACAAGGATGCCCACTCTTCTGACTTTTATGTCAGAAGACAACAACATACTATTGGAGGTCCTAGCTACAGCAATCAGACAACACAAAGATATAAAAGGCATTCAGATTGGTAAGGACAAAGTCAAACTGTCACTATTTGCAGACAACATGATACTGTACATAAAAAACCCTAAAGGCTCCACTCCAAAACTACTAGAACTAATATCTGAATTCAGCAAAGTTACAGGACACAAAATTAATACACAGAAATCTATTGCTTTCCTATACACTAACAATGAACTAATACAAAGAGAAATCAGGAAAACAATTCTATTCACAACGGCATAAAAAAGAATAAAATACCTAGGAATAAACCTAACAAAGGAAGTGAAAGACCTATACCCTGAAAACTATAAGACACTCTTAAGAAAAATTATAGAGGACACTAACAAATGGAAACTCATCCCATGCTCTTGGCTAGGAAGAATTAATATTGTCAAAATGGCCATCCTGCCCAAAGCAATATACAGATTCGATGCAATCCCTATCTAATTACCAACAACATTCTTCAATGAACTGGAACAAATAGTTCAAAAATTCATATGGAAATACCAAAGACCCCAAATAGCCAAAGCAATTCTGAGAAGGAAGAATAAAGTGGGGGGGATCTTGCTCCCCAACTTCAAGCTCTACTACAAAGCCACAGTAATCAAGACAATTTGGTACTGGCACAAGAACAGAGCCACAGACCAGTGGAACAGAATAGAGACTTCAAACATTAACCTAAACATTTAAGGTCAAATAATATATGATAAAGGAGCCACAGACATACAATGGGGTAATGACAGTCTCTTCAACAGTTAGTGTTGGCAAAACTGGACAGCTACATGTAAGAGAATGAAATTGGATCATTGTCTAACCCCATACACAAAAGTAAATTTGAAATGGATCAAAGACCTGAATGTAAGTTATGAAACCATAAAACCCTAAGAAAAAAACGTAGGCAAAAATCTCTTGGGACATAAACATGAGTGACTTCTTCATGAACCTATCTCCCCAGGCAAGGGAAACAAAAGCAAAAATGAACAAGTGGGACTATATCAAGCTGAAAAGTTTCTGTACAGCAAAGGACACCACCAATAGAACAAAAAGGTATCCTACAGTACGGGAGAATACATTCATAAACAACAGATCCGATAAAGGGTAGAAATCCAAAATATATAAAGAGCTCACACACCTCAACAAACAAAAAGCAAATAATCCAATTAAAAAATGGGCAAAGGAGCTGACAGACCGTTCTCCAAAGAAGAAAGTCAGATGGCCAACAGACACATGAAAAGATGCTCCACATCACTAGTCATCAGAGAAATGCAAATTAAAACCACAATGAGATACCACCTCACACCAGTAAGGTCGCCACCATCCAAAAGACAAACAACAATAAATGTTGGCAAGGTTGTGGAGATAGGGGAACCCTCCTACACTGCTGGTGGAAATGTAAATTAGTTCAACCATTGTGGAAAGCAGTATGGAGGTTCCTCAAAATTCAAAACAGAAATACCATTTGACCCAGGAATTCCACTTCTAGGAATTTACCCTAAGAATGCAGCAGCCCAGTTTGAAAAAGACATAGGCACCCCTATGCTTATCACAGCACTGTTTATAATAGCCAAGAAATGGAAGCAACCTAAGTGTCCATCAGTAGATGAATGGCTAAAGAAGATGTGGTACATATACACAATGGAATATTATTCAGCCATAAGAAGAAAACAAATCCTGCCATTTGCAACAACATGGATGGAGCTAGAGGGTATTATGCTCAGTGAAATAACCAGGTGGAGAAAGATAAGTATCAAATTATTTCACTCATCTGTGGAGTATAAAAACAAAGAAAAAACTGAAGGAGCAAAATAGCAGCCGACTCACAGGACCCAAGAATGGACTAACAGTTACCAAAGGGAAAGGGACTGGGGAGGATGAGTGGGAAGGGAGGGATAAGGGGAGGGGAAAAAGAAAGGGAGCATTATGATTAGCATGTATAATGTGGGGGGGGGCACAGGGAAGGCGGTACAACACAGAGAAGACAAGTAGTCATTCTACAGCATCTTACTAAGCTGATGAACAGTGACTGTAATGGGGTATGTCGGTGGGGGGACTTGGTGAGGGGGGGATTTGAGTAAACATAATGTTCATGTAATTGTAGATTAATGATACCAAAATAAAATTTTTTAAAAACATCCACTTAAAAAAATATATACCAACAGCATTCTTCAACTAGAACAAATTGTTTTAAAATTCATGTGGAACTACAAAATTCCCCAAATAGCCAAAGCAATCCTGAGCAGGAAGAATAAAGCTGAGGGGATTACACTCCCTGACTTCAAACTCTACTACAAAGCCACAGTAATTAAAACAATTTGGTTCTGGCACAAGAACAGACCCATAGATCAATGGAACAGACTAGAGAGCCCAGAGATAAAACCTAATATATATGGCCAATTAACATATGATAAAGGAAACATGGATATATTTCAAAAATAATTACAATGTAGAATAAATAAATATACAATGGAGAAATGACAGGCTTTTCAACAACTGGTGTTGGCAAAACTGGACAGCTACATGTAAGAAAATGAAACTGGATTACTGTCTAACTCCATACATAAAAATAAACTCAAAATGGATGAAAGACCTGAATGTAAGTCATGAAACCATAAAACTCTTAGAAGAAAACATAAGCAAATATCTCTTGAATATAAACATTAGCAACTTTCCTGAACACATGTCCTCACGTAAGGGAGACAAAGTAAAAATGAACAAATGGGACTATATCAAACTAAAAAGCTCCTGTACAGCAAAGGACACAATCAGTAGAACAAAAAGCATCCTACAGCATGGGAGAATATATTTGTAAATGACATATCCAATAAGGGGTTAACATCCAAAATGTATAAAGAACTCACATGCCTCAACACCCAAAAAACAAATGACCTGATTAAAAAATGGGCAGAGGATCTGAACAGACACTTCTCCAAAGAAGAATTTCAGATGGCCAACAGGCACATGAAAATATGCTCCACATCACTACAGGGAAACACAAATTAAAACCACAATGAGATATCACCTCATACAAGTTAGGATGGCCAACATCCATAAGACAAGGAATAACAAATGCTGAAGAGGATGCAAAAAAAGGGGAACCCTCCTAAACTGCTGGTGGGAATGTAAATTAGTTCAACCATTGTGGAAAGCAATATGGAGGTTCCTCAAAAAACTACAAGTAGAAATACCATTTGACCCATGAATTCCACTCCTAGGAATTTACCCAAAGAAAACAAGATTCCTGATTCAAAAAGACATATTCACCCCTATGTTTTTCACAGCACTATTTACAATAGCCAAGAAATGGAAGCAATCTAAGTGTCCATCAGTAGATGAATGGATAAAGAAGATGTGGTACATATACACAATGGAATATTATTCAGTCATAAGAAGAAAACATATCCTACCATTTGCAGTAACATGGATGGAGCTAGAGGGTATTATACTCAATGAAACAAGCCACGTGGAGATAGACAAGTACCAAATGATCTCACTCACTTGTGAGTATAACAACCAAAGAAAACTGAAGAAACAATAGAACAACAGACTCTCAGACTCCAAGAAGAGACTAATGGTTACCAAAGGAAGGGGCTGGAGAGGCACAGTGAGTATGGAAGGAGAAGGGGATTAAGGGGCATTATGATTAACACACATAATGTAAGTAGGTGGGTCATGGGGAAGGCAGTATAGCACAGAGAAGACAAGTAGTGACTCTATAGGATCTTGTTACCCTGATGGACAGTGACTAAAATGAGGTGTGGGGGGCGACTTGATAAAATGGGTGAATGTTTTAACCACAGTGTTGCTCATGTGAAACCTTATTAACATTGTATATCAATGAAATCTTAATAAGAAAAGAACAAATTCCAATGTAGATCATTCAATATTTATATAGCTCAACAACTTTGAAATTTGGAATCTGTCCCTAGTCAATTGACTTATTATTAAGTAAGACATTACAAAAAATTTTACAAAACAAGTTTCTTATTCAAGAAAAAATGGCATAAAATTTAGTTTAATTAAAGATAAATTCCAGAAGAGCAATTTAGAAAAACCTCTATGATTAAAAGGTGCAAATACATTAAAATCCAAAATATATAAGCATGGTCACTGCAACACAATTTATAAGAGAAATAGTGAGAGTAACCTATAACAGATGTGTACCAAAAACAACTTCCCACATTTTTGTTTATTTTGTCATTTTTTAATTCAATATAATTGGCATATAGTGAAAGTTTAAAGTGTACAATGTATTGACTTGATTCATTTATATATTACAATAGTTACAGTCTGTTGATTTGCTATATTTATATTTATACTTATATTTATATTTGCAATGACTACAACCTTAGCATTAGCTAACACCTCTATCACTTCACATAATTATCATTTCTTTTTTGTGGTGCAAACATTTAAGATCCAGTCTCAGCAGCTTTGAAGTGCAGCTCACACTTGAATAACTAGGCAATTAGGGGCACTGAACCTCATGCAGCAGAAAGCCCACATATAACTTTTCACTTCCAAAAACTTT
The DNA here is from genome assembly GCF_040802235.1 of Manis javanica. NCBI lineage: Eukaryota > Metazoa > Chordata > Mammalia > Pholidota > Manidae > Manis > Manis javanica. The sequence goes on along the minus strand of NC_133157.1, from coordinate 187,667,613 downwards.
ACTAATAGCCTACTGTTGACAAGGAGTCTTACTGGTAACATTAACATCAATTAATGTATATTTCGTTCACTATATGTATTATATACTGTATTCTTACATAAAGTAAACTAGGGAAAATGTTTTTTTTCAAATTGTTGCAAATCTCCAAATACTTTTCCAATAGTTATTGAAAGATATCCATATACAAGTGAACCCACATAATTCAAACCTGTGTTGTTCAAAAGTCAACTATATATAACATGTTATTGTTGACAATAATTGCTATACTGTGCATTATATCTCCAGAACTTATTCATCTTCTAGTTGCAAGTTTGCTCCCTTTAACATCTCCCCAATACCCATACCACCAGCCCTAGGTAACCCTAGGTACTTTTAAAATTTTAATTCCATATGTAAGTGATATCACTCATTATTTGTCTTTCTCTATCAGACTTATGTCACTTAGCATTATGCCCTAACAGTCCATCAGTCCATTCATGTTGTCACAAAAGACAGGATTTCCTTCTTTCTCATGGATGAATAATATTCCAGTATGTGTGTGTGTCTGTGTGTGTGTGTGTGTGTGTGTGTGTGTGTGTGTGTGTGTGTGCGCGCGCGCGTGTCCATTGATGAATTGTTTCCATATCCACTTAGGTTGTTTCCCTTTCTTGGTTATTGTAAATAATGATACAACAAAATTGAGAGTGCAGATATCTCTCAATACCGTTTTCATGTATTTTGAATATATACAAGAAGAGGGATTGCTAGTGCTTTCTCTAGTTTTATGGTTTCAGGTCTTATGCTCAAGTCTTTAGTCCAGTTTGAGTTTATTTTTGTGTATAGAGTAAGATAGGGGACCAGCTTCATTCTTTTGCACTTAGCTGTCCAGTTTTCCCAACACCATTTATTAGAGAGACTATCCTTTCCCCATTATATGTTCTTTCTCCTCTGTCATAAGTTAATTGACCATAGATTCAAAGGTTTATTTCTGGGATCTCTACTCTGTTCCATTGATCAATATGTCTGTTTTTAGGCTAATACCATACTGTTTTGATTACTATTGCTTTGTAATATAGTTTGTAATCAGGATATGTGATGCCTCCAGCTTTGTTCTTTCTTAAGATATCCTGTGCTGTTTTTGTGGTTCCATACAAATTTTTGGACTGTTTGTTCTATTTCTGTGAAAAATGCTATTGGAATGTTGATAGGGATTGCACTGAATCTATACCTGCTTTGTATAATATAAACATTTTAACAATATTTAACTTTTCCAATCTATGAGCACAAAATATTTTCCATTTGTGTCTTTTTTCAATTTCTTTCATCAATGCCTTATAGTATTCAGTATAAAGATCTTTCATTAACTTGGTTAAATTTATTCCAATGTATTTTATTTTTTGATGTAATTGTAAATGGGATTGTTTTATTAACTTCTCTTTATGATACTTCACTATTAGTATAATAAACAATTCATTATGTATTTTTATTCATTCACAATGAATAAATTAATAATGATTTTGTATTCTGCAACTTTACTGAATTTGTTTAATCTGACAGCTTTTTGGTGGGTCTTTTTCACTTCCAAAAAGGAACAGTTTTACTTCTTCTTTTCTGATTTGATTGACTTTTATTTCTTTTCTTGCCTAATTGCTTGGGTTAGGACTTCCAGCATTGAATAAAAGTTAAAGAGTTGGCATCCATATCTTGTTCCTGATCTTTAGTATGATGTTAGCTGTAGGCTTGTCATAAATGACTTTTATTATGTTGAGGTATGTTCCCTCTATACAAAGTTTGTTGAGATTTTTTATAATGAATGGATGTTGAATTCTGTCAAATTATTTTTCTTCATCTATTGAGATGACCATATGATTTTTATCCTTCATTTTGTTAATGTGGTGCATCACACTTATTGATTTGCAAATGTTCACTCATCCCTGCATCCCTTGAATAAATCCCAGTTCATTATGGCATATGATACTTTTAAAATGTACTTTTCAACTCAGTGCACTAAAATTCTGTTGAGGATTTTCCGTCTATGTTCATCAGGGATATTGGTCTGTATTTTTCTTTTCTTGCAGTGTCCTTGTTTGAGTTTGGTGTCAGAGCAATGCTGACCTCATAAAATAAATTCAGAAGTATTCCCTTCTCTTCAATTTTTGGAAGAATTTGAGAAGGAATGATATTAATTCTTCTTTAAACTTTTGGTAGAATTCACCAGTGAAGCCATCTGGTCCTAGATTTTTGGTTTTGGTAGGTTATGATTATTGATTCAATCTCATTATTATTGGTCTATTCAGATTTTTCTAGTTCTTTATGAATCAGTCTTGGCAAGTTGTATGTTTTAGGAATTTATCCATTTCTTCTAGGTTGCCCAATTTGTTGGCATGGAATTGTTCATAGTAGTCTCATGATCCTTTGTACTTCTACAGCATCAGTTGTGACACTGCTTTCATTTGTAATTGTATTGAGTCTTTTCTTTTTCATGAATCCAGCTAACAGTTTGTCTATTTTTTAATTTTAAAAAAAGGCAGGTCTTAATTTCCTGATATTTTCTATTATCTCTATTTCATTTACTTTTGCTCTGATCTTTGTTATTTCCTACCTTTTTGGTTTCTAGTTCCTTGAGGTGTAGAGTTAGGTTGTTAACTGGAGCTCTCTCATTTTTTTAAATGTTCCTATGAACTCCCCTCTTAGAACTGCTTCCCTCTTAGAACAAATCCCATAAGTTTTGGTATGCTGTGTTTCCATTCTCATTTGTCTCAAGATATTTTTTATTTCCCTTTTGATTTCTTCATTGGTCCAGTAGTTGTACAGTAGCATGTTGTTCAATCTCCACATTCTGTGGATTTTCTTCATTGTTCCAGTAATTGTACAGTAGCATGTTATTCAATCTCCACATTCTGTGGATTTTCTTCATTGTTCCAGTAGTTGTACAGTAGCATGTTCTTCAATCTCCACATTCTGTGGATTTTCCAGTTTTCTTCTTATAATTGATTTCTAGTGTCATGCCATTGTGGCAGGAAAAGATGCCCAATATTATTTCAATCTTCTTAAATTTATTAAGACTTATTTTAACATATGATCTATCCTGGAGAATGTTTCATGTGCCCTTGAGAAGAATGTGCATTCTACTGCTATTGGATGGAATGTTCTGTAAATGTATGCCAGCTCCATATGGTTAAATGCAGTTTAAGTCCAATCTTTCCTTGCTGATTTTCTCTCTGGATGTTCTATCCACTGTTGAAAGGAGGACACTGAAGTCCCCTACTATTACTGTATTGCTGTATTTCTCCTTTCAGATCTGTAATATTTGCTTTATATATTTAGGTACCTCTTTTCAAGCTTTAAGATTCTATTTTTCCTTTCTTCACCAAACCACAATAGAAGATATCAATGGATGGGCAACCTCCTCACTATACTTGACTTCTGAAATTCAGTCAGTTCTAAATCTGATACTTCCATTGTTTCCCTAAACTATTCCCTCTTGTTATACTGTAAGGAAAAAAAACTGCTTTTTTCTTGCAAGAATTGTTAAACATGCCTGTTAATCAAGCAGACTCTGTACCTTTTTGTAGTGTATGCTGTGGTGCACTGCCCAGATCTCCTTTAGGGACAAAGGCATACAAACCCCAGTATTGTCAAGAGCATTGCCTGCTGACAGCTTATAATGGAATGCCTCCCCAGAAACTTCACTCAGCTGAAAGGAGATGCTTCTTCCAAGTTGATGAGCCTCCCCAAAGGCATTCCACATCCAATGGCCCAGGGATAAGGACACACAAAATCCCGGCCCTTTTGCCTCAAGTCAGGGCAAACCTGAAGGGCCATCCCACCTCCAGGACTCCCCCAAGGATTGGTTAAGGCCTTTGTTGCAACTGCATCACATAGTACTTATTCTCCCTATTTCTGCTTCTTTAATACCCTGCACAGTATTACCCAGAGCACTCTTCAATAAACTTCCTTCAGGCAAATCTCCGTGTCAGAATCTATTTCCTAGGAAACCCAACCTACTGTTTCACTGTTCTCCCCTATTCATCTATTCATTCTACCACTGTGTCACCAAAATTGGACTACTCTGATAACGTCATTCTCTATTGTTTGCATTCATTACAATTTCCTTCTTTCTTTCTAAGATGTCTGATTATCCTGTAAAACTATACTTTTGGGTTCTGCCTCACTCCTGGGACTCCCTGGTACTTGGCTGGTACACATTTGCTAGAGTTTTAATAATTGTGAATGGCTCATAACCAGAAAGTTCTTACTTAGCAAGTTAAATAAATTCTGTTTACCTTGGGAAACTCTTTCATTTAAAACTGAACATGTGATCCCCCATGACCCAGCAATTTCATACTTAGAGACATATACCTAACAGAAATGAATACATGTACACACCAGAAGAAAAGTAAAAAATGTCTATGGCAGCATTATTTGTAATGTTCCTGTATTAGTTTCCCATTGCTGCTGTAGCAAGTTACCATAAACCTAGTGGCTTAAAGCAACATAAATTTATTCTCTCATGGTTCTTGAACTCAAAAGTCCAAAATATGTATCACTGAGCTAAATTCAAGGTATTGGCAGACTGCTTCCTTTTGGAGACTCTAGAAAAAGAATCCCTTTCCAACTTCTACAGGCCTTTTTCATTCCTTGGTTTGGACCCCTGCATTGCATTGTCTTTTCTCCTTTTGCTTCTGTTGTCACATGGCCTCTTCTCTGACTCTCTTATATGTCTCGTATAAAGGTCCCTTGATCGCATTTCGCCCACCTGGGTAGTCTAAGAGTATGTTCTCATCTCAAGAACATTAACTTGATCACATCCATAACGTTCCTTTTGCCACATAAGATAGCATATTCACAGGTTCTGAGTTTTAGGACATAGACATCTCTGAAGGGCCATTATTTGGCCTACAACAGTCCCTAAACTGGAAACGACCTGAATGTCTTTGAGAATAGAATGGATAAATGCATGATGATATATTTATATAACTGAATACTAAATAGTACACAAATGAAAGAACTAAACTCAAAAACATGGATAAATCTTTCATAAACATAATGTTTACAAAGAAACCAGATACAAAAGAATATATAATAAAAGGTTCAAAAACAGGAAGAATTAAACTGCAGTTGTCAGCAAAGTAATTAACTTTGGGAAGTGTTAATGACTGAGAGCATCAAGAAGCCTTTTAGAGTGTTGATAACAATCTATCACATGATCATTGTGCTCATTACAAGATGTACTCACTTTGTAAAAATTAACTGAGTTGTACATATAATATTTGTGTACATTTCTGTAAGTATATTATACTCCAGTAAAGAAACCCTGTGTAACTATGACTTCAAATTATAAATGTTTAATTTAGGGAAATTCCAACTCTTTTCCAGTCAACTTTATGGATATAAATGCTTACTGATGGGGCACAAGTCAAGTGAGTTACAGAGAATAGTGATATGAAATTCTTCGAAAGGGATATTGTGAGAGCATACAAGTCAACCATATTATAATTAAACTAGGGCAAGGAGCTCAGGATATGGCTATGAACAATATTAGGCTGAGAGATACCTGCTTTTACGTGACAAAGCCTTACTGGAAATTACACAAGGGAAGGCTGCTGTAGGGAAGTATTACTGTCTGAAGATTTACTGCTGTAAAAAGAATAACCAAAGCACTCCATATCAGGATTATTACTGTTTTAAATACCTTTTGTCCAAATATCTTTTTATTTAATAAACTGGGGAAACCTAGGGCAAATTTGATATCCAGTTTTTCTTTAAAAAGCATCCAATAAATGTTGTCTCTTAAATAATTCTAAATAGATTACAGTACAAGGAAGAAATTCACCTCACAAAAGAATAAAGTCTGCATATGCTACTAGCCAGATGAAACACATTTTGCTAGAGGGGGGAAAAAACAAACAGCTTATTAGAGTCAATGGCCAACTGAGGAAAATTATGAGAAAGATGCAGAGACCTGAAACAAGTAAACACAATACTGACATACCAGTTGAAAATAACACAAATATCTAAAATCAAATCTGCTTAAAGACAAAAGACAAATCCTGCCTTAATGACTAAGGTTATCCTAGTTAATCTGCTTTAATAACTTTGGTCTTACCTTGTCTGAATTTCACTTTTTTTTAAATAAAGAATAGCTTGAAAAGTGTCTTTTGTCATTATTTTATCTGCTTCATTTTCCTTTCTTCCATCTAAGACTTTTTAGTATTATTATAAATCAAATTTATCTTAAAATATAGGTGGCTTTAAAGTGTCAAAACAGTCCCAAGTGAATTGTTTTAAAAAGTTTATTACTCGCAGATTTTCATAATTTAACTACTCAATGTACTACCAGCAAATGGTCACCTCAAAAAACACAACACATTTAAATGATCTATAATCCAAATTGACAATACCACTGGCCTCTGACAGTTACAATTGAGCTTTCAATGTTTAATATGGAGCTCTCTGTTGCCAAGCACCATGGTCAATAAAATGTTTGTTTAGTGAACATATGTGTTCTTTTATATGACCAAGATAACTTTCTTTAGGTAATACCCTCCCCCATGCTATGTGGTTTTAATAAGGCTGCCAATGGGGCCAGGTAGATAACTCAGCTCTGAATAAACATGGAACCATTATTTTTCTGAATAGAGTAATTAGTCTGAGAATGGACATGTGCCTGAAACAAAGATAGTAAGAGTTCTTCCCTGGATTTATACTGAGCAGACAGTATATCATAATAGTAAGCATGCCTGGATTTTATTTCTTGGCTCAATCCCTAACTAACTGAATGATTAAGCAAGTTACTTAATAGGTCTATCTGTTATTTCCTCATCTTTAAAATCTAGATACTTAAAATACCTACTTCACAGATATTATGAAGATTAAATACAGTAAAATACATAAAGAACTTACTGTAGTCACTGGCATATAAAGAACATTAAATAATTTAATATTAACTATTAATACCATTACTATTACACTTGCTCTTTTTATTGGTACTATAAATACGTAAGAATGCTAAGTTTGGAGGATGTTGTCTAAATATGCAAGTAGCCTGTTTTTGTCAGTTGCATAGCAGATAGAAAAAAAATTTTTGAAGCCAACAAGTAAAAGGAAACAGAACCAAGAGAACAGAGAAGCAAATCCTACATTCTTCGAGGCCCTGTGTCCTATCACCTACTGGACTTCCCAGTTATATAAGTCAATAATTTTTTTTTCCTTAAGCTTATTTAAGATAAGTTTTTTTACTAAAAAAAAAGGTACTAATATAACATCTTTTGTCTAAGAAATCGTAAAGGAAAGGAAATGTATATATACACACACACACACAAGGAACATAGCTTTACTCTATAAACTCGGATGATACAGAGCTGAATATAACTCTACTGGGTGGTAAGATTTGCCTTAGAATCTTGGCCAAATCTTCAAATTAATATCCTATTTCCACAAATGTCCTATTACAGTATTTACAGGAAACCTCAAACGGACTGGTGTGGGTAAGGTGGGAAAAGGGAAATAAGCAGTTGAAGTTGAAAAGGTAAATTGATCAGATTATCATGGACTTTGTAATTCATATTAAGGAATTTTACATTTATTCTGTTGAAAATAGGGATCATGCTGCTTTTAAAAAAGTAACATTCATTTATTCATTTAATGACTATTTTCTGAGTATCTACTATGTGCCAGGAACTGTATTAAAGCAAACATACACATGAGAGCTGCTTTATTGGAATTTATAATAGAGTGATCAGGTCTACATTCTTTAATGATAATACTGATGGCAGATAAGAATGGATAAGAAAATGGATGAGAATAGCTATAGACAGATAAGAAAACAGAAAAATTAGAAGTAGACCAATTAGTCACCAGAATAGTATGATAGTCAAAACTGACTTCAAAATATCTACTTTTAGTAATTGATATTAGAAAAGCAGTAAAAAGCAATAACTTTTGTCAATAAATACTACAAACTTGATTTGAAAACTCTGTTTTTAAGTTCTTACTACTAAAAAGTAAGTTTCATGAAAGTTCTAATTATTATTTAAACCCAAGGTCTAGAATGTCTGGCCCTTAGTAGATGGCTCAATAAATATTATTTTTTTAACAAGTTATCTTTAAGATTTACAGGTAGAAATATTCACTTAATAATAAATTTATTGATAACTATTATGTGTCAGGCACTGTTCTAACAATAAATCAAACTAATTCCTTGCCCTTAAGGGACTCATTGTTTTAACCTTTTCCATCTCTAAGCATCATTTGCATTTTCCTACCAACACTTTTTCCTTAAAAAAATGTTTACAGTAGTAATTAATCAGAGAATCAATGGACTAGGAGACAATTATTCATAAAAGCATTTGATATGCATGTGAGTTTAGTGAACTCTGTTAAAGAACAAAAAAAATTTTCATTTTATCAGAGATAAATAAGTAATAAAGAATAGGAAACAGAACACAGAATTTTTTAAATCCTGAACTCTATTTTTTTCAAAATTGGTCTCTTCTTCAAAACTCTCTAGATATTTTAAGTAAGAGGACAGAATAAGTGCCACTGAAAATAGAGGGAAAAAAAACCCTTATTATGTTTTTAAAGCTAGAATTTACAGTTTTAATGTTAGCTATTATTAGGTAGTAAGTAAATCATTCACAAACTTCAGTACTTCAAACTATTGTTAGTAAAAAATATTTGGGGCAAACCTTTTCACTAAACTTGGCACACAAGTATGTTACAACATCAGAATTGAAAGCCAACCTAACAGTTTAGATGATAAACCTAGAAATAAACCTACAATAACAAAATAGTATAGAAGTGCAGTGTATAATGAGGGCATGAGTAGGGATCACAAAAGAGTCTGTGAACACTTCCTAAAAAAGATATTTGAGAAGAGTCTTAAGTGAGTAGGTTAGAATTAATTGGAAGATAAAAGACCAATATACAAAATCAACTGTACTTCTGTACACCAGCAATGAACATTACAAAGTGAAATTAAGAAAACAACTGCATTTAAAAACAGCATCAAAAAGAATTAAATGCTTAGATATGAATTTAACAAAAGAAGTACGATTTGTACACTGAAAACTGCAAATCATTGTTGATAGCCACTAAACAAGATCAAAATAAACAGAAAGACATGTCCATGTATCAGAAGACATAATATATTGTGAGATATTATTATTAATATCTAGTGAGATGACAATACTCCCAAAATTGACCTACCAATTCAATGCAATCATTATAAAAATCCAACTTGGCATTTTTGCACATACTGACAAGCTGATCCTAAAATTCAAATGGAAATTCAAAGGACCCAGAGTAGCCAAAACAATGTTGAAAAAGAGGAGCAAGTTTATTCACTTCTTGATTTCAAGTTACTACAAAGCTAGAATAATCAAAATGCTGTAGTAGCAGTATAAAGAAAGCTGTATGGATCAAAAGAATTGAAATTGTACAAATAAACCCTTATACCAATGATGAAGTGATTTTCAACAAGAGTCTCAAAAAATTTAATAGGGAATGAATAGTCTTTACAACAAATGGTGCTGGGAAAACTGAATATCCACATGCAAGAAAATGAAATTAGACACCTACCTCACATAATGTAAAATTAACTAAAAATGGATCAAAGACCTAAATGTCAGAGCTGAAACAATAAAATTCTTAGAAGAAAACAGAGAAGTAAATTTTCTTGACTTAGAGGTAGGCAATACTGTATAGATATGACAAGTACAAGCAACAAAAGAAAAAAAGATAAATTGGACTATATCAATATTTAAAACCTTTGTATATCAATGGATATCAGCACAAAAGCAAAAAACAATCCACAGAATGGGAAAAAATATTTATAAATCCCATATCCAATAAGGGACTTGTATGCAAAATATACAATTCCCAAAACTCAATAATAAGAATATAATTCAATTTAAAACTGGGCAAAGGATTTGAACAGACATTTCTTCAAGCAAGATATAAAAATGGCCAATGAGCACATACATGAAAAGATGTTCAACATCATTAGTCATTAGGGAAATACAAGTCAAAAACCACAATGAGAGAAATGAACTTCTGTACACATACATGTTTTCAGTCCATATGTCTGTCATCTCTCAAACGAGAGCCCAAATAGGACCTAGCCGGAGTCCCCAGTATTAGGATTCTCTAAAGCTGTGGCTAAAAATCTGAAGATGGAGCTATGTTACTTAATTGTCTCTCTGCTCTTGTTCTCACTCCCTCCCTACTCACTTTCTCTGTTCTCACTCTCACAAAAAGGTGACCACACTTAATCCCTAAAAAATGTCAACAGAGATGACAGAATAGTCGGAACAATCCCATAGTCTCCCAAGGTAAAGAAGACAACATTTGTTCAAAGTTATAGGATCTGATGTGTTTAAAAAATCAGTTCACTTTCCTGGTGGTAACCATGGGTGGGTGGGCAGAGTGAAGGAGATAAAGGGGCACACAGAAGTTCTCAATCATAACAAGCTGGTCACAAGGATAGTAGTAGAACAGCACAGAGAATATAGCCAATGATTCTGTAACATCTTCCTATGTTGACAGATAGTAACTGCACTAGTTGGGTGAGGATTTAATAACATAGCTAACTGTTGAACAACTGTGTTGTATACTTCAAACCAATATAAGATTGTTTATCAATGACACTTCAATAAAAATAATCAGTTCACTTTCCCTATAATCATATTTCAAATAAACACATGTGAGATGAGAATTGGAAGGCGAGATTAACTTTAGCACAGGGCTAAAAAAGTTATGATCCTCCTTTATACAGAGGTAAGACCAGGACTATGCAACAGACTTAGACATTGCAGTGCAATAGTACACACTGTGATTTGAGGCCATCAAAAACATGACAAAAAAAACATTTGCCTATATAAAGATCTTGAGTAACCCAGTCACTTAGGCACTAACTCATTTTTATGGTTATCAAATAGCTAATATTCATTAAATCATGATATATTAGGAGCATACCTTTTTATTTTGTTAGTGCTATTGTATTGTTGTTGGTAATATAATTAAGTATTTTGCTTTTTTTAAAGGTAAAAGGTTCTCAGAACTGGTCATTTGCTTAAGTTCCTCCATAGTGATGATAGATAAATAATTTTAACCATTACAAAAGCAATAGATCAACTTAAGACATCTACTAAATGTTTAAGTAGCTATCTCTAAGTGAAAAGAATACTTCCTTTATATGCCTTAATCTTCTAAATTGATACAATGAGCTTGGGTTTCTTATTTTAAAAATACATAATTATTTGGAATTCCTATTATTTTTACCTATCCAGATGAAAGTACCTAAAATAAAAAATGTATGAAAACTGTTCTTCATAAAGCCTATACTAGACTGTTATTCTTAGTCTTAAATATGAACAACTGAGAGAATCCCTTAAGATTTCAGATTCTTGATCACAACAAGGAAAAAACGGCAGGAAGCTGCACTCTGTTAAATTAAGCCAGATAGTATAAAAAGCTCATGACCAATTATTTGAAACAGCTGCAACTGAGTCACTGCGCTAAATTTTAAAACCAACCTAACTTTGTCAAACAAATTCCAGAACACATTTAAGAATTTAAAGATACAGACAGTAGCTTTGATTTTGGTTTGTTTTCATTAGTCTTTGATTTTTGGATTTTTGGGGGGAGGTTTTTTTTTGCTTGTTTGTTTGTTTATTTGTTTGCAAGCATACAAGTCAAGCTGCTAACCGATTCCTACTGAAAGAGTACATCTTTATTTATTAACAGAACCTCAAAAGAACATTAATACGGTATCAGGGGTTTCATTTCTCATTAAGGAATTTGATAAAGTGAATGAGAATCTTGAAATAACTTATTTTTTAAATTAAAACATGTTAAATTTCATGAGTGTACAATATGTTTGCCTTGTGTTTTTCAAGTCTCCAAATCCCTAGACATGGATGGACATGCAACTGTACATGTAACTTGAATTATCACATGTGCCACCATTCCATCTCCATTGATTCAAAGAGTAAATGTGGTCAAATGTTTGATTTGAGTAACGAGCAACATTCAAGAATTTACTTCGATATTGCTTTCAGGTGTACTCAATCCTGAAGATTTTTATATACATTTATCACTTTCTAGTATTTTAGTAGATAAATACTAGACAGATAAGATGAAATCTAAATTGCTTTTTCATCCTTTAACATAACAATTCTACTAAAGAATGTATTGAGAGAGAATTCTCCATGGCTCTCTCCTTTCAGCATGTTTTGTGAGGACAGATGCTGACTTTTCATTCATCTATACTATCTTCTCAAGGATGTTTGTATAGAAAAGAGATATAGAAGATAAAATCTGCCTCCAAAGTCAAGGACAGATTTGCTTACAGACTTGGAATATAAGGATAACGTCTCCTTCCAAAGCAACCGGCATGCTTACTGCATGTTATAAAAGATATGCGGATCCTAGGCTCAGAGTTCCTCTCCTATAATCGAACTCACTGCATGTATAGCCCTCTTCGTATCACCCTATGGGAATAGGAGTTCAGAGAATTGACACAAATGATGATATTCTGGCTACTGCTACTGTTGCAAGTTATCAACTGTCCATCTGTGACCCAGAGTCTCATACCTTCTAACAGCATTCATGAAACTAGCAGGCCAACTTGTAAGCAGAGTAAAAATCTCAGACCTTCCAGTTACTGACAATCTACTGAATCAATATAATTCAGTAAGTACTTACTGGCCAGCAAGAGAGAAAGAAATTTCTTTAAACCTAAAAAGCTAAAGAATGTCACATCATTTTAAATTTTGCTTCTGCTCCAGAAATGATCTTTTGTTCAACATACCATCTAGTTAACTAGTATTGAGGTTGCTGACTATCATATTTTGGGTAAATCCTTATGTACAACTAGGATGGGAAATTTTAAGTAGAAATGCTGAGGTATAGAATCTGCAAAGATGTAAGCATTTTGGTTTATCAGTAGCCTTACCTAGTCTCCTTGATTCTGATTCAGATCAATACAGGTGATATAGTTTCAATCCATAAAGAATAAGGCTTGAATTCTGGATTCTCAATGAGTTGACAGTATCATTAGGACAGTAACATATTCTATAAAGGAGGTACTTTTTATATCCTTTTCAAACTTTAGTATCACAGAAATTTTTTAGAGCTGAAGAAAATTTAGAAATGATCCAATCTTACATTTTAATTTTACACATGGTTGGAGAATGCCCATTTACTTATATGACAGTTAGAACTAAAGCACAGATTATCCACTTTCAGCACTGTTTCTGTAGTACCTATACATAACAGATACATCAAGCAGAGCAAAACTATGTTTTTATGTATGTTTGATTTACATACACTTTCAAAATCATTTCCAGTTAGGCCTGAATTATAACTGAAAGTGTTGGGGGAAAAAAGTTTATGGACCCAGAATATTGTAAATACTTAAGGAAACATTAATGTAGAATGTAAACTACAGCAGGGTTGACATTATTATTTATTTGACAGTTTAATTCACTGCTGTATTCCAAATTTCTAACAGTGGATGGAACATAGTAAATGATAAATATTTGTTAAATGATATATAAATCATGTTTTAAAATATCATCATGTGTAACACCAATATACTACTATGCTTACTTTTTTTTTTGTTTTGCCTAAAGGTTGAGGCAAAAAAGAAAATCAGAAGGAACACACATGGACATTTTTCCTAACTAAGAATGCCGAGAAAGCAAATAAGGCCATTAAACTCTCAGGAGTTAATATATATTCAAAGTGAATGGGCAATTTGACAGTGGCAATGAAGAAGAGCTTTGAAAGGCTTTTAACAACACACTGGTTAGCAGTAGTGTTAAGGCAAGGTAGTTCTGTCCTATTCAGGAGGCAGAATGGAGATAAGTACTTATCATTAAGGATTAATATATGGTAAAAGGATAAGAGATGTTACCACTTTTAACCATCAAACTTCTATGTAATAGAGCAAGTCATGCTATTCAATTTTCTATTTTGACAAAAAAGCACAGAACTGATGGTTAAGTCCAAAAGAGGGAATGAATTCACTGTTGAAAATGCTGATTCAATAATCCATCATGATTCAAATATTTTTGGCAAAGTACCTACTCACAAATAACACACGAACAACCATGAGCCTACATAGCTTATATTTTCACAAACCTTGTAAATGTGTCTAATTTATCCTTTTTCTACTCCATATACATCTTTATCATCAGTTTTAACACATCCTACCAGATTCTACTTTAGGTTGTACTGAAATGGTGTTTTTCTCAAATTCTTTGAAAATGTTCTTGCCTCTTGTTATTCCCACTCTAACTATACATTGAGATGTATTCTTCAGTCACTTTAAACTCAATACTGACTCCTCAAACAAAAACAGAGCAGTATCAATAGCATCTGTCCATTCAGTGAGAGACAAGGAAAACCACTCAAAATCATTTGTGTTGTTTTTTAATTGACTATAAGATGTTGTTTTAATGTCCTCAACTCTAAGAAACTGTTCTCATTGAAAGGCTGCTGCAATCAAATGTGATTAAACTAATTAACCACAGTAAATGGATAAGCTATCGAATGAGTCATCTGGAAACTTTCTTTGAGGCCTCATTTTCATTTTTTACTTTTGTAAAGAAATTTATCTATAAATTTTCTAATTTTCCCTAAATGGGAGCATTGTAATGGGTGCTTAGTATGGTAATATCAACACATATTGCATTCTTTTAGCAAAACTATAGTGTCAATACAGATTATTAACACAAGACTTTGCCATCTAATTTGGTAAAAATAAATAAATAATCCACAACTCCATTGTGCTTTAAAAGCACAACATTTGAAGTCTACTTTTCTCTTCTTGTTTTGACATTATGGGTAAGCACTGATAAGTAAAAAATAAACAGAGCTAAATTTCACTGTACACCAATACACATGGCACTTAAAATGTCATTGAGTTTTAACTGCAACTTAAATGTAGTGGATCCAGCAGCAGTGCAAAGTGAAAAGGGTGCCACATACATCCTCTGTCCTAACTACTCAACTCTGCCATTATACTGCAAAATCAGCCACACACAAGACATAAACAAATGAGGATAACTTCATTCCAATGGAAATTTATTTATAAACACTGGAATTTGAATTTCATATAATTTTCATAAGCCATCTATTGAATTTTTTTTAACCATTTTTAAATGTAAAAACCATTCTTAACTCATAGGTCATACAAAAAGAGAGTGGATCAGATTTGGCCCATGGTCAGCCAAAACCAATCAATGAGGTAAGAGATGTAAAAATTGCAATGTCTTAGAAAACTTTTCCTTCATTCCGAGGACCACATTTAGACCTAATGAATCACAATTCTGTGATGTAACAAGTGGGAAATAGAGTTAAATGAAACAGAAAATCGTATTTGTGGACAATGGAGAGTCAAAAAATGAAAGAGGATCTGACTGGGACCATAACAAAGCTATTTCTTTCAGCCACACTTGGTTGAGCATTTCACCATAACTGAAGTGAGGAATAAGTAGAAATTAACCCTAGAAGCACACAATAATTACACCTGGATATTACTGTACTTCATTGTATTATTTGTGCCTAAAATAACCTTGGCTATTTATCGAACATTGTGTATTGTGTCATTTCTATTTCTCTTGTTCTTATGTAACCTCAGGTAAAGAGCCCTATGCGGTATTGTTAGAGAGAATAGAAAAGAAAATATTAAATGCAATTAACAGCTACAGGTAAGCACACTATTAGGTACATCATATGTCTTCTCACTTAATTCTTACACCCTACAAGGTAAAAATTATTACCTTAAATTACAGTTCCTTAGGGTAAAATATATTTAATAAAGGCCAAAATAAGAGATGATAGGCCAGTATCATCTGCTTCCAAAACCTATGCTGTTTACTCAAATGCAATAAAGCCAATCAATAATACTATAGCAAATATTTTGTTATTCAAAGTGTGATTGATTTTTTCTTAGAGTTTTTAAATAATTTTAAGTGACATTATTGACCCTAAATGTATTTTCTGTAGGATACAATTTTAAAGCCATATTATATTCATAGAACAGAAAATGTTACAATAATTAGCAGAAACTGGATATGTACTATTGAAATTATTAAAAGATTTACATTTCAAAATTATGAAAAATCTAAAGTAAAATTCGTTTGCTTCATAATACAACAATTGGGTAAAAATTAAATATTCTTCTAATCATAATATAGCACATTGAAAGTGGAAGAAGTACATAGATATAATCTAACCTAGGCTTTTAATTTTACAAATAAAGATATGAAATTTAGAGGGAACAGAACTGATGCAAAGAGATAGGACTAGAGCCTAGATGACCTGACTCCTGGTACAATGCTCACTTCTAGTCTTCATTTACCATTAAACAATTCTCAGGGGGGATTGTGTAAACTCTTCACTATTTTCAATATAAAAGTATAAAAACTGACTTTCTAGTATGTGAGTAAACTGAGTTTGGCTAGCCAGAATGGCCTGGAATTTCTCTTTTAAAACATAATAATCATGTTTATAGTTTGCCACTAGTAGTATCATTGCCAACCTAAATCTGTACTACTCATTTATCCATCAAACAATATAATAAATAAAACATAGCTCAGAGTCTACTGAAGAAACAGAAACAGACTGTTTTATTACAAGTATCATAAGTAGAATATAGAAAAAAATGCAGTCCCTTTGGACTAAATATATTATTTAATATAATACTTTAAATTAGATGCTTTACCAGCAAAAAGAACTGTATAAGATCCCATTTGAACAACTATACTAAAGAACCTAAGAAATCACTTAGTAGAGAAAGTATCTGATACAATGCATATTAATCCACCTAAAAGATACCATGACAGTCCAGTCAGGCCATGGTTTTTACCCAAATTTTCAAGTATCTTCTACTCTATGACTTTCTTTGTAATTAGTGGTAGTATTTGATGAATGAGAGTTCTTTTCAATGTACAATACAGTTCACCAATCATTTGCTGTAATAGTTACTGCTCTTTTTCTATTTAAGAATTATTTCCTCATCCCAAAGTCATTAAGGTATTTTCCTATATTATTCTCTACAAAATCTATTATTTTGCTTTCACACTTAAATGGGATTGACATGTGGATATAGTGTAAGGCAAAAGGAAAACGTAAATTGGTTCCCACCAGGATATCACAACTGGTCCTGCATCACTTACTGAAAAGACAATCTCTCCCCACTGTTCTGCTGTGCATTTCATAAATCCAAGTGTCCATTCTGTCACACTGATCAATTTGCTTACCTTTGTTCCATTAACTCAACATCTTAATTATGGAAGAATTAAAATAATTCTTAATGTCTGACAGAGCAATTGCTTTCACTTTGTTTTTCTAAGTGTTTCTGCCTATTGAGGTCCTCTGCATTTCCATATAAACATGTAAGAATTTGCAAATTAGTTTACTGAAAAAAATTTTTTAATTACTCTAATTCTTTTTGATTGCACCAAATCTATAGATACATTTGGCTGGAATTAAGTTTAATAACAGAGACTTCCAATCTATTAATATTATTTGATTACTTAATTTCTTATTTAAACATAAATAACATTAAAAGCTTTCAGTGTGAAGGCCTTGCATATATTTCTTTAAATTTATTTCTAGTTATCTGATGTCATATTTTAGATTTATTTTCTGGTGTTTTATTTATATAGAAATAAACTTGATTCCTGTATTTATATAGAAATAAACTTTAATCTCATTAAATTTAATGAGATTTATTTAATCTCACTTAATGAGATGATTTAATCTTATTAAAATTCTTATATTTATATAGAAATAAACTTTAATCTTATTAAAATCCTTATTAATTCTAAGTGTATCTATAATTTTAATTCTCCCCATACTAACATCTCCAAATACTGTTTAATTTTCCCCTTCTCAATCCCTACCCAGTGTATTTCTTTTTCTTACCTTATTATATTGACTAGGACTCAAAAGACGTGGTGAGAGTGGGTATCCTTTTATCATTCCTTATCTCAACAAGAATGTTTCAATGCATTATCATAAATATGATATCTGCTGCAGTGTTCGTAATATTTTTATCAGATTAATGGTGTACCTTTCAATTCTCAATTTGCTAAGACTTTCTATCAAAAATGCATAGTGGGTTTTATCAAACACATTTTCTATATCTAATGACATCAGCTTTTTTCTCCTTTATTCTGTTAATGTTGGAATTCTGTTAATAGATAGTAACTGCCCTAGAGGAGGTGAGGATTTAATAATAAAGGTAACTTGAGTGTGTTGTACCTTTCAAACCAATGTAAGATAGTATATCAATGATACTTCAATAAAAAAAATTTCCTAGTTATTTCTTCTTTGATCCTTGCATTATTTGAAAGTGGATTTCTTGATTTATAAATACATTTTCAAATGTTTTAAACAAATTTATATTCCTGGACTATACACAACTTAATCATATTCTGTCTTTTTTATTTCTTTATGTATCTGCTAATTTTATTTTATGACTTCTGCATCTACATTCCTAAGCAAAATTTGGCCCATAATTTTCCTTTAAATTAACCTGAGGTTTTGTTATCAAAATTTTGCTGACCTTATAAAATGAATTTTAAATTCTTCTCATTTTTTTCTATTCTCTGAGTTTCAGACAAGCATTATTTCCTTCTTACATGTCTAGTAAGCCATTTGATCTTCAAGTTTTCATTCTAAGAAAGTTTTTAAATTATAGATTCAATTTCATTAAGACAGGATAGTTAAAGTTTTCTATTTCTTCTTGTAGCAATTTTGAGAATTCTATTTGTGTATACATTTACCCATTCCAATTAATTTTTATTTCTGTTCTTATAAGATTAATCATTATATCCTTTAATTTCTTCTTAATGTCTATAAGGTCTTTAGTGATATCCTCTTTTTCATTCCTGGGATTAGGTAGTTGTGCCTTCTTTCTTATATTTTTTTTCATCACTCCTATCTTTTTTTTTCATCAGTGATTTCAACTATTTACCACTTTCATTAATATTTTCTTTGTTTATCTTCTATTTCATGTTTGCTTTTCCTTTCATCCATTTCTCCCATATTTACTATTTCCTTCTGATTTCTTTGGCCTTAATTTGCTAGGGTTTTTTGTTTTTACTTTCTTGAGATAAATGCTTAGGTCATTAATTGTCACCCATTCTTCTTTTATGATATATGTTTCTAAAGCTATTAATTACCTTCAAAGGACCTTAAGTGCATCATATAAATTTTGACAAGTTGTGTTTTCATTATGATTCAAGTAAAGATATTTTTTAATTTCCTTGTTATTCCTGAACACACCTTCTCAGGCAAGGGAAACAAAGTTAAAAAATGAACAAGTGGGGCTACATCAAACAAAAAAGCTTCTGCACAGCAAAGGACGCCATCAGCAGAACAAAAAGGCACCCTACAGTATGGGAGAATATATTCATAAATTAGTCATCTGATAAGAGGTTAACATCCAAAATATATAAAGAACTCATACACCCCAACACCCAAAAAAAATAATAACTGAGTTAAAAAATGGGCAGGGAGCCAGAACAGACATTTCTCCAAAGAAGAAATGCAAATGGCCAATGGGGACCCCACAAGTTAGTATGCCCACTATCCAAAAGACAAGAAATAACAAATGTTGATGAAGATGTGGGGAAATGGGAACCCTCCTACACTGCTGGTGGGAATGTATATTGGTGTAACAATTGTGGAAAGCAGTCCTCAAAAAACCAAAAACAGAAATGCCATTTGATCCAGTAATTCCACTTCAAGGAATTTACTTGAAGAAAACAAAATCCTTGATTCAAAAAGATATATGCACCCTATGTTTATCACCATACTATTTGCAATAGCCAAGATATGGAAGCAACCTAAGCACCCATTAGTACATGAATGGATAAAGAAGATATCGTATATATACACAATGGAATATATGCAGCCATAAAAAGAAAATAAATCATGCCGCTTGCAACAACATAGATGTACTAGACGATATTATGCTATGTGAAATGAGCCAGGAGGAGAAAAGCAAACACCATATGATTTCACTTGTTTGTTGAACAGAAAAACAAAGCAAAACAGAAGAAGCAAAACAGCAGTAGAATCATAGATACTGAGTAGTGACTAGTGGTTAACAAGGCCAAAGGACTGGGGCAGGAGGGGAGAGGGAAGGGAATAAAGTGGTACAGTAATTCGCAATCACAATGTAAGTTGGTCACAGAGATGGCAGTAAGCATACAGAATATAGTCAATGATCTGTTAACATTATTCTACATTGATAGATAGTAACTGCCCTAGAGAAGGTGAGGATTTAATAATAAGGGTAACTGTTGAGCCACTGTGTTGTACCTTTCAAACCAATGTAAGATAGTAAATCAATGATACTTCAATAAAAAAAATTCCTAGTTATTTCTTCTTTGATCCTTGTATTATTTGGAAGTGGATTTCTTGATTTATAAATACATTAGAATTTTCTAATTATCTTTTTGTTACTGATTTCCAGCACTGTGGTCAGAAAACATACTTCAGTCATCTGATCTTTGGTTGATAATTACTTTATGATCCAGGATAAGGTCGTTTTCATATTCCACGTGCACTTGAGAAGAATATGTATTCTTCAGTTGTTGGGTGCAGAGCTCCCTATATATTGTAGGTGCAGCATATTAATCATTTTGCTCACATATTCTAGTTCACTAATTTTTTGTCTGCTTCATTTACTAAGTGACTGCAAACTCCATTCTTTGAATTCCTTGTGAGTCTGTTGCTATGGTTTGTTTCTTTACTTTCAGTCATATGATCTTGTCTCCTTTATGCCTGGTTATTTTTGTGTCCATGCAAGGCATTTTATGTAAAAACTGTGGAAATTATTTGAGGACTAGGATAATGTTATCTTCCTCTAGAAAAGATTTGCTTTTGTTCTAACAGATGGCTAGAATCACTAACAATTCTGGATACCCTTAATCTAATCAATGATAAGGATGATTCTAAGTTGGGTTTTATTTTATAAATAAAGTATCCTATTTTTGGTTCATCCTTTCTCCTAAGGCATAGCCCTTCAAGGTTCAAACCAAAGCCTGGAAAGCTCCCTTCTTGGTGGGCCTTGAATAAAACTGTTGCTCCCTTAGCACAACCCCATGTGTGTTAAAAGCTCTTTTCAGCTTAGGCTTTCAGACACCTCTACCAAAAACAGAAATTTCTCCTGAGGGAAAAAGCCTCACATACCCAGCTTACATCTTCAGGTTTCATTCTTCTCCAGGATCTTGTCCCCATAGTCTTCACCGATGTGTTAGCTCTCTGATTCATTCAAACAGGTGATTTTTATATCTGATCCAGCTTCTCTAGCTGTTCTCAGTGAGAGAATTAGTCCAAATTACCTAATCTACCATCACCATTATATGACTTGTTTGTGCTGGTTCTTTGTCAGCTCTCAGCCCCATTCCTGCCCTTCCAGGATCTCCTTTTACTTAATGGAACTGAAGCCTACAGAAGTCTATGACTATACTGCTTACACTCTCTTGATTGCTGGTTTCCAATTAAGTTCTACCACTAGGAAACACTGGCGAAAATTAGATAGGAGAATATAAACCATTTATTTTCCTCCTGTTTCTCGTTTGAGCAGAGGCAGCCACGGAAAATTCCAGGAGTCTCAGCGAAGTCTGACCGCAGCCTCTGGCTCTGGCAGCAGTGGCCACACAAGGCTACTCTCACGGAAACACCAGCTGCAACACCAGCGCAGTCCTGCTGGGGGCAGCAATGAGTAGCTGCAGGCTCTAGATCTCCGAGGTCTGTTCAGCATTAACCAGACTGGGTTTTCTACATCACTAGAAGCACAGGCTCCCCAGCTTCCTGAAAAGCAGCAGCAACGCCAAGGGTACAAAAGTGGTACTCCAACAACCTTAATATCATAGTACTTATGGGCTGTTTAACACCATTTTCATTTTTTCTCTCCTTGCCAGAGGAGTGGTAATGGTTTCCTGCAGTTACTGATTTTTTGGTAAATTCATCAGCCACGTTTTGCTTGTCCAACCCTACCAATACTTCTGTAATTAATTCCCTGTATTAAATTCCCTTTGTTTGAAATATTTAGTTACTATAATAGATACATATTAGTTATTATATGAGATATGTATATCTAATTATACAACACTCAGTGGCATGGGCCACTTCTTTTTCTGTTTCCTTATTTTTGTGTTTCTTTTATCTTCTCTTTCTCATTCATCCACTCCATTTCTCTCTGCTCTCTTCATTTCCTTTTATCTTTCTTCTTCACCTATCTCTTAAGTATACCAATAGTATCTATGTCATTATTTATTATAATGAAACTCAGGGCAAAAAGAGGTTGGAGAACTTTCAATTTAATTAACAATTCAAATACAAAAACAATTATTTCCTCAGAAAATCCAACTAAATAAAATCCAATTTTTATTATAATTACAATTGTCAATACCTAGAAAATATTTTCTTACCACAAGTCACCACCTGAGTGGCAACATCGTCTTAGCCTTAAAGCCTCATGGCAAAAAACTAATTTTAACAAATAGAAATTGTCATTTATAGCTTTAGGTTATATTTCATGCATCACTTCAAATGTATCATCATTATCCCACAATAAACAAGAAAAGCCTCGTACATGTTTAGAAGACAGCAATAAGACAATGTCAAGATATTTTAACTCATCTGAAAACTTGAAAAAACATCTGCAAGTTATATCTGAAGACACCTTATTTATTAACTTAGGATCACAAATCAAACTTCACGTTTCTTTAAAACTGAACTCTTATTTAAGCCAGACACCTGCTACATCACTTATCCTGCTGTGAAACACTCTCCACCACTACTTCCCCCTACATCCTACCACTCACCTATCTTCTTACATTGTCATTATATTTAGAATAACACCAAACTCCTTGCCATGTTTTATTAAGTCCCTGACTAATCTGACTCCTGCCTACTGGTCTATTCTCAACCTATCTCCTTTCCTTATTCAACACAGAGTTAGGGAAAATAACCAATAGTCACAGAATGACTTGATTCTAACAATCCTAACAATCCTAACACACACACACATGCATATGTGCGTGTACACACACGTATGTACACATGCACTAAGTCCCTTTCAGTCCTTGGGCAAGTGCCTCCTATGCACTTATAATCCCCACATAATTTCTTGTCTCCTATACTCCTTCTTCCAAAGAAGTAGATAGAAAAAGTCAATAACACCTTTCCTCAGCAAATAAGTTGATGCTCAATCCAAAATTGAAGGTGGAACCTGCACAGTTTGGTAGGGAATACATTAGCAGAATGGATACTGAATATTCAAGGTGTCTACTCTTTCTGCTCTATGCTGAAAAGTAAACCATCACCCCATTTCCTCTCTCTTACACACACACACACACACACACACACACACATCCTCATTTCTGGATATACCAAAATGATTAACTCAAGTTTACTTTCAGGGTCAGTTTTTAGAGTATTTTTTAATAGTATTTCTATTACTATTCTACAAATCCCTGATATTGTACCCCTTCATATCATCTGTCAGTTCCTTGAAACTCTTTAAACAAGGTGTCTTTAATTCATTCATTAATTCATTACTGAGCACCTACTAGCTGTCAGGCACTGAACTAATCCAAAAAGGAATGGAATGGCACGTCACACACAATTCCCACCCTTAGCCTCCGCATAATAAACATACTGAGTTAACCAGTAAATTAATATCTCCTTAAGGTTATAACTTTATTGCTAACTACTTGGAAATTTTAAGATTATCTTATTATTATTTGCCATTTGGGAAAATATAAGTGATTGAGTACTCTTTCCCTAATGTGCTAGAGATTAAAGAGTAGGAGAGCAGTAGGTACCCAAAGAAGTCATTCACAAATGGGGAAAAAGTATTGAATGGGAAAACTAGGAAGAACACAAGTTAGGTTCCACCAAGTTCACGATTTTACCATGACCCAGCCTTCTTTATCATCAAACTTGGGCAGATAAATAGAAGCTGTCTGTCATTAAGAACATTGTCTTTGGGTCACAAGAATCACAACAACCTTGTTTCACAAGATTAATTTTTTCTTTTTCTATTTTACTGAGGTGATTTTAAAGGAGTTCTGTCCTTAGAGGATTTATTAATCAAGATTATCAATATACTGTATATAAACCTAAGGAAAATAATGGTGAAATTTAACTATAATGTCAACCTTGTGCTCTTCAACCTTTCTCTTAAGTAGATACAGTAAAACTCTAACCCACATTTTCATACTATTAAGGTCCAAGTGAACTTATACTCTCAAGAAACCCCCTAAAGATCACCCCAAACTAAACAACAGTTTATGGAAAAACCTATGCAATAAAACAGAGAAAAAATATTTTACCAAATGATATTGGAGATTTTTTGTCTTTAGGAAGAAAGCATGTGCATTTAGGAAAAATACCTTGATAAACACTTCAGAGTATAAGGGGAATTTCAAGGGATGGGTTGGAAGAAAAAAATACATGTATAAAAATTAATAGAAATAGGAGGAGAGGAAATAAGGAAAAAAATGGAAATGAAAAGGTAGGGCTAAAAAGATGGCCATAACTTGGGTTCCAAGCAGACAAAATGGTAAAATGCTTTTTAAGAATGGGAAAATCTAATTCAATTTTGAAGTATCCACTGTGTGGAAACTTTATCATCATTATGCCTAAATCTTTAGAGAACTGCTATGAACACAGCTGTCTGTTATGAGTATAACTTAAGAATCCGAGAACTACGGCTATGTCCCAAATTGGCTTGACACCAGCGTAGAGATAAAAGCAAAATATACAGCAAAAATGAAGAGTGAAATGTTGAACTTTTTCATTATAATTGCAGCAGAATGTTCTGCAAGTATTAAAAATTAGAATGGAGGATGGAGCCAGGATGGCGGCGTGAGTAGAGCAATGGAACTCTCCTCCCAAAACCACATAGAATTATGAAAATATAACAAAGACAACTCTTCCTAAAATAGAGACCAGAGGACACAGGACAACATCTAGACCACATCCACACCTGCGAGAACCCAGCACCTCATGAAGGGGGTAAGATACAAGCCCCAGCCCGGCGGGACCCGAGCGCCCCTTCCCCCGGCTCCCGGCGGGTGGAAAGAAACCGGAGCGGTTTTTTTTTCTTTTTTGGCGAGTGCTTTTTGGAAGCCTTAAAGGGACAGGGACCCCAATAACAGGGAAACAGGGCAGTAAGACCGGTGAGCAGGTGACTGAGACCGGCGCCTGAGGACAAAGAAAATCGCGCATTTTTCCCTTTTTTTTCTTGGCGAGTGCTTTTTGGAAGCCTTAAAGAGACAGGGACCCCAATACTAGGGAAACGGGGCAGCAAGACCGGTGAGCGTGTGCCTGAGACCGGCGCCTGAGGACAAAGAAAATTGCACGTTTTTCCCCTTTTTTTTGGTGAGTGCTTTTTGGAAGCCTCAAAGGGACAGGGACCCCAATACTAGGGAAACAGGGCAGCAAGGCTGGTGAGGGGGTGCCTGAGACTGGCGCCTGAGGACAAAGAAATTTGTGCATTTTTCCCTTTTTTATTTTGGTGAGTGCTTTTTGGAAGCCTTAAAGGGACAGGGACCGCAAAACTAGGTAAACAGGGCAGCAAGACAGGTGAGCGGGTGCCTGAGACAGACACCTCAGGACAAAGAAAATCGCGCGTTTTTCCCTTTTCTTTTTTTTGGCGAGTGCTTTTTGGAAGCTTTAAAGGGACAGGGACCCCAATACTAGGGAAACAGGGCAGCAAGGCCGGTAAGCGGGTGCCTGAGACCGGCGCCTGAGGACAAAGAATATCATGCGCTTTTCCCTTTTTTTTTTGTGAGTGCTTTTTGGAAGCTTTAAAGGGACAAGGACCCCAATACTAGGGAAACAGGGCAACAAGACCAGTGAGCAGGTGCCTCAGACCAGTGCCTGGGGACAAAGAAAATCGCAAGTATTTCCCCTTTTTTTTGGCAAGTGCTTTTTGGAAGCCTTAAGGGGACAGGGACCCCAATACTAGGGAAACAGGGCAGCAAAACCGGTAAGCGAGTGCCTGAGACCGGCACCTGAGGACAAAAACAATCACGCGTTTTATTCCTTTTTTTTTTTTTCCTCTTTCGCTGTTGCTGTTGTTGTTTTGCTTTGGAGAGTGCTTTCTGGAAGTCTTAAAGGGGCAGGACAGGACACTTAGCCCAGAGGCAGGGAATCTGGGAATCTCTGGGCACTCTAACCCCCTGGGCAACAGGGAGCACAGAGGCCCCTTATGAAGATAAATAGCCTCCCGGCCGCACCCCCTCCAATGGGGCTCCACCATTTTGGAGGAGCAGCCCCAGCCAGGCCAGGCCCACAGCAACAGCAGAGATAAATTCCATAGCAACCAGGCAGGTAACAGAAGCCCTGTCTGCGCACAGCTGCCAAGCATAAGCCACTAGAGGTCACTATTCTCCCAGGAGACGAAGGCCACAAACCAACCAGAAGGAAAGCTCTTCCAGCTGTCACTCGTACCAGCTCTGCAAACTCTATCACCATGAAAAGGCAAAACTACAGGCAGACAAAGATCACAGAGACAACAACTGAGAAGCAGAAAGACCTAACCAGTCCTCCTGAAAAAGAATTCAAAATAAAAATCATGAACATGCTGACAGAGATGCAGTGAAAAATGCAAGAGCAATGGGATGAGATGCAGAGAAAAATGCAAGAGCAATGGGATGAAGTCCGGAGGAAGATCACAGATGTCAGGAAGGAGATCACAGAAGTGAAACAATCCCTGGAAGGATTTATAAGCAGAATGGATAAGATGCAAGAGGCCACTGAAGCAATAGAAACCAGAGAACAGGAACGTATAGAAGCTGACACAGAGAGAGATAAAAGGATCTCCAGGAATGAAACAACACTAAGACAACTATGTGACCAATCCAAAAGGAATAATATTCATATAATAGGGGTACCAGAAGAAGAAGAAAGAGGAAACCGGATAGAAAGTCTCTTTGAAGAAATAATTGCTGAAAACTTCCCCAAACTGGGGGAGGAAATAATCGAACAGACCACGGAAATAAACAGAACCTCCAACAGAAAGGATCCAAGGAGGAAAACACCAAGACACATAATAATTAAAATGACAAGGATCAAGGACAAGGAAAGAGTTTTAAAGGCAGCTAGAGAGAAAAAGGTCACCTATAAAGGAAAATCTATCAGCCTATCATCAGACTTCTAGACAGAAACCCTACAGGCCAGAAGAGAATGGCATGATATATTTAATACAATGAAACAGAAGGGCCTTGAACCAAGGATACTGTATCCAGCATGACTATCATTTAAATATGATGGCGGGATTAAACAATTCCCAGACATGCAAAAGCTGAGGGAATTTGCTTCCCACAAACCACCACTACAGGGAATCTTACAGGGACTGCTCAAGATGGGAGCACTCCTAAAAAGAGCACAGAAGAAAACATACAACATATGAAGAATGGAGGAGGAGGAATAAGAAGGGAGAGAAGAAAAGAATCTCCAGACAGTGTATATAACAGCTCAATAAGCGAGCTAAGTTAGGCAGTAAGATACTAAAGAGGCTAACCTTGAACCTTTGGTAACCACGAATCTAAAGCCTGCAATGGCAATAAGTACATATCTCTCAATAGTCACCCTAAATGTAAATGGACTTAATGCACCAATCAAAAGACACAGAGTAATAGAATGGATTAAAAAGCAAGACCCATCTATATGCTGCTTACAAGAAACTCACCTCAAACCCAAAGACAAGCACAGACTAAAAGTCAAAGGATGGAAAAACATATTTCAGGCAAACAACAGTGAGAAGAAAGCAGGGGTTGCAGTACTAATATCAGACAAAATAGACTTCAAAACAAAGAAAGTAACAAGAGATAAAGAAGGACACTACATAATGATAAAGGGCTCAGTCCAACAAGAGGATATAACCATTCTAAATATATATATGCACCCAACACAGGAGCACCAGCATTTGTGAAACAAATACTAACAGAACTAAAGAGGGAAATAGACTGCAATGCATTCATTTTAGGACACTTCAACACACCACTCACCCCAAAGGATAGATCCACCGGGCAGAAAATAAGTAAGGACACAGAGGCACTGAATAACACCCTAGAACAGATGGACCTAATAGACATCTATAGAACTCTACATCCAAAAGCAACAGGATATACATTCTTCTCAAGTGCACATGGAACATTCTCCAGAATAGACCACATACTAGCTCACAAAAAGAGCCTCAGTAAATTCCAAAATATTGAAATTCTACCAACCAATTTTTCAGACCACAAAGGTATAAAAGTAGAAATAAATTTTACAAAGAAAACAAAAGGGCTCACAAACACATGGAGGCTTAACAACATCCTTCTAAATAATCAATGGATCAATGAACAAATCAAAATAGAGATCAAGGAATATATAGAAACAAATGACAACAACAACACAAAGCCCCAACTTCTGTGGGATGCAGCAAAGGCAGTCTTAAGAGGAAAGTACATAGCGATCAAGGCACACCTGAAGAAGGAAGAACAATCCCAAATGAATAGTCTAACATCACAATTATCGAAACTGGAAAAAGAAGAACAAATGAGGCCTAAAGTCAGCAGAAGGAGGGACATAATAAAGATCAGAGAAGAAATAAACAAAATTGAGAAGAATAAAACAATAGCAAAAATCAACGAAACCAAGAGCTGGTTCTTTGAGAAAATAAACAAAATAGATAAGCCTCTAGCCAAACTTATTAAGAGAAAAAGAATCAACACAAATCAACACAATCAGAATGAGAATGGAAAAATCACGACAGACGCCACAGAAATACAAAGAATTATTAAAGACTACTATGAAAACCTATATGCCAACAAGCTGGAAAACCTAGAAGAAATGGACAACTTCCTAGAAAAATACAACCTTCCAAGACTGACCAAGGAAGAAACACAAAAGTTAAACAAACCAATTACGAGCAAAGAAACTGAAACAGTAATCAAAAAACTACCCAAGAACAAAACCCCGGGCCGGACAGATTTACCTCGGAATTTTATCAGACACACAGAGAAGACATAATACCCATTCTCCTTAAAGTGTTCCAAAAAATAGAAGAGGAGGGAATACTCCCAAACTCATTCTATGAAGCCAACATCACCCTAATACCAAAACCAAGCAAAGACCCCACCAAAAAAGAAAATTACAGACCAATATCCCTGATGAATGTAGATGCAAAAATACTCAATAAAATATTAGCAAACAGAATTCAACTATATATCAAAAGGATCATACACCATGACCAAGTGGGATTCATCCCAGGGATGCAAGGATGGTACAACATTCGAAAATCCATCAACATCATCCACCACATCAACAAAAAGAAAGACAAAAACCACATGATCATCTCCATAGATGCTGAAAAAGCATTTGACAAAATTCAACATCCATTCATGATAAAAACTCTCAGCAAAATGGGAATAGAGGGCAAGTACCTCAACATAATAAAGGCCATATATGATAAACCCACAGCCAGCATTATACTGAACAGCGAGAAGCTGAAAGCATTTCCTCTGAGATCGGGAACCAAACAGGGATGCCCACTCTCCACTGTTATTTAACATAGTACTGGAGGTCCTAGCCACGGCAATCAGACAAAACAAAGAAATACAAGGAATCCAGATTGGTAAAGAAGAAGTTAAACTGTCACTATTTGCAGATGATATGATACTGTACATAAAAAACCCTAAAGACTCCACTCCAAAACTACTAGAATTGGTATCAGAATACAGCAAAGTTGCAGCTACAAAATCAACACAGAGAAATCTGTAGCTTTCCTATACACTAACAATGAACCAATAGAAAGAGAAATCAGGAAAACAATTCCATTCACCATTGCATCAAAAAGAATAAAATACCTAGGAATAAACCTAACCAAAGAAGTGAAAGACTTATACTCTGAAAACTACAAGTCACTCTTAAGAGAAATTAAAGGGGACACTAACAAATGGAAACTCATCCCCTGCTCATGGCTAAGAAGAATTAATATCGTCAAATGGCCATCCTGCCTAAAGCAATATACAGATTTGATGCAATCCCTATCAAATTACCAGCAACATTCTTCAATGAACTGGAACAATAATTCAAAAATTCATATGGAAACACCAAAGACCCCGAATAGCCAAAGCAATCCTAAGAAGCTCTACTACAAAGCCATAGTAATCAAGACAATTTGGTACCGGCACAAGAACAGAGCCACAGACCAGTGGAACAGATTAGAGACTCCAGAAATTAACCCAAACATATATGGTCAATCAATATTTGATAAAGGAGCCATGGACATACAATGGCAAAATGACAGTCTCTTCAACAGATGGTGCTGGCAAAACTGGACAGCTACATATAGGACAATGAAACTGGACCTTTGTCTAACCCCATATACAAAGGTAAACTCAAAATGGATCAAAGACCTGAATGTAAGTCATGAAACCATTAAACTCTTGGGAAAAAACATAGGCAAAATCCCCTTAGACATAAACATGAGTGACCTCTTCTTAACATATCTCCCCGGGCAAGGAAAACAATAGCAAAAATGAGCAAGTGGGACTACATTAAGCTGAAAAGCTTCTGTACAGTGAAAGACACCATCAATAGAACAAAAAGGAGAATATATTTGAAAATGACAGATCTGATAAAGGCTTGACGTCCAGAATATATAGAGCTCACACGCCTCAACAAACAAAAAACAAATAACCCAATTAAAAAATGGGCAGAGGAACTGAACAGACAGTTCTCTAAAAAAGAAATACAGATGGCCAACAGACACATGAAAAGATGCTCCACATCACTAATTATCAGAGAAATGCAAATTAAAACTACAATGAGGTATCACCTCACACCAGTAAGGATAGCTGCCATCCAAAAGACAAACAACAACAAATTTTGGCAAGGCTGTGGAGAAAGGGGAACCCTCCTACACTGCTGGTGGGCATGTAAATTAGTTCAACCATTGTGGAAAGCAGTATGGAGGTTCATCAAAATGCTCAAAACAGACTTACCATTTGACCCAGGAATTCCACCCCTAGGAATTTACCCTAAGAACGCAGCAATCAAGTTTGAGAAAGACAGATGCACCCCTATGTTTATGGCAGCACTATTTACAATAGCCAAGAATTGGAAGCAACCTAAATGTCCATCGGTAGATGAATGGATAAAGAAGATGTGGTACATATACACAGTGGAATACTACTCAGCCATAAGAAGAGGAAAAATCCTACCATTTGCAGCAACATGGATGGAGCTGGAGAGTATGCTCAGTGAAATAAGCCAAGTGGAGAAAGAGAAATACCAAATGATTTCACTCATCTGAGGAGTATAAGAACAAAGGAAAAACTGAAGGAGCAAAACAGCAGCAGAATTACAGAACCCAAAAATGGACTAACAGGTACCAAAGGGAAAGGACCTGGGGAGGATTGGTGGGCAGGGGGGGGATAAGAGGGGGGGAGAGGAATGTGGATATTAAGATTAGCATGCATGGGGCGGGAGGGAGAAAGGGGAGGGAGGGCTCTACAACACAGAGAGGACAAGTAGTGATTCTACATTTTGCTATGCTGATGGACAGTGACCATAAGGTGGTTTTTAGGGGGGACCTGATATAGGGGAGAGCATAGTAAGCACAGTATTCTTCATGTAAGTGTAGATTATAGATTAAAAAAAAAAAAAAAGAAAGAAAGAAAAGGGATTACTCCTTGATAGGATAAAACAATTGGTAAATCAAAGATTAACGCATGCTTTAAATATCCTTTATGTTGATCACTTAAAGGGTGGCAGATGATCAGCTATGGAGGTACTCTTTTCTGATAATATTTCTTTCTCTATTAAAAATTAAAAATTAAAAAATTTAAAAAAAAAGCAGTTCCTGTGTGCTGACCTCCAATGAGTTCTGCACAGTGGTATAGAGGGCATGTCAAAGTGTGGGCAAAGGGTCTGTTTGTTTGTATGCAGAAGATCAAGGCCTAGCTTGGATACCCAGAAAATGAACTAAGATACGATATGAGGAGGAGCTTCCGGCATCAGCACTCTCTGGAGGACTCGTGCCGGGGGATGATCATCAAAAAGCCTCCACAGGGATCCGGGCGATGCTGCGGTTGTGGCTGCGTCCACTCCACCGTTTCCTGGACTTGCCATTGGAATGAGGAGGGAGATGTCTAGGCTAGCATGTGCATACAGTGAGACAACGAATTTGACCGGATCTATACTGTTGGAACTCAATCAGGAGTTGGGAGGGGTGCAAGTTGTAGCGCTCCAAAATCTTACGACTATAGACTATCTACGGTTAAAAGAACATATGGTATGTGAACAGATGCCAGAAATGGGTTACTTTAATTTGTCTGATTTCTCTCAGACTGTTCAAGTACAGTTGGACAATATCCATCATATCATAGACTAATTTTCACAAATGCCTAGGGTGCCTAAATGGTTTTCTTGGCTTCACTGGAAATGGCTGGTAATTATAGATTTGCTTTGTTTATGTCACCATATTCCTATTATGTTAATATGTGTGCGCAAGTTAGTTAGTAGTTTAAAACCTATACATACTTAAGGTACTCTACAAGAAGATATGTCAAAGAAATAATCAATCCTCCCATGTTTTCTTCCATATGCTACCTCTATAGCTTTTCTTCTTCCTTCCTAATTACAACCCTTAAATAGAATTCGTGCCTCATATCGAATGTACCGAGTATCATAATTCCTCCAGGTGGTAAAGATACCTCGAGACAAGTGCTGGGCATAGAAGCCACAGGGCATAAATCTGCAAAGAAGTAGAAAGCTAACCTTTTGAAACAATATGGCTTCTCTCTCACTTACCAACTTTACATTTCCCTGTATGGCCCCGGAAGATGACTGGTTAGCCAGAGACGGGTAAGATTCCTCAAGGGAGGAACAACCTAAGACAGGCACAGTCACAGGGGGGCCATCAGGTGATAAATTGGGGAACAACAGTGGTGAGGCTTAGAACCTCACCCCCACCTGTGTTGAGAGAAAGCTTCTGCATCCATGGATGTTTTATTGCCCTTGTCTAGCTCGGATTAGCACATAGTCTACAGGCACACACTTGATCATCTACAATTGCTCTCTTACAACACTAAACTATGTTTTCTACCTTTATCTTGCATCTACCTACCACTTCAGCAGTTCATTAAAAATTAAAATAATAATAATAATAAAGGGAGAAATGTGGGATCCACATATAAATCAAGTATAAAAATCAAACAAATATTCATATTTGACCTGATTGTTTATAGTTCATAATGCGTGATCAGAACCGAAAGTTTCTGTGATGAATGCCCTTGTACTGTTCACCATGTAAGAACTTATTCGCTATGTAAGAATTTGTTCACCATGTAAGAACTTGTTCGTTATGCTTCAGAAGATTGGAGACTAACAAGAATTAGGCTTGAGATGGATTAATGATTATGCATTGAGCACTGACCCCCCTATACAGAATTTTATTCTCATTAACGACCATTTGATCAATAAATATGAGAGATGCCCTCTCAAAAAAAAAAAATTAGAATGAAGGGGAACCCAGTTAACTGAATATGCCTAAGCATGTAACAGAGTGTGAGAAAAAATATTCATGGATAAAACATTTATAATGAACTATTAAGTAAAATATAATAAAGTACTAAACATAATTTAAAATTGTATGTATAACATAATTGCATATATGTAAAACATGATTTATACTATGTGATTAAAACTATAATTTATTGATAAAAAATTTTTTAACTATAATTCATATGATAAAAACTATAACGGAAATACAAAAATGAACAGTTGTGTAGGGTGGTGAGAGTATACAGAGTTTTGTCCATTTTTGAATGTCTATTATTGTTATTAAATTTGTTCATTAAAATTGAGATAAAACTAAGTCTTTGAATTTTCTATTTCTATATAATGTAATTAGTGTTTTAGGTGAAAAATGGTGATTTCAGTACCTAGGATGTTCAAAATAGAATTAATATAAATTTAGGACTCCTACAATTTGGATCCATCCAAAATTGTTATAATCAGCCTTGAAATATACATGTGTCAACCTACATGATAAACCCATAGCAGGGCTTAGATTAGAATAAACTTTTTGCAGAATTTTTAAAACAAAGCAATTTTTATATACTATTATTTTTTAAATAGTTGTAGAACACTTTAAAAATACAATTGTCAGGTTACTAATGACAAAAATAGAGCAAAGCTGAGATTCAAATTAACTATTTTCATGTTTTTTATGAAAAAATTAATTAAAATAAATCATTTTAAAAACACCTTCCAGCCTCAAAGTGGCTATCTGCTATAATCCACAACCTCAAAAATCCTTTAGTGAAGAAAATGTTCAAGGACAAATACCCCAAAGAATTTCACTTGTGTTCTTCTCACTTTCTCTCACTCTAATCTCATCTAACTGACCCTCATATAAATAAATGAATCTAACTTCAGAAAGAGATGGCAAGCACAAACAGGTGGCAGAAAAAGTAACCTAAAATGCTTAGTGCCTATTTTTTCCTGTTAATGTTTATCACATATCTTCTGTGTGCCAGGTGCATTATATCTGCATCTCACTACAACCCTATGAAACAGGCATTAGTGTCTTCAACTTAAAGCAACGCAGTCCAAGAGATTAAGTGACTTGCTCAAGGCGAGCAACTAGTAACTAGCTAGCTACGATATGACCCAGAGTTGACTAATGCCAAAGCCTTCCTATTATGCTGCTTACACAGACAAATTTTGCTCTATTCTTGCCTTGATTCCTTGAAACCAGCTAAGGAAATGGGATTAGGAGAAAAAATAAGCAGAAAGAAGAACTATCTACAGTATCCTGAACATCCAGCTACTTATATAAAGCTATCTTAACTGATGAGATTTAGACTACAGAATTTGTCCTAAACTGTAACCAGATGAAAACAAGATTCATAAGAGGGAAATTTTTACTAGAACTGCTATCAATATATATCTTATATTGCCAACCCACTATAAATTATGATATTGCTGATTATAGTAACTTTAAAAGGAGGTAAAAGACAAGGAGCAAAGCCATAAAAACAAGCAGTGAGATTGGAATGCTGAGCCTTTGCCAGGAATCAAGATTCTAAATTGAGGATGAAGCACTGCTTATGTTAACAGTCTAGAAAAGGGTCCAGAAAAGAGAATCATTAATTGACTCTAAACTGAAATGCTGTAACAGAGATTATTCATGAATAACAGAAATGAATGAGAATTGTAGGGTGAAAACTGGGACAAAACTGAGAAATATAAACTGGAAAGGGTGGGAAAGAGGAGAGTGTTTGAAAA
The DNA here is from genome assembly GCF_040802235.1 of Manis javanica. NCBI lineage: Eukaryota > Metazoa > Chordata > Mammalia > Pholidota > Manidae > Manis > Manis javanica. The sequence continues at coordinate 187,632,303 of NC_133157.1, read as the reverse complement.
CACTGGAAATATTGAAACATATGGTAAACTGTGAAACAGTTTGAGCTATGGTGTGGTTATATAAATTCCTGCTGCAAAATCTGGTGGCAGATTGGAAGCATGTGTTCCAAAACAATTCCGTAAGATTTCCTATTGAAGAAAATGAATAATGAGAGTTTCATGTCAGTATCTGATTCTCTTCAAAATGTGATTTTTAGTATAGCTTTTAAATGAGTGCCGATTTAGTCCCGATATCAAATATTTCAGATATATAGTATATATGGTACATTTATTCACTGAATTCTTTATTCCACACATATCCTCCTTATGAGAAGGTCCCCTCCCCTACTTAAATGCCCCAGAAATAGTGAAATTGTTATTACAACCAAAACATCTGTGAAAGGGAGAAGTGAAAGATGAAGCTGGAAATATAGACTGGGGAGAGACTGGGAAGGATCTTGAATGCAAAAGTAAGGAGTCTGAATTTTATCCAAAGGAACAGGAAGCCTAGAGAGATCTTTAACCCAGTGAATAAGTGATTTAAGTTTTATTTTTAAGAGGGGACTTTGCAGCAATACAGAAGACAAACACAGGATAGAGACAGAAGATACAGAATACAAGACAGAAGCAGTCCTGGTGGAAATACATTGATGAGAATTCCCACACTAGTCAGATTTTTTGTTTTGGTTTTGTTTTGGTTTTCTGTTTTTTGTTTTTGAGAATGAGGAAGATAACATTTGTTAGATTACTTTAGCAGACCCTGGGCTTGTGTATCTTTTCAAATAAACTTTTACTATAATCTTATGACACTGGTCAATATTATGCTCACTTTATAGATGAGGAGACCAAATCTGAGAGTGGCAAAATGACTTAATCTGTGCCATACTGCCTGTGAATCACACTAGTTAGATTTTCTAAGTCAATAAAATCTATTGACAAAACAGTCCCTATCATGCTTTTGTTTTAAACTCTTTCAATGATAACAAACATGCAAATGAGAAAAATGCAACTTTCTTAACATGGCATACCAGAATAGGTGATTCTGAATATTTAATAACATAAAATTATATAAACTTAATATACATATCAATACATAAATTAACATTAAAATAAATGTTTTCCAAGTAAACTATAGATGAAGGTATGTAGATATTTGCTTACTGTATAATAAGAGTTGTAGGGTAAATTATTCAGTCATTTTAATAATTTCCAAATCATGTTGAGTTTTACAAAGTGTTTATTTAATCTCTTTAATGGGGCCATGATTTGATATTTAGAACCACACCAAACTTTTCCCAACATCTTCTCATTAAAATGACAATCAATAGTCCCTAGCACCCAGCAGCACTTTGTTGCAGCTGTAAGGCAGCTGGGCCTGTTATTTGCATGTCATTGTCACATAAACATATGGATGCTAGTGTTTCCCACAAAACATGAGTCAAACTCTTGTGCCTCAGGACCCTCCCACATTAATGCACACCAACACATTACTAGGACCCATAATCCACCTCTACAGACTGCACTGGACAACATCATTGGGTAGCTTACTCTCTCAACAAAATTTACCAATCTGCATGAAACAGACTCAATATTTTAATAACTAATATCCCTGTACTAGTGCATATCTGTACTAGGGCATATCAGTTGAATATCAGACCTGCAAACAAGACCCTTTACAACTGACCCCCAACCAACTAGCTTCCACCACTCCATACGTCCCTTCCATTTTCCACACACTTAGCAATATAGGAATACTGGTCATTCCCCAAAGACACTATGTTCTTTCACAGTCCATGCTCTTCACATATCTAAAATGTCCTTCTCCTCCACATTCTGAATAATAATTTTCCTGCAAAGCCAGTTTGAATGTTCTCTTTGGTTATAAAGCCTTCTCTGTAAATCCTGCATGTTCCTATACTCACCAAACTTTTTCAGCTCAACAATTAATACATAACTACTTTAAAGCATTTAACCATGTATTCTAATTATTTATTTACATGACTTACCCACCAGATAGTGAGCACCTCAAGAGTAGAAACTAGATTTTATTCCTATTTCCTGAATGAGTACAGTGGCTGGTACATAGCAGGCACTCAAAACACACTTAAAAGAGGAAGGAATAAATACCTAAACCAAAAACAATCATTACCTTTGATTTCCTATACTGTATGCTATACTGGAAAATATTACATATGAATTTAAACATATACAAGGGGATACCTATTTTTTTCTAAATTATTTTAGGGAGTACAGAGTATACGTGGCTTTGTAGAAGTGGCACCATGTAGCACCTCTCCCTGTCCTTCCCACTGATCATCTCAGGTCATCTAATTATTACCTTTGCCAACAATAAGGTTATTTATAGTGAAGTTCCTTGTTTTATATACATATGTAAAATACTCATTTTTAATTTAATTTGCCCTTATATTCACATTTTTCTAACATACAAAGTATGTATGATTGTTTTCATTATCCCCATCAGCAGCAGCATATTAGATGTCCCTACTAGAACATAAATTATTTTGACAATTTTTTGTTTATCCTTTTTCTTCTTCTTCCTTTTTTTCTCTTATTGGCTTTATTTAAGATAATTGAGGTAAAATTGGTATGTAACATATTAGTTTCAGGTGTACAATATAATAATTCGCTATTTGTATACACTACAAATTGATCACCACAACAGTAACTAGACTCAAGCCAGCACCACCATACAATTGACCCCCTTCGCCATTTTCACCCATCCTCAAATCCCTTCCCCTCTGATAACCACCAATCTGCTGTCTAGTTTTGTTTTGTTTTTTTACGATTCTACATACAAGTGAAATCACATAGTATTTGTCTTTTGCTGTCTGCCTTAATTCACTCAGCATAATACCTGCAGGGTCGATCCATGTTGTTGTAAATGGCAATATTTCCTTCTTTTCTATGACTGAGTAATATTCCTTTGTATATATAAACTACATCTTCTTTATCTACTCATCTATTGATGGACATTTAGGTTTCCATATTGTGACTGTTGTAAATTATGTTTCAATGAACATGAAGAACATACATCTTTGCAAATCTGTGTTTTCCTTTTCTTTCAATAAATACCCAGAAGTGGATTAGCTTAATCATATGGTAGACTTTTAATTTTTTGAGGAACCTCTGTACTGTGGCTGCACCAATTTACATTCCACCAACAGTATACAAGGGTTCCTTTTCACCCACATCCTCTCCAACACGTGCTATCTCCTTTTTTGATAATAACCATTCTTACAGGTAGTATCTCACTGTAGCTTTGATTTGCATTTACCTGAAAATTAGTAAAGTTGAACATTTTTTCACGTGCCTGTTGGCCATCTATATGTCTTACTTGTGAAAACGTATATTCCATCCCTCTATGCACTTCTTAATTGCTTAATTCTGTTGTTTTTGCTATTGAGTTGTATGAGTTCTTTATATATTTTGGATATTGACCCCTTATCAGATACATGATTTGCAAATATTTTCTCCCATCTAGTAGGTTGCCTTTTCATTTTGTTGGCTTCCTTTGCAGCACAAAAGTTTTTTAGCTGGATAAGGTCCCACTTACTCCTTTTTGCTTTGGTTGCCTTTACTTTTGATGTCAAATCCAAAAAAATCATCACTAAGACCAATGTCAAGGAGCTTACTGCCTATGTTTCCTTCTGGGAGTTTTATGGTTTCAGGTCTTACATTCAAGTCTTTCATCCATTTTGAGTTAATTTTTGTGTATGGTCAAAGACTATCGTCTAGTTTTATTCTTTTGCATGTAGCAACCCAGTTTTCCTGACACCAGTTATTGAAACAACTGTCCTTTCCCCGTTGAAAATTCTTGGCTTCTTTGTCATAATTAATAGACCATTCATATTTGGGTTTATTCCTGGGCTCTTTATTCTGTTACATTGGTCTATGTGTCTATTTTTATGACAATACCATACTGTTTTAATTACTACAGCTTTGTGTTATAGTTTGAAATCAGGAAGCATGATACCTGGAGCTTTGTTCTCAAGATTGTTTTGGCTATTTGGGGTCTTCTGTGTTCCATACAAATTTTAGAATTAATGTGTTCTAGTTCTGTGAAAAAATGCCATTGTAATTTTGATAGGTATTGCACTGAATCTGTAGATTGCTTGGCTAGTATGGATTTTAACAATACTAATTCTTCCAATACATGAGCATGGAATATCTTTCCACTTGTGTCTTCAATTTACTTCATCAATGTCTTATAATTTTCTGTGTACAAGTCTTTTACCTCCTCAGTTAAATTTATTCCTAGGTACTTTATTATTTTTGATGCAATTGTAAATGGGTTTGTTTTCTTAATTTCTCTTTCTAATAGTTCATTATTAGTGTATAGAAACACAACAGATTTCTGTATTTTGATCTTGTATCCTGTAGTTTTATTGAGTTCATTTTTTAGTTCTAAGAGTTTTTTGGTGGAATGTTCAAGGTTTTCTATATACAGTATCATGTCATCTGCAAATAGTGACAATTTTACCTCTTCCTTTACAGTTTGGATTACTCTTATTTTTTTTTTCTAGCCTAACTACCATGGCTAGAAATCCCAATACAATGTTAAATAAAAGTAGCAAGAGAGAGCATCTTTGTCTTATTCCTCATATTGGCTTTTGTTGTTAACATTAAGCAACAGACTCATTCATGACAGAACTTCAAAATGAGTCATTTTAATTTTAAAAATTAAAAAATTAACATAACTAAGTATAATTAAGAGGACTGCAGACTTTTTAAAATATACTTCATCAAGCATGAGCACAAATGTGAATTTTTCAAAACTTTAATTATTGAAGTAAAAGTTTAAACCACTAGTTATGCAGTATAATACAGATCTCAAATTTGGATTCCTGTGTTCTGATAATTCTTCTCTTCCTCAAACAAAATGTCTTATTTGCATAAAAAGTTATTACAAAGCAATGAGACCAAGTAAATAATACCAGCACATTACAACAAAGCAAAATATTTTAACTTTATTTGAAGTGCCTTTAAATGAAAAATAACAAAGCACAATTGCAGAACTACTCATTTAGCCATTTGCATGGGAACTGCCAACATTACATTTTAAGTCATGAACCTAAAAAGGGGTAAAAAATACCTGATAAAATGAATAACACTTTCAACAATATTATTAGTAAACATATAGACATCATGTAAGAGGATGTAGACACAACCCTAATCAAGAAGATTACTAACTAAAGTTTTCATTGCAAATTAATAAATCTAGTTAGTAATATACCTAATAACTGACATTATAGCCCCTGAATCGAAATGACTAAAAATGTTACTTGTCTACAAAAAAGTACCCCAAAAAATGAAAGAGTCAAATCAAATTAAGATTTTGAAACAAAATATTATAGGAATACTGTATAAGTATGCAATGATAGAAAGGTAAAAAGATACTACAACCAGAATTCAATCTGCAAAATCTGAAACTCAAGTAACAATATTTTATTACCAGAGAAGCTCATGAAGGTAAAAGCTTAACTGTGGGTACTAATTCTATATTAAATGTTTTCAAAATGAAAAATCTAATGAATCCCAAGCTGCTACAATACCAACTACTTTTGGTTTCATACAAAGAAATCAGTTCAGAATACTACTCTGGGGAGGGGAGCCAAGATGGCGGCATTGAGTAGGACAGTGTAAATCTCCTCCCAAAACCATATATATCTTTGAAAATACAACAAATACCACTATTCCTAAAAGAGAGACCAGAAGATACAGGACAACAGCCAGGCTACATCTACATCTGCGAGAACCCAGCACCTCACGAAGGAGCAGCCTGAAAGCGGCCACGCCCACAGCAACCATGCGGAGCTTACTCCACAGCAGCCCGGGCAGGAATCAAAGACCCCCTCTGCACGCAACTGCCCAGCACAAGCCACTAGGGGTCGCCATTCTCCCAGGAAAGGGAGACCAGGAGCAAGTGGAAAGGGTCTTGGTTCTCCAGCTGACACACATGCCAACTGCATACGACTACCTCTATTGCCATGAAAAGTCAGAAGAATTTGATCCAGACTGGATTCACACAGACATCCTCCCCTGAGAGGGAATCTGGGGAGATAGATTAAACCAATCTTCCTGAAAAATAATTCAAAATAAAGGTCATAACCATGCTGATGGACCTGCAGAGAAATACGCAAGAGCTAAGAAGAGAGAACAGAGAAATAAAACAATCTCTGGAATAACTTAAAAGTAAAATGGACGAGATGCAAGAAGCCATTAATGGAATAGAAACCAGAGAACAGGAATGCAGAGAAGCTGACGCAGAAAGAGAGAAAAGGATCTCCAGGAATGAAAGAAGAGAACTGTGTGACCAATCGAAACGGAACAATATCCACATTATGGGGGTACCAGAAGAAGAAGAGAGAGAAAAAGGGATAGAAAGTGTCTTTGAAGAAATAACTGCTGTAAACTTCCCCAAACTGGGGAAGGAAATAGCCTCTCAGACCACAGAAGCACACAGAACTCCCAACACAAGGGACCCAAGGAGGACAACACCAAGACACATAATAATTAAAATGGAAAAGATCAAAGACAAGGACAGAGTGTTAAAGGCAGCCAGAGAGAGAAAAAAGGTCACCTACAAAGGAAAACCCATCAGGCTATCATCAGACTTCTCAACAGAAACCTTACAGGCCAGAAAAGACTGGCATAATATATTTAATGCAATGAAACAGAAGGGCCTTGAACCAAGAATACTGTATCCAGCACGATTATCATTTAAATACAAAGGAGGGATTAAACAATTCCCAGACAAGCAAAACTTGAGGGAATTTGCCTCCAACAAACCACCTCTACAGGGTATTTTAAGGGGCTGCTCTAGATGGAAGCACTCCTAAGGCTAAAAAGATGTCACCAGAGAAAATAAAATCACAGCAAAGAAAGCAGAACAATCAAATACTAACTAAAGGCAAAAAAAAAAAAAAATCAACTACCCACAAAAGCAGTCAAAGGAAATACAAAAAAGCACAAAAATAAAAAAACACGTGACATACAAAGAATGGAAGAGGAGGAATAAGAAGGGAGAAAAATAAAGAATCATCAGACTGTGTTTATAATGTTTATAATAGCTCAATAAGTGGGTTAAGATAGACAGTAAGATAGTAAAGAAGCTAACCTTCAGCCTTTGGTAACCATGAACCTAAAGCCTGTAATGGCAATAAGTACATATCTTTCAATAATCACCCTAAATGTAAATAGACTGAATGCACCAATCAAAAGACACAGAGTAATAGAATGGATAAAAAAGCAAGACCTATCTATACACTGCTTACAAGAGACTCACCTCAAACCCAAAGACATGCACAGACTAAGTCAAGGGATGGAAAAAGATATTTCATGCAAACAACAAGGAGAAAAAAGCAGGTATTGCAGTACTAGTATCAGATAAAATAGACTTCAAAACAAAGAGAGTAACAAGAGATAAAGGACATTATATAATGACAAAGGGGTCAATCCAACAAGAGGATATAACCATAATAAATATATGCACCCAATACAGGAGCACCAGTATATGTGAAACAAATACTAACAGAATTAAAGGAGGAAATAGAATGCAATGCATTTATTTTAGGAGACTTCAACACACCACTCACTCCAAAGGACAGATCCACCAGACAGAAAATAAGTAAGGACACACAGGCACTGAACAACACACTAGAACAGATGGACCTAATAGACATCTATAGAACTCGACACCCAAAAGCAGCAGGATACACATTCTTCTTGAGTGTACACGGATCATTCTCCAAAACAGACCACATACGAGGCCACAAAAAAAAGCCTCAGTAAATTCCACAAGATTAAAATTCTACCAACCAACTTTTCAGACCGCAAAGGTATAAAACTAGAAATAAATCGTACAAAGAGAGCAAAAAGGCTCACAAACACATGGAGGCCTAACAACATGCTCCTAAATAATCAATGGATCAACGATCAAATCAAAATAGAGATCAAGCAATATATGGAAACAAATGACAACAACAACACAAAGCCCCAACTTCTGTGGGACGCAGTGAAAGCAGTTTTAAAAGGACAGTATATAGCAATCCAGGCATATTTAAAGAAGGAAGAACAATCCCAAATGAATGGTCTAAAGACACAATTATTTAAACTGGAAAAAGAAGAACAAATGAGGCCTAAAGTCAGGAGAAGGAGGGACATAATAAAGACCAGAGAAGAAATAAAATAGAGAATAAAACAATAGAAAAAAATCAATGAAACCAAGAGCCAGTTCATTGAGAAAATAAACAAAATAGATAAGCCCCTAGCCAGACTTATAAAAAGAAAAAGAGAATCTACACACATCAACAGAATCAGAAATGAGAAAGGAAAAAATCATGATGGACCCCACAGAAATACAAAGAATTATTAGAGAATACTACAAAAAACTATATGTTAACAAGCTGGAAAACCTAGAAGAAATGGACAACTTCCTAGAAAAATACAACCTTCAAAGACTGACCAAGGAAGAAACAGAAAATCTAAACAGACCAATTACCAGCAACGAAATTGAAGCGGTAATCAAAAAACTACCCAAGAGCAAAACTCCCGGGCCAGATGGATTTACCAGTTTTATCAGACATACAGAGAAGACATAATACCCATTCTCCTTAAAGTTTTCCAAAAAATAGAAGAAGAGGGAATACTTCTAGACTCATTCTATGAAGCCAGTATCACCCTAATACCAAAACCAGGCAAAGACCCCACCAAAAAAGAAAATTACAGACCAATATCCCTGATGAACATAGATGCAAAAATACTCAACAAAATATTAGCAAACCGAATTCAAAAGTACATCAAAAGGATCATACAGCATGATCAAGTGGGATTCATCTCAGGGATGCAGAATACTACTCTGCTGCTCCATATCTCAGTGTGTTGTCTATTCAAAGGGAAAGCCTTTAAAATTTGTGGGTTAAAAATAAGCATTGACAGTATGAGTGATTCTATCTTTACAGATTTCTTGAAGGTTGGTAGTTGACTTCAGAGAATGGCTTATTTAACTGACAGTTTTGAACACTTGAATGAACTTAATCAAAAATTTCCATGAACTGTGTGAAAGCATATTATGACAAAATTTAACATTTAAAGCAGTAGTTCAGCTTCATGAAAATCAGGTTAAAATGATTTGCCAGCATTACACAATGTTATAATTTGAGTCCTAATTAAGGTTAGTATTTTATATGCATGAAGAATATCAACATTACTCTAAAATAACTTATTTTTTTAAGTTCAATTAGATTTGAAATCCATTCACATTATCAGAAGAAATTTCAACATTACATTTGTCAATGAAACAAAAGGAAGAATAGTGAAAGTATGTTACCACCATTCAACTGAAAATGAAAGAGGATGAATTTTGAAAAATCTGGTTAATAGGACAAAAGGAGTTTCCATCAAAGAAAAGTAAGTTATTTCCTGCAACTTGCTACCAACTGTTTATGTAGAGCTTGTCAATGGAAACCAACAGGAGTTTGAAAAGATCACCAATGACCAGTCTTGATTAGGAATTATGCATATGTTTCAAGAATAAGTAAAAAAATGTGATTTTTTAAAATATGCTCATAGATGCCAGCTGTTTCTCATTTTAGAAGTTGAAAGACACTATATAAAGGTTTTTACAATTCAACACTTACTATCTTTCATAATACCCTGCATCTTGTTTTGCTTATAATTATATAGTAGACAATGTGATTCATTTTTTCACAAAGTCCCATGTAAATGCCCCTAAACCTTTTCTAGTTTACCCCAATATGACATACATGTCTACTATTGTTTTCTATGTATTGCACAACCTGAAAAAGTTTAGGAAGCACCAAGTAGAGGAATGCAACTATTTAGTTAAAATATACAATGGAAGGGGAGAAAACCAGACTGCAAATAGTAATAAACAGAGGACAGATCAAGACAGGCCTTGTTTGCCCTGCTCTGAAGTATTTTAAGCTCTGAAGTACTGAAGCATCATTGTATGCATAAATTAATTTATCGTTTACACATCTAGAATGGTAGTAGTTATATACCCATCCAGGGAGAAATGAAAAAATAATTACTCATCATTTTGTATTCCATGGTTCAGAGTAAGGACTCCTTTTAAAGGCTGCACACTGCTCGCAAGGGGAAGACACTATTTTAAACAAGAGTTACATGATCAGATTTTTCATGTGAAAAGCTCTGACAACAGTACCATTTAAATAATTTTAAGTAAAAATTGAAAAGATCCAGGGTAAATAAAGACCCCAATATTGGTCTATTTAAGTGAGCCTACAGCAGCTAAATCTAATTTTCAATTCCTCCCTGTAAATATTATTTTAAAGGTTGGTGATAATGATAACATCAATGGCCATTGTGATTATGGTAATTAATATTTAAAGCAATTCATAGCTCACAGGCACTTTCATTTCCACAGTGTCTCTTTAACCCTATGATAAAGATACCACAGGCCAGTAATTCCTTACCCACATCCCAAAATCCAAAAAGCTCTAAAAAGAGAACATTTTTGTAAGTCTGGGCCAAAATACCTGACCTTAATTAGCACGAGGCTATATACAATTTTTATTTAAACCACCTGTAAATATTCATGTTTCATCAGAGAAATATAAATGTGTTTGATTAGGGGTTGCTGTCCAGACTCCACAGAGAATTACATTACATGGCGTATGCACCTTTACATTTCTAAAGTCCAAAAACCTGAGTTCTAAAACACAATATGGTTTATGGATCTTTAAATTTCTAAAATCCAAAATGTTTGAATTCTAAAACACATCTGGCACTGCACGTTTTAGTTAAGGGATTTTGGACCTGTGTTTTCAGTATTCATTTTACAGAGTTTGGGGAATTTAAATGACTTCTTCAAGATAACCTGCTTGTAAATGATTAAGCTGGGGCTCTAATCCAGATCTCTAAATCTTATTTTTTATTCCCCTGTCCAAGACTGACCATAAATGAAAAAAACTTTTTCTACACAAAGAGACATTTCATATTTTATGTAAGCATAAGTTAATATAAAAATTTGTTAATACAAAGTTTTAAGAAAAGTCTGTTTGTATATAACCTTCAAAAAATATTTCCTACCCTTAAATTTGTTTGCAACTTCACTGTTTGACACAAATGATGAGTTCACTGTCTGGTCTGAGGTCACTGACCCAGAAGTTAAGAGCATCATCAACCCAAAAAGCAAATAAACTGATTAAAAAATGGGCAGAGGAGCTGAACAGACAGTTCTCCAAGGAAGAAATTCAGATGGCCAACAGGCACATGAAGAAATGCTCCACATCACTAATCATCAGGAAAAGCAAATTAAAACCACAATGAGGTATCACCTCACACCAGTTAGTATGGCCAACACCCAAAAGACAAGCAACAACAAATGCTGACAAGAATGCCAAGAAAGGGGAACCCTCCTACACTGTTGGTGGGAATATAAATTAGGTCAACCATTGTGGAAAGCAATATGGAGGTTCCTCAAAAAACTAAAAATAGAAATGCCATTTGACCCAGGAATTCCACTCCTAGGAATTTACCTAAAGAAAACAAAATCCCAGATTCAAAAAGATACGTGCACCCCTATGTTTATCGCAGCACTAGTTACAATAGCCAAGACATGGAAGCAACCTAAGTAGATGATGGATAAAGAAGACGTGGTACATAGACACAATGAAATATTATTCAGCCATAAAAAGAAAACAAATCCTACCGTTTGCAACAACAGGGATGGAGCTAGAGGGTATTATGCTCAGTGAAATAAGCCAGACAGAGAAAGATAAGTATCAAATGATTTCACTTATTTGTGGAGTAAAACAGCATAAGCAAAACTGAAGGAACAAAACAGCAGCAGACTCTCATACTCCAAGAAGGGACTAGCGGTTACCAAAGAGAAAGTGTGGGGGTGGGGGTCGGGGAAGGAGGTCAAGGGGATTAGGGGCATTATGATTAGCACACATAATATAGGGGGAGCACGGGGAAAGCAGTATAGCACAGAGAAGAAAGTAGTGACTCCATGACTCTACAGCTTATTACTATGCTGATGGACAGTGACTGCAAGGGGGGGTGGGGGGGCTTGAAAATATTGGTGAATGTAGTAACCACAATGTTGATCATAAGATTGTACATCAATACCTTAATTTAAAAAGAGAGCATCAATTTTTATGTTGATGTTATTTTTCACTAAAATTCATAAAAACTACAAAGCAAATAAAATTTTAAAAGGAGAAATATAATTAATCATCCTAGGGATTGCCAAAATTTTTAATACCATTCCTGTCAATCTTGTGGTAGTTATATTTTTCAACAGTATTTCTATTTCTCCCTCCATATATGGTAGGATTACACTTCTCTACCTGAGTTAGGCATAATCATGTAACATTCTCTGCTGGTGAAATATGATAAGTTGTATACATATTTTTGAGAGGAAACTCTAAGAGACAACCAGTGATTTACTGTAGCCTCTCTTTTCTTCTGCTCTCAGTGTTCCAGATAGCTTCTCCTTCAGCCTATGTCCCAGGATGAGGAAGACATGGAGTAGACTGCCCCCAGAGAAAACATACAACATGAAAAGAAATAAGCCTGTGTTGTTTTAAGCCTCTGATATTTGGGGTTAACATACCCTACTGTAAATCAATGACTTTATTGCCTGTCAGTCAGCTCCAAATCCACTCTTCTGTGTCCTGCTCCATGACATGTGCCTGGACTCTAACCACTTCTCCCTTACCAGTTGCACAATGTTAAAGCTTTGTCAGTAGAGGGAGCTGGAGAGACACTAAAGGCAGGAAGAAGAAGCTTCTCTTTTGGATTCTCGATTCTATGTTTTTTCCTACAGAGCTTGGCTGCCAAGAGCTTCCAGGACATGCAGTTGCACTCACCCTCCTAGCACATTTCACCAGCACTCCAGTGGGCATGCTTCCAGCGGTTTCAGCAACACCTAGCAGGCAGTACTCCAGCAAGCCTTGCTGACACCCAGTGAGTTTCCTGAGTGCTCCAGCCAGCTTGTCAGCAAGCCCCACCAACCCCTCCACACGGTATCTTTTTTGCATGCCCAGTCTGTAGCAGCTCCATGGCCACAATCACACCCTGCAGCAAGGCCTTAGCCCTGGGGAACAGGCAGCTTCCAAGTTTGTTCCTTCCCTAAAGGAGGTAACTGCTCCCTACTACAGGTTAATAATCCTTTATATTAAAATCTCACAGTTCAAATTACTATTGTAGTTTCTGTCTCCTGATTGGACTCTGATATCTAGTGTATCCTAACATAAAACTAAATACAACAACATGAATTAATAATTAGTAATTTTGAAAGACAACCTTGGATTTTTTTCTTGTTCTACTTTATTTCATAGCTACCTTTAATGTTTTATATACCTAAGTTAAAAATTGATTATATTCTAAACACTGTCATGCACTTTAAGTCATAAAACAAACATTGTCATTGCATTAAGTCAGATCTCCTAACTAATAATATGTGAAAGTATACACACTGTGGGGTAAGAAATAGCTCTTCAATCAAACATACCGTGAGAAACCATATTCTTATCAAAAGACTAAATCCAAATCTTTATTTACTCATACTGCAACATAAAGCTTATGTTGAGTCTATAAAAATGACCATCAGATAATGAAAATACTGAATTTGGAAAGATTTCATTAACTCTTCACTGTTCATTATATGGCAAAATCATCCCTCCCTCTATAAAAAGTATCCAATTATTAACTAAAATGAGTACTTAGGAAGAGTACCTATGTATTCTTTATGTACAAAGCCCAGAATAATCATTACTACTTACCACCAACCCCCCATACCACCCCCCAGGTAGATGAAAATTTTAATTCAGGAGGAAAATGTTGAATAAATAAAAAGTGAAGAGCAGATTGGCAGTAATTTGAGGGCAATAAAGTACTATAAACCCATGGAAAAGTTCATTGTAAAATATTATTTCGGAGATAATCATTCAGGAATTTGTATCTTGGAATACAAAGTTCAAAAAAATAACAGTAGGTATTATGCTAAGTGAAATAAGCCAGGCATATGATTTGTTTCAATGCCATATTTCACTTATTTGAGGAATATAAAAACAAAACAAAACAAAATGAACAAAATAGCAGTAGACTCACAGATACTGAGAAGTGACTGGTGGTTAACATGGAGGAGGGGTTGGGTGGGCGGACGGGGAGATAAAAAAGCACAAAAACTCTCAATCATAATATAAGTTGGTCACAGGGATGGTAGTACACCATGGAGAAAAGAGCAATGATTCTCTAACATCTTCCTATGTTGAAAGATAGTAACTGCACTAATGGGGGTGAGAGTGAGGATTTAAAAATATGGGTAATTGCTGACCCACTATGTTTTATACCTGAAACCAATGATACTTCAATAAAAAATTTAAAAAATAAGAGTGGCACAAAGTCTACTTTATAAAAAACATATATTCAAATTTTTATCTAGTGGCATTCATTAAAGAAATGTAAGAATAATGGCCCTCCAAAGATGTTCTCGTTCTAATCCAAGGCACATGTAAACATGTATCCTTACATGGCAAAAGGGATTTTATAGATGTTATTAAGATGGGAAAATTATTCTGGAATATAATGTGTTCCTAAAAAATATGTATTTTCCCAGCTATGGACAGAGAGAGATACAATGACAGAAGATGGGGCACAGAGAGAGCATCATGGGAAGGATTCAACATCCCTCTGTTGGTTCTGCGATGTAGGCAGCTATGTACAAGCACCTGAAAGAGACCTCTAGGAGGACAGACAGAAGAGCACTCAGCTGATAACCAAGGAAATGTGGGTCTCAGTTCTAATACCTCAAGGAACTGAACTCGAATTTCAACAACCCAAATGAGCAAGCAAACATCCTCCCCTTTAGCTTCCAGAAAAAATGTAGCCAGTTCCTCTGGTTTTAGACCAGTGAAACCTGTGTCAGACTTCTGACTTACAGAACCACAAGATAATACATTTGTGTTGTTTTAAGCCACTGTTTGTTAGTAGAAAACAAATACAAGGAATACTACTAAATCCTTGGAAATTCAGGCTTTACCTTGCAACAAGTATTAAAAAATTGGGGGTTCATCAAAGTAATTAATGATGATGAACTGGATTGATATTCTCTAAAGTTATTAATGTTTTCCTCTTCTAGCTAATTTGTATATTTAACAAACACTTATGTGGTATTTATGTGCTAGGACCTGTTTTAAGGGCTGTACAAATATAAACTCAATTAATCCTCACTACAGCTTTTACAGCTTCTGAAATACGTATTTTTATCCCCATTTTACAGATAAACACACAGAGGTACACAGCTACCAAGTAATAGTGCTGGGATTCAAATCCAATCTTATTTGATTCCAAAGTCCAGGCACTTAAGCACTAGGCTCTTAACTGTTTTCCACAAGACTAGACAGCAATGTGATGGAAAGAGAATGGGTTTTGGAGGTAGAAAGATCTCGGTATAAATCTGTGTTCTATTTATTTACAAGCTTTGTGACATGGATCCTAATACATGGTAGACATGTTACAAATGTTAGTTCCCTCCTTCAATTTCTGCTACAAGTCTAAAGATAGATTCAGATTAAAAGAAAATTGTATGTGGAACATAAGATAAAAACTGAATATTAGTCTCATACTTCTGAACGTCCACTTCTCTTTCCTCCAGTTCCACATATTTCTTCTCAGATCTCAGCTGACAATCTATGGTAGCACAAGAGTGTTTCTAGGGGTACTCTAAGCTCTTATTATTATAGCAACTAAAATAGACTGTAATCTTACTGTAAGAACATTACTAGAAAGGGGAAATTCTTTACAAAGAAATTAAACATGGGGGTACAGATAGAACAAAGAGACTTAAAGTAATCATAGCACAGATTCCTTCAAATGAAACAT
Source organism: Manis javanica (assembly GCF_040802235.1). Lineage (NCBI taxonomy): Eukaryota > Metazoa > Chordata > Mammalia > Pholidota > Manidae > Manis > Manis javanica. The sequence goes on along the minus strand of NC_133157.1, from coordinate 187,616,427 downwards.
CTAATAAGACACACACCTTCTGGGTCATTTCTTCAGCTCAACATTGTTACCGTGATACCTTGTTCTTGTTAACATATTTGAAGAGTGGTCACTGTTCATTTTGTATTCTTTATATTCTTTATCACATAGAAATGAGCTTCATCACCTCATATCCTAGACACTGAACCTGGCCTTAATGAAGATGCTTTGTCCTCAAAGATGCATACCTTCTGTACTAGTTGATCATTTAAATATCAGTGCTCAAGTTCCCTTTATTTTAAATTAATGTGTTGTTTTGAAGTATATCTACCAGATGATCCAACTACACATATTCTCTCAAGATTCACTTAGCATCCTACCCCTGCAATACTACCATCATCACTACCCAGGGAATTTTTTGTTGGTGGTGGTTTCTAAAATGCTAACAACCATATTTCAAATAGAAAAATACTCCAACCTACAGGAAAAAAAGTAGTGCCTACCACAGCAAAAAAGGTGGTTTACTCTCTCACATCTTTGATTAAGTGTTTTTTGTTTTTTATGGTATCATTAATCTACAATTACATGAAGAACATTAGGTTTACTAGGCTCCCCCCTTCACCAAGTCCCCCCCACAAACCCCATTACAGTCACTGTCCATCAGCGTAGTAAAATGCTGTAGAATCACTACTTGTCTTCTGTGTTGCACAGCCCTCCCCGTGCCCCACACACACATTATACATGCTAATCGTAATGCCCCCTTTCCTTCTCCCTGCCCTAATCCCTCCCCTCCCACCCATCCTCCCCGGTCCCTTTCCCTTTGGTAACTGTTAGTCCATTCTTGGGTTCTGTGAGTGTGCTGCTGTTTTGTTCCTTCAGTTTTTGCTTTGTTCTTATACTCTACATATGAGTGAAATCATTTGGTACCTGGCTTATTTCACTGAGCATAATACCCTCTAGCTCCATCCATGTTGTTGCAAATGGTAGGATCTGTTTTCTTCTTATGGCTGAATAATATTCCATTGTGTATATGTACCACATCTTCTTTAGCCATTCATGTACTGATGGACACTTAGGTTGCTTCCATTTCTTGGCTATTGTAAATAGTGCTGCGATAAACATAGGGGTGCACCTGTCTTTTTCAAACCGGAGTGCCGCATTCTTAGGGTAAATTCCTAGAAGTGGAATTCCTGGGTCAAATGGTATTTCTACTTTGAGCTTTTTGAGGAACCTCCATACTGCTTCCCAAAATGGTTGAACTAATTTACATTCCCACCAGCAGTGTAGGAGGGTTCCCCTTTCTCCACAACCTTGCCAACATTTGTTGTTGTTTGTCTTTTGGATGGTGGCGACCTTACTGGTGTGAGGTGGTATCTCATTGTGGTTTTAATTTGCATTTCTCTGATGACTAGTGATGTGGAGCATCTTTTCATGTGTCTGTTGGCCATCTGAATTTTTTCTTTGGAGAACTGTCCAGATCCTCTGCCCATTTTTTAATTGGATTATTTGCTTTTTGTTTGTTGAGGTGCATGAGCTCTTTAGATATTTTGGATGTCAACCCTTTATCGGATCTGTTATTTACAAATATATTCTCCCATACTGTAGGATGCCTTTTTGTTCTATTGATGGTGTCCTTTGCTGTACAGAAGTTTTTCAACTTGATATAGTCCCACTTGTCCACTCTTGCTTTTGTTTCCCTTGCCTGGGGAGATACGTTCATGAAGAAGTCGCTCATGTTTCTGTCCAAGAGATTTTTGCCTATGTTTTTTTCTAAGAGTTTTATGGTTTTATGACTTACATTCAGGTCTTTGATCCATTTCAAATTTACTTTTGTGTATGGGGTTAGACAATGGTCTAGTTTCATTCTCTTACATATAGCTGTCCAGTTTTGCCAACATCAGCTGTTAAAGAGGCTGTCATTTCCACATTGTATGTCCATGGCTCCTTTATCGTATATTAATTGACCATATATGTTTGGGTTAATGTCTGGAGTCTCTATTCTGTTCCACTGGTCTGTGGCTCTGTTCTTGTGCCAGTACCAAATTGTCTTGATTACTGTAGCTTTGTAGTAGAGCTTGAAGTTGGGGAGCGAGATGCCCCCCACCCCACTTTATTCTTCCTTCTCAGGATTGCTTTGGCTATTCAGGGTCTTTGGTGGTTCCATATGAATTTTTGAACCTATTTGTTCCAGTTCGTTAAAGAATGCTGTTGGTAATTTGATAGAGATTGCATTGAATCTGTATATTGCTTTGGGCAGGATGGCCATTTGACGATATTAATTCTTCCTAGCCAACAGCATGGGATGAGTTTCCCTTTGTTAGTGTCCTCTTTAATTTCTCTTAAGAGTGTCCTGTAGTTTTCAGGGTATAGGTCTTTCACTTCCTTGATTAGGTTTATTCCTAGGTATTTTATTCTTTTTGATGCCATTGTGAATGGAATTGTTTTCCTGATTTCTCTATTAGTTCATTGTTAGTGTATAGGAAAGCCACAGATTTCTGTGTATTAATTTTGTATCCTGCAACTTTGCTGTATTCTGGTATCAGTTCAAGTAGTTTTGGAGTGGAATCTTTAGGGGTTTTTATGTACAATATCATGTCATCTGCAGATAGTGAGTTTCACTTCTTCTTTACCAATCTGGATTCCTTGTATTTCTTTGTTTTGTCTAATTGCCATGGCTAGGACCTCCAGTACTACGTTGAATAACACTGGGGAGAGTGGGCATCCCTGTCTTGTTCCCGATCTCAGAGGAAAAGCTTTCAGCTTCTCGCTGTTCAGTATGTTGGCTGTGGGTTTATCATATACCCATTTTGTTGAGAGTTTTTATCATGAATGGATGTTGAATTTTGTCGAATGCTTTTTCAGCATCTATGGAGATGATCATGTGGTTTTTGTCTTTCTTTTTGTTGATGTGGTGGATGATGTTGATGGATTTTCGAATGTTGTACCATCTTTGCATCCCTGAGATGAATCCCACTTGATTATGGTGTATGATCCTTTTTATGTATTTTTTAATTCGGTTTGCTAATATTTTGTTGAGTATTTTTGCATCTACATTCATCAGGGATATTGGTCTGTAATTTTCTTTTTTAGTAGGATCTTTGCCTGATTTTGGTATTAGGGTGATGTTGGCTTCGTAGAATGAGTTTGGGAGTATTCCCTCCTCTTCTATTTTTTGGAACACTTTAAGGAGAATGGGTATTATGTCTTCTCTGTATGTCTGATAAAATTCCGAGGTAAATCCATATGGCCCGGGGGTTTTGTTCTTGGGTAGTTTTTTGATTACCACTTGAATTTTGTTGCTGGTAATTGGTCTGTTTAGATTTTCTGTTTCTTTCTGGGTCAATCTTGGTGATCAAGTATTTTTTTTTCCTCTTTTGAGAGGGCATCTCTCATATTTACTGATCATATGGTTGTTAACAATAGAATTCTGTATAGGGGACTCAATGCACAATCATTAATCAACCCCAAGCCTAATTCTCAACAGTCTCCAATCTTCTGAAGCATAACGAACAAGTTTTTACATGGTGAACACGTTCTTACATAGTGAATAAGTTCTTACATGGTGAACAGTGCAAGGGCAGTCATCACAGAAACTTTCGGTTTTGATCACACATCATAAACTATAAACAATCAGGTCAATTATGATTATTCATTTGATTTTTATACTTGATTTATATGTGAATCCCACATTTCTCCCTTATTATTATTTTTTTTTTAAATAAAATGCTGAAGTGGTAGGTAGATGCAAGATAAAGGTAGAAAACATAGTTTAGTGCTGTAAGAGGTCAAATGTAGATGATCAGGTGTGTGCCTATAGACTAAGTATTAATCCAAGCTAGACAAGGGCAACAAAACAGGTGATCAAGTATTTTTAAATGAAGTTTTTAAGTGGAAAAATTGTATTTTTTAAGTGTATTTTGTTCTCACTGATTTCATTTGTTCCCCGTAGATTGTTAATTTAATACCATGCACTATAACCAACAGCTCTCACATCCAAGAGAAGTTAACAATGAAACTTCTTGCAAATATGACCACGAAATCCCAAAGATTATTATTTCTTGAGGTATTAGTACCTAACCACTGTTAGGCAGTGCTAGACTTATTCATCACAAAAACATTTATATCCACTCACAATGGACCACCCACTAGGAACACTGTGCTTTCTCTACAATCTATTAAAAAAGAGGAAGTAAATCAACATCTATAGTTTAACAAAGTATTGATATTAGGAACACAAATTCTAGAATATGACTGCTTAGGTTTAAATCCTTGGTCCATATTGAAAACTTTGAGCAGAGATCTTTAGTCTTTATTTCTTTCATCTGTAAACTGGAAGAAATACTAATAGCTATCTCATAAGGTTATTGTAGTGGCTGAATTAGATAATGCAAATTTAATGCAGCATATTAATCACACAGTAAGCACTCAATAAACATTGGCTCTTGATTAATGCAGTAAGAGTAATAATAGAAGTATGTAATCAGAGTAATGAGCACACAAAAGTCACCTAACACAGTTTTCAGTAGGTTGATGACCTGAGATGAATTCAGGTAAGAACTAGTAGGACTTATCCAGAGAAAAGTAGGCAGGGCTTTCTAAGCAAAGAGAACAGTATATGGTAAACTACAGATGGAAGATTTTAAAAAAAATAGGAAACTAACTTCAAACAGTCTAATATAATCAAAACAGGTGATGCTCATGAAAGACTACCAGGATGTAAGAACTGATAAAACTTCACTAAAAGACTTTTATGACATACTTAGAAATCTGGCCTGCATGGTACATGCAATGGGAGGCACTGAAGAATATTAAGAATTTTTAAATAGATTTGTGTGTTTGAGTGCTGTACTATTATGGAGATTGGATTAGAGGAGTGACCAGAAAGTAGAGATTGTTTAGAGATGAATAATGAAGGAATATCTAATAAATGAAACAATGCAGTGACAATGAAGCTAGAAAGAAGGAAACAGATTTCAAAGTTATATGGGAGATAATAATGATAGGATTTGATGACTGATTATGTTTGAGAGCTGAGAAAGAGGAAAGGAATTGGAACAACTCCCACCACGACCAGCTTTTATTAACAAATGTTTATTGACTGACAGCTGTTGTCTGGTACTACATTAGGCATAAAAAGATGATTAAGCTTGGTCCATGACTTCAAAGAAACCAGTTATACTAAGGAGAACATAGAGATTAGTAACTACCATTAAATATCAGAAACATAAAATAATTATATACAAAATGCTATGGAAATTGAGAGAAGAGACAGTTAACTGGCAGAAATGCATCAAAGAGATGTCTCTTCACAGCAATGGAGCTAGGAACAAAACACCTCATTAGGTAAAGAGTAAGGGTATGTGCATAATCAAAGAGTTAAAAAGCATGATACACAGAGGGATTCATAAAAAGATTACCATGCTTATACAGAAGGAAATGAGTTGTGAATACCCAAAGTCATGATCCATTCACATTCATAATCCCAATAAATTTTTACTGAACCACAGTGTGTCAGTATGGGTCCTGAAAGGAAAAGATGGCATATTCAAACTGAGTAACTAAGAAGAGTTTAAAAAAAGGACTGTCTTATAAAGTTGTGGGGAGGGTTTAAAGAAACCAACAAAGAATGGTGCAGTACCAGGCCAGCAACAGTGAAAACAATTTCCAGAACCAGAAGATAACAGCTATACTAAAAGGGTAACCAGATGGAACTGTTGTTTTTCAGTAGAAAGTCAAACTGCAAAGACCTTGTATGGAGGAAGCCAGGATCAAATAATCTGACCTCATTTTCCTCCTCTAATTTGGGAATGTCTCACATTAACAAAACCCAACAGGAAGTAAGAGAACAAGGGAGCCAGCTGGTACAATCCATAGAAGTCAGCCTCCTATAGTTGACAGCATAGTGGTAAAAAAGTGGGGTAGATCTGTATGGGTGAATGAAAAAATACATAACATGCAATGATAAAGCTCAATAACATTCAACTATATCTGCCTCTAGTCTTGTAAAATTCACGTCAAATTTCTATAATACTTTCTAACCTTTAGTTTAGAGATGGAATTTAACCATTAGCCTCCGACCTGCACAACTTCTAACACTGGGCTTCAATTTGTTCTAAAATGGATCCTTAGTATTGCAAATTTTGTCTCATCCTTAAGTCTATGTGCTTTATTTGCTTCCAGTGTAATTACCTCAGCAAAGATACAGTGTATGTACCTTCTTGCACCTTCAACAACAAATCTGCAGTTGGGGTACAGCCCATTTGTCACCAAGCAAATGGAACAGGCTCTTCCTGATAAATTCTATATTCAAGAATCCTATAGCTGGGTTAAGACTTAAGTTAGCCTAGACCAGACAATTACTGAAGAGAGATCAGCCTGTGGAAGTAATTCTGAGGTGACCAATGCAGATGTGAACTTTAAAGCTTTTCCAAAGTTAAATAAGTAACAGATAATAATCATAAGAGAATTTGTATTAGTTAAGGTGATATTAGTCCCTCCACCACAAAGTTCATTTTTGACAGAAAAAAAAGATTTTGTGCTAATAAAAGCATTAATTCAATCTTTCAGCTTTTGGTCAAAAAGGATTATGTGTGAGGTGATGTGTGATAAAACATCTTTCATACATGTGCCTGAGAAGCAAACCATTACATAAAGTATAATAGATACCTAATACAATGACAAGATGGATGTGAGCATCATCTTCACCTGCCAACTAAACAATACCAAAGCACCAAATAGCAATAAACACCACTGTGGTTATTCTGCTATCTAGCTATACTGTTCAGTGTATCCTTTGTCCTCCAGTTTTAGCACCCTGGAACAGCCTACTTGCAGGATGCATGAAACTGCAGTTATTTTTCCCTTCCAACTAAACTTAAGCTTTGTTGGAAAAAAAAAATGCCAAAGGGCATAGAGAATTCCATCTTCCTCCTATGCCTAAAGGAGCATTTATCCAGCACCTCTGTTTAGAAGAACCTACCAAGTTATGCGCGTATTACATAAAAATACTAAATGTTTATACTGTATGAACTGTACAACAGTACTTAATTCTAAATGTCTTTAAAAAACATCCAGCTAGCACTCCGTTGTATGGAATTACAAATTAGAGCTTTTTGACATGTATCTATAGATATAATACAGATCTTTAATATATAAACTGTATAAAGGTTGCTCCTTCTTAGCATAATTTATACTATCTGGTTGCCCACAATTTTTTTTGTGTGTGTAACTGTTCTAGAGAGAAAGTAGGTGAAATAACACTATATCACTCCTGGGTCTAAACCTGTTATTAACTTTTTCCTTTCTATAACCCTATGTCTAAATCCTACTTCTAGAACTTCCCATCACAAAATCCAACAAAATTTACCTCTTTCTCATAATACAAATACTTTCTGAAATCCAGCAATAATTCAGCAAGCTAACATTAAAAAACAACAGAAGCTTTATCAACTGCAACTTACTATTTCCTCCTCTCTGTATTTTCCTAAATTTCATTTCTAAAATTCCCTTAGAAGTGATAGAGGAATACATACGAGGAAATTTGCCCTAATTAAATCTAACATATAAAACAAAGACTGTGTAATAGTTAAAAACAACCAAAGAATGATACAAAACCAGACTGTGAAAAGTTCACTGAGACTAAATTGTCAATGAGAGCAAGGAATGTTCAATAAAAGGAAGACAGACCTGGAGTTTTGAAAAGATTCATGGTGTTAATATATGCAGCAAAAAAAAAACGGTTTATAAGCTAAGATATTGAGAAGGGTTCCTTCCATTTACAAATAGATTTAGTCCTGATCTCCTAGTTCTCTCCTTTTCTTTGCCTAAAGAAAAAAGGCTCTTCTTTCTCCTTTTTTGCCCTTTTACTACTGCTCTATTATTTCCCATGCTATCCCACCATATCCCAAATTGTAGTCACTTCTACATATTCATGTTATACTCATATTGTAAACCCTTTAGAATAAATAAAATAATAAAAGAAGCTGCTTCCCAACCACTCTCCCAAGAGAATACTGGTCCTGAGACTAGCTGAGTTCAGAGGGCTGCCCATTAGGGAGATAAACAAAGACAGGTGTATATCATATTGGCAGTCAGCCGAGCAAGTCAGGCATAGGAGCTTACTTCACCCCTTACAAAGTTATCAAACAACTTGGGATATGGTGGGGATAGCATGAGAAATAATAGAGCAGTAGTAAAAAGGGCAAAAAGGGAGAAAGAAGAGTCTTTTTCTTTAGGCAAAGAAAAAGGAGAGAACTAGGAGATCAGGACTGAAATCTATTTGTAAATGGAAGAAACCCTTATAGCTTATAAACCTTTTTTTTTTGCTGGATATATTAACATCATGAATCTATTCGAAACTCCAGGTCTGTCTTCCTTTTATTGAACATTCCTTGCTCTCAGGGACCATTTGCTCATTCCATGTCTCTCTGACACATTTTCATAATCCTAGCATTTTTCCAACAGCATTTGCTCATTCCATGGCTCTCTGACACATTTTCATAATTCTAGCAATATTTCAATATTTTGTTTTTTGGTTGTAATATCTTCCTCTGCCCAACTAACATCTGCTATCCTTTGAGACGCAGCATGTCATCTCCCCAAGACTGCATTAGATGTTCCTCTTGTATGAATATATCCGTAATACACTACACACAGTGGTCTAGAACTTATAACAATATTTAAATTGTGATTTATCATGTTTCTTATAAGTGAGTTCCTTAAGGGTTAGTTGATAATGGTTAAAAGGGTTTTAACACCCAGAGACATCTGCATTTCATTAGGTGACTACAGAATACAAAAGGATCTCTAATCTCTAGTATCTTCAATATTTTAAAAAGATAAACTGACTGACGCTCTTAAACAATCCCAAAGAGGCAACAAACTACTCACTAGCTAGCCTAGTCTGACATATTTTTTACTATGGTGATAATGTACTAAAAACATCTTAACAGTGTTTTTCATGACACTTTACATTTTTATGTATTCATATGATTATGGTTGGCCTTAGACGGCCTGCCCCTGGAAGAAATGAATTATAGGTATAGCTTGTTTTATTGTGCTTCACAGATACTGTATTTTTTTTACAAATTGAAGGTTTGTGGTCACCCTATACAGAGCAAGTCTGTGGGTGCCACTTTTCCAACAGCATTTGCTCATTCCATGTCTCTCTGACACATTTTCATAATTCTAGCAATATTTCAAACCTTTGTATTACTGTATTTGTTCTGGTGCTCTGTGATCCGTAATTATAATTCACTGAAAACTCAGACTGATGGTTAGCATTTGTTAATAAAGTATTTTCTAATTAAGATATGCACAATGTCTTTTAGACACAGTACAATAGAACACTTACTAGACTACAGTGTAGTACAAACATAACTTTTATGTGCACTGGGAAACCAAAAAATTCATTTGACTTGCCTTATTGTGATATTCACTTTATTGCAGTGGTCTGGAACCAAACCCACAATATCTTCAAGGTATGCCTATATTTCTATCCTAAACATTCCATACATTCGGATATGTGTAAATGCTTTGAAAGTAAAGTAACAATTTTTAAAGCAAAATAGTCCTTAATTTGTAACATCTTTACATTAAAAAAGATATATCACAACACTCTTCTGGTTTTAGTCAAAACAGGTATGTTCTTCATCCAAAAGAAAAATGAGTTGCAATCATACACAAACACTGAAGTTTGCTTCCAAATAAGCAAAATTGGACATATGTTTAAAAATTACATTTGATTAAAAAAATAATAGCACTGCTACCTAAGAAGACCTTTTTCTTTAAGATTATTGAATTTCACCTTGAAAGCAACCAGCACCTAAATAAACAAAATATTTCATTTCCAATGTTTCACTCAGTCACACAACTAATAATTTTGAGTACTACTACATATATAAGGCATTGTATTGAATTAGAAGCTGAGGCTGAATGGTGAACAAGACAGACATGCTAACTGCTCTCTGGGAGTTTATAATCTAGTAAGGTAGACAGACCAAATAAAGAAATCACTGTAATTTTAATAAGCATAATTGGGAAAATATTAAAGATGTTGTGATAAAGAATAAAGAAGAGAATGTATGTAAGACAGCATGGTCAGGAAAGAGTTCTCTAAGGAGGCAGATGTGAAGCTAAAGTCAGAAGGATGAGAAAGAGGCAATCATACAAAGACTGCGTGTATTTAATGGGCAATGCAAAAAAAAAAAAAAAAACAGATGCATCCTAAGCTCTAAAAAGCATGCTTCAGAATTAGAATAACCTGATAAGATTCTCTGAGTTCTCAAATATAACACAAATAAGACAAGACAAGTAAATACATATTTCAGTTTATCACTAGAGTAAAAAATTGCTCTCAGGCAAACCTAAGGACAATCAGAGTAATTTCCACAAATTAGTTCCCTCACATTCGCCTACCACAAACAGTATCTTGTCAATAACCAACAGCTTGGTGTCAGAATTATTTTCACTACAATCCCTTAGTTACCAGACTCCCTAAGAATGGTTTCGCTAAATAAAATGCTTCCAATTAGTCACCTTCCTTCTCCTCATCCCTGGCCTTCTAGACAAATAATGATGTCACTTAAAAAATTCTTCCAGGCATATTTTGACTTCTGAGTACACAACAATAATCGCTCATGAAAAAAAAAAAGCGGGTACAGGGAGATTTCATCCAGAAATGCTACAATCTTAAGATTTAGAGACCACTGTCTATCATCAGTTAATAACAACTATTTATTGCAAACCTACTTGTGCCAACACACTTAAATAATCTATACTGATCACAACATCCAAGGTAAATATTACTACTCAGATAGTATAGCTGAGGGAGCATGGGCCAGTGAGTTTAAGAATGCAAACGAGACCTTAACAGTTATTAATTACTAAAGTAAGGTCTCAAGTCAAAATCTACCTGGTCCATCACACTTGCCTCCATTACTTCTCTCCTCATCACACAGTATAATCCGTTCTTTATCAATATATATTGTCAAGAAGAAGATATTATTTAATTGTCCTAGTTACTTTAAAATATAGAATGTATATTAAGAATTTATTAGGTACTTTCTCATAGAATGCCAATCAAATTTTAGAATGCATTTTGAATCTTTAAAAACTATAGGTTTCCTATTTTTGGCAATGGCCATAGTTATTTACATACACAATAATGATTTTTATTTGTCTACATAATTAAATTTAATATTTTATATGACATGCCATGTTCTTAAAATTTCACTTAGCTATAAAAAGAAAAAGAGGGTTTTTTTAACATTAGAATGAAGATCATTCTAAGTATATCAGAAACCCAAAAGCCATAAATCAAAAAGTAGTAAGTTCAAATACATTTTTGAAAATTCTTACCTGTAAAAAAGGGGGAAAAAAAGATCATAAACCAAGTGACATTATGTATTAAAGAGCTTCTACAAATGACTAATAATGACCAAAACAAAGAGAAATACAAAACAAATGTAAACAAATATAAAAAGCTCTCAATCTCACTGATAATAGGAAAATTGCAGTTAAATTTACAATGGCATCTTTCTCACCAAAATATTGGCAAAGATTATCACAAACTGCATTGGCAAGGATGTGGAAATTTCCCTCATATGTATCACTCATGCATACTTCCTCTGTGAAAGTAAATTTGGCAATACTTATTAAAATTTAAAATATACTGACCTTTTAAACAAACAAAATTCCATTTCTAGGAATTTATCCCAGATATACAACAATAATGTGGAAATTCATATACGTAAAACGATATTTATCACAATATTGTTTCTAATGGCAAAATCAGAGCGGACTTAAATACCCAAAATATGGCACTAGTAAAGAAATTGCAGGACATTCATAAAATGGGATATTACATAGCCATTGAAATGAATGAGACATACATATTAGCAGGTGTAGAACTGATCTCCTAAAAAGCTGCAGCACACATTTGGTTTTTGTTCTTATGTTTATACATATACATCACACACATACACAAAAATGCAGACTACACAGTCTTTAATATATACCCACATCTACTTTTATGCACAGAATATTTCAGGAAGAGTATACAATAAACTGGCAATAGTAGTTGACTCTGGCTAACTAAGAAGGTAGCTAATAAATTTTGTGCCATGTGTGAATACTACCTATTAAATAAAGAAGTTTATCAATTGACTTTGTAAAGCACTTTTAAAATTGAAGTATTAAAAAGAAATTTAGAACTGCTCGCCGATGTTTTAAATATAAGCTAAATTATTATGCTAATCTATCATGGAAGTATCTACATATTGCCTTCTTTTATTTAGGTAGCAAATTATCCATTTGTCATTAACAGAAAATCTAAACTGAGAATAGAAAGATAATTTTCATGTCAAGAATGACATAACTTCTAATTTATTACATAAACACCTCATCTGAAAGACTATGAAATGCACATAGTAGAAACTCAATAAATATTTCCTGAATATTTTCTATTTGATTTTCTATTTCTAAATCGATTTTCTATTGATTTCAGTAGGCTTGCTTCCCTCATACAATTTGTTCACTATACCACATCAAAAAACAAGAACAAAAACCTCACTGGAAAACATAACTTTTAATAAATTATGCCTTTCTTTCAAAAAGAATATTCTTAATTTTCTCAAAAAAATTGGTGAACTACCTCATTAACATTACCACAAGTCAAATCAACATTACTTATTAGGTATCTACCATATGCAGGTATTTAGGATGCTGCAAAACACAAAAGTCCAAAGAAGAATACATTTTTATTCTTGCCCTCAAGAAGTTTACAATCTTAAAGACAAGGCTTAAAACATTAATGAGTAAAAGACATTACAGATTTTACTGATTGGGTTATCCAAACTAAAACTGTTAAAGAATTCATGTAAGAATAAAAAAAAGTAATTGTTCATCTTTTGAGGGATTTACTGGGATATAAAAATTCTTCCAAAATTCTAGTATTTCACTTGCATGTAAAATGAAATTATTTGGTGGTGATGGAAGACTTTCTGAGTATGTGGATGCTCAGTTAGGCTTTGCTAATAACTAAACATAAATAGCTTTTAATTATTCACACTCCTAAGAAGAGAAATTACTGTGTGGCCTAATTCTGTTTTGATCACTCACTCTCATTAAAAATATTTCAGGCATGAACCTCTTAATATACATATACCTAGAAATTATATGTATCTTAACACTGTCTATATATTATCTGTCTATATGTTATCAGGAAGGACTGCTTTCTTTTTCAAAGAAAAATAGAAATGTAAATATAAGTTTTAACATTTTCCTCCTGTACTTTAATATATCATCCTACAATGCCCTCAGGTACGTACAGCCCACTTTGTATGAATAGTTCATATGAATATTGAAACTCACAGATCATGCAAAAATATTCTCATCCAATAGTTTCAATTTTTCACACACTTATTTTTAACATAATTGTTAAAAGGCAGCAGATACAAATTTGAATTTCAGCTTCTTTCTTTCTGACCATGACCTTCTCTCAGAACAGATGCTACCATGCAATTAAATGGACATCACTAAAAAAGAAACAAAGGATAGTATAGTCATGACCAGATAAATGGACCCTAACACTTAATGGGAAATAGTAATTATTGAAGAATATTAGCATTATATATATAAGAAAAAAATAATGCTAATATTCTTCAATAATTACTATTTCTCATTAAGTTTTATATATATATATATATATATATATATATATATATATATATAGCATGAGTAACTTAATACTCTATATTGATTTTACTTAATAGAATGTCAAATTCTTCAAACCAGTATGTCTATCATTATTATAATCTTATTATAAAGTCTAGTCTTTTCTCCATTTTCCTTGCTTACTCCTATTTTATTACAAAAACCAAAGCATATTTAGAGAATGTTTAAAATTAAATTTTCAAACATATTATGCTTTAACCTCTAAAACTCTTGTTAAAATAAATATAAAAATAATTCTAAAACCAGTTAGGCCATTTTGAGATACAATCCCTTATAACACTAAGTTAGGTGGAAATGCAAGAAGATATTGAAAATTAGTATGAATAGATTTTTCATCAATGTAATTCTATAGATTATATGAATTTTTATGTTTAGAAAATGTTTGTTTCTAACTAAACTATGCTAATATAAATGTACAAACATTATATGCATTTGCATAGTATGTAGGTTTACATAGAAATGTAACACATTCACATGCACCTACCTGAAAAACCCTTTCACATTTTCCTAATATACTGTTCATTCTGAGTGTACTGTTCAGAATATACTGTTCATTCTGAGTAATCCTTAATTCAGTACTCAAAAGTTCATTTACATTTCTATTTCATTTGGAACTACCCAATAAATACTATGATTTAGCATACTATGAAGAAATGAACACATTCTACATTTAAGTATATGGGTCAAAGAAATAAAACTACATCTTATTTTAGCATGATTTTGGCAACACTAGTTTTAGAGCAATTTAGTGGAATATATGGATTCATATATCTAAATAACAACTCTAAGTCATCAAAAGGTTGGCATTGTTAGTATATAAAGTTAGTACATAAAGTTAACCTCTTAACCTTTCTCATTTCCCAAGCCTTCTAATAATAAATCACATTCCCAAACAAGTATTCAAACCCAGAAATGAGCTTTGAATAAATTCTTCATTTCCATTAACAAGTCAGGAACACTTTTGCTCTTAGCCCTTCAATCTTTTTTAAGAAATAGTACTTTCCTCTAACATGTACTGATATTTGATGTTTTCATAAATTATACTATTGTCATTAAGATATGAAATGTATATGTATAGACAGATCATTTTTATAATAAGGGTATTATAGAACACTGAATTCAACAACCTAGTTTATTTTAATTTACTTGATTAGAGGTCTGTATGTTAAGTTCCTCCATACAGGAACTCTACACTTTCCATTGTGTGCTTCTGGAGAAGCTGGGGTAAGTATATTTGATAACACCCAATAGAATGGTCCCACCTTTGGCCTATAAACTGTACAAGTTAATCTTAGTGAAAAACTGATCTCAATTAAAAAGAAAAATGTTGGGTTGTAAAAACATAAAAGATTACACATGCTCTGCACAATCTCTTTCTCATAGTAACTGAGAAATCAAATAACCATAAAACATTTTAAAGCAAACCTATAGAAACAAATCTCTTTGCTAGACTGACAAGAAAAGAAGTCTCAAAGCTATAGGTATTTCAGTCTGGACAGTTCCCTGGTGCTGAAGTTACACAGTCGCTAAACGTACGCCTGGGTGCTGCTTTCAGTCCCCACCCTCAGCAAAATCCTGGCTGCTTAAACTATGCGCACGAATAGTAGAACTTCACAAGGTAGGAAGCACCCCAAACGGCAGCAATGGTAGGAACTGGAGTATCTTCAGAGTCTCTTCAGGATTAAACAGATTTACTAGTTGCAAACAGGAAGAGCAGCAGAGTGCAGGGAGTTAGACCCGCCAAGGGGGAGGGGCTGGAAGATGGCGGCGGGAGCACACCCACCCGACACACAGCAGAGCTTAGGTTCCTCGCCCGCACCGCCGCCCTCCTGCCCGCAGCGACCCTGGGCAGTTCTGCTCTTCTCCGCGTTGGGGGCAGAGCCGCCCTGCGGAAGCGAGGGACTAGGGGCCCCGGCGGCGCCCGCATTCCGGGCCGGCGCGCCTTCGCCCGGGTCCCGGCCAGGGAGCACCTGTGCACGGCCATATTGGATTCATTGCCCCAGTCACTGCCTCCGCGCGGGGGCGACGGGAAAGGAGCAGGGACGCACGGAGCCTGGGTTCAGCCCCAGCCCCACCGGGGTCCCGGAGCCAAATTGGCCCGCGGGGAAAGCCGGAAGGACGCCGGGGATAATTACCACGCCCAAAAGCCCGCCACCCTCACCTAGCTGGCCACGAGCCCTCCCTCCCCGACACACACACCCGTGCTCCGACACCCGGAAAGCAGCCCCGGCGGCGGGCGGCGGCCGCAGCCCTCATGGCCCCGGCGCTAGCGGCTGAGCAAAGGCGGCGGTCAGGACGCGCCGACGGCCGCAGGGCAGCGGGCGAGGGGGCGGAGGGCAGGCGGGGAGGAGGGAGGCGGGAAGGAGCCGGGTCCTTACTTGAGCACCGACTGCTCCTTCTCCTCTTCTTTCTTCTGCCGATCCATGACGGCCAGGATGATTTTCCTCTCCTCCTCCGTGAGGTGGCTGAGATCGGGCATCTCGGGCTGCAGAGGCGGCTGAGAGGCCGCCGGGGTGGGAGCCGGGCGGCCCCGCGGCCCGACAGGAGCCGACATGTTTGGTGGAGCCTAACCACCCTAGGGAAGCAGGGAAGGAACTCCCCTGGCGGCAGCGGCGGCACCCGCGCGGGCGGCTCGGGCAGCCTCCAGCGCCGGGACAAATACATACAAATCAATAGCCTTCAATCCAAGGCGACAGCCCCCCTCCCCCGAGAAAGAACGAGCTGGGGGAGGGGAGACGAGCGCGGGGGGGGCTAGGCCTGAGGAGTGCGCTCCGGTAAATGTTTCTTCTTCCCTGGGGAAAGGGCTGCAGAGTGAGTGGTCTCGGGGACAGAGGCGCGGGAGGCCGGGCCGGGACGCGGTGAGCGCGGAGCGGCAGGAGAGGGCGGTGGAGTAGGGTGGCGCGGACTGCTAGGGGTGGGGTGACCGGCGGCAGGGCCGCGCGCCGGCCGGGGCGGGAAGGAAAGGGGAGCTGCGCACCAGCCCCTCGGGGGAGTCCCAGGAACTCGCTCCGAGCGCCCGAAGGCAGAGTCCCTCAAGCCGGAGAGGCGCCGAGGCGGGAGCGGAGAAGGTAGTGAGGCAGCCGGGGCTAATTTCCCAGAGAAGCAGCTCAGAGGTCCCGCTGGCGGACGCGTCACAGGGCTCCCAGCGCCCCGGAGGGAGGACCCCCCAGAAGCGACGGCCGCCGGAGACCTCTCCGGGCTGGAGCGAGGAAGCGAAAGCGAAGGGAAGACAAGGGCCAGTGGCGGAGAGTCCCGGGGCCGGGGGCAGTCGCCTGCCCGCACCCGGATCCCAGCGAGCTCCGACGCGCCGTCCTTCCTCCTCACGCGCCCGCCCGCAGTCCCTCAGCCGCCGCCGCCCTCTGGGTCGGTGGCGGCCGCGCAGAGGCCCGCTCCCTACGCCGCCGGTGCTCGGTGCCACCGCCTGCACCTCCTCCGCCTCCCGGGCTCCTCCCGCGGGGGCCGCGTCACCGCCCCGCCGCCCAGGCAAAGCGGGCCCCCCGCGGACGGCAGCCGCCCCTCCCGAGCGCGAGGTGCTGGCTGGGGCCGGGCGGGGAGGGGCTGCGCGGGGAACGGTGTGAGCGGGGAGGCGGGGTCCGGGAGCAAGTTTTCGAGGGGGAGGGTGGAGAATGGGGGCGCCGGAGGACTCGAGTTTGGGGGGAAGAGTGCGGACCTGGGTGGATGCGGACGCCCTGTGGATCAGTTCGGGAAGTAGAGGAGTGGGAGCGAGGGGGAAGGGTCAGGTCCGGAGATAGGGTGTGGCTGAGGAGTGGGGGCACCCGGGGTTTTGAAAGGGAGGGTGCTCTCGGGTGTCCGGCCCGGAGGTGACAATGTGAGCACGAAGGGGCTCCCGAGTTGTCTTGGGTGGGGTCCTGGAAGGTGGAAGACAGTTGGGGGGCGGGGGACCCACGAGTTTACCTGAGGGGAGGGAACGGGAAGTATAAGCGGGTGGGGAGTGCAGGGGACGTCCAGGACCTGGGACTGGGAGGGGTCGGGGTGGAAGGAAGGGGATGAGGAAGTTCTGAAAAACAGAGCTGATGGCGAAGAATACGAGACGTACTGATGGAGTATTTAGGAAAGTTGGGGAAGTGGGAAGTTGAGATTGGGGGAGTTAGGGTTCGTCTGGGAGAGGTGTGAGGATAAGAAGGAGACGGGAAGCTGTGAGGGTGCGAGGACTAGGAATGAGCCCCAGGGTGATGAGCCCATGCTCGGGCCAAGGTTCGGTCTGTTTGGCCTTTTAGGTCGGCCTAGTCTAGACAGAAAAGGCAGAAAAGCAAGGGTCGGACTAGAATCAGACTCTAGTTTTCGAAGCAGTGAAAGAGATCGAGAGCAGATAGAAAACCAGCTTCTACAGAAGAGCAGTGGCCACTGCCGCCACCTACTCTTGTTGGGGCTGACCACAGCCCTAACAACCTTATGGGTGGGGTGGGGTGGGGAGGGGCAGCGAGCTGGCGGGAAGGAGTAGAGGTGAGGCCAGGGAGGGCCTTGCTGGAGGTGGGTGTCTGTGGACCACTCCTTCTTCTGGGTGCTGTTGGCAAGAGCAGTGGATGACAGAGTTGGTGTGTGTGTGTACGTGTATGTACACACCCCTACCCCGCCTTCCACCCTCGCGATGTTTAGCACCAGGCTGGATTATGGTCCAGTGAGCAGTGTAAGGCCTCTGGGATTTGTATTACATATACCTTATTGGTGTGTAGTAAGCTTTCTCCCTCCTCCCTCTGTCCCCAGGTACCATCTGACTAGCTCCCAATTTAAGAGAGCTGGGAACAGACAAAGCAGCCCTAGAAATCTCCTGTGATTTCTAAACTTAAATTTCTATGTCTCTTTTTTCTCATGCCTTGTAGTTAGAAAGAGGGAAGTTAAGTACTTTTTTGTTTGTTTTAATTACTCATCTGCTTCAAACAAACTCATATTCTAAATAATTCAGTTTTCATCTCTTTGAAGCTGAACAAATTCGATGACATCCTAATTTATTTAATTTTAGAGTTAAACAATTTTTGTAAATCACTAATCTAACTTCATCATCCTGTGGGAAATTGAGGACTAAGATCCACCAGCAAGTAAATGGCAGAACTGCAACTAGAACCTAGATACTTTTACTCCAATTTGAAACCACGGTGGTTTTCAATGCTAGCCGCACATTAAAATTACCTGGGTCCCTATTTTAAAATACTACCTGGGGCCAGCCTTACATCAAATGAATCAGTCTCTGTGGTCAGAATCCTGGTAGTATATTCTGAAAATTCCCCAAGTGACTACAGCAAAGGTTGAGAACTACACTATGCGCATTGCAAAACAGATAATGGAGGAAAAACTGGCAAGTGGAAAACAAGCAAAAAGAACTCTTCTAGAGAGACTTATTTTTTTTTACCTAAAATTGAAATGTGTTTTATATTAATATCCACACTTTCCATTCAAATAAAATGACAGGTACCAGTAAATACACAGATCTATGACTTTAGCCTAGGATACCCTAAGTACCGCTAAAATACACTAAGAGCTCCTTTAAAAGAAAGGAGAGCAGAACTAAAAATAATCAAAAACAATGGGTGGAACACTCTGCTTATTCAACTATTTCGGAGCCAAATTTGAAGAAGTAACACCACCTCCACCCGCCAACCATCAACCCAAGCAGAAACAGGAGTCAGAATACACACACTATTCTGAGGCTGAACCTCTGAGGTTAAAATAGCCTAGTTATTTTGAGTACATAAAATGTGAACTTAAAAGTGGTTGTCTAAACTGGACAATTTTGGCTTCCTTTACAGTAGAGGGTCACATCCTGGGTCTTGCACTATTTTCTACCAGTCACATAGCAAGCTGGGTGCCTGTGGCTGTGTTTCCCTATAGCACCCCTACTGCCTCTCATGTACCTGGAGACAGTGCCAGCATATGAAATACAGTGTGCAGGAGCCAGTACCATCCACTGCTCTTGCCAATCACTTCTCACAGGATTGAAGCAGAAGTGAGTGAGCTGTTACCATGTTTCCTTTTTCTTTTCTTCACTACAATTACATGTGTTTTTCCTATTAAAGAGAATCCTTAGGAGTAGAAGTACGTTAATACCATCTTCTACCCTGATTCATACACTTTTTCCAAAAAAAACATTTAGATACAATATATCACACAGAATTTTGAATGGACTACTTTTCAAAGTAGTAGGCCCAATTTAATGTAAGACTGCTGTGCTCAGAACTAAAGAAAGCAAAATACCTTCAGAAGATCTTTCTCTCTTGATCTAACTACAATAAGCTTTGTTTTGTTAGTTCTGGTTTAGATTTGTACTTGAAATGTTTATCACATTTCACTGTATCCTATATGGCATCATGTTTTACTTGGGCATGTCCCTCAAATATATGCACACATTTGAAGTGTGTGCATTGTTGACACTGCATTGTTATTATTTAACTCAAGAAGAAACTAGCCATCTTCATCATTCAATTCTCAAGGTCTCCTTGAAAGGCTGCAGACTAATACCAAAATGCAAGTCCTTCAGTTCCTGTAGGAACACAAGTTTGTGAAGCCTGTTAGTCTTTGGACTTTCATTTTTATGTGATCTCTGTGACCTCGCCTACTACTTTCTTTTAGGCTTTCCTCTAGCTATTCCCTCTGCCTAGAGCATTCTTCACTAAGATATTCACATGGCTGACTCATTCTTCGAATTTTGTTCAGTTACCCATCCTATTTTATACTGCCCCACTCATTCCCTGGTCACTCCAATCTCCTTTACCTTACCGTATTTTTCTTTTTTCCATAGAACTTGCCACTCTCAGACAAATTTACTTTTACTCCAAGTTGAATAATATCCCAATTTCTAATGTTTATCATTAATTATCAATGTCCCCCTATTAGAATATAAGCCCTGGATAAATGACATCCAATAAGGGGTTGACATCCAAAATATATAAAGAGCTCATGCATCTCAACAAACAAAAGGCAAATAATCCAATTAAAAAATGGGCACAGGATCTGAACAGACACTTCTCCAAAGAAGAAATTCAGATAGCCAACAGGCACATGAAAAGATGTTCCACATCGCTAATCATCAGAGACACCTTGCTGAATAAAAAAATATATATATATATATGGATGTATAAGCCCTTGATAGAGTAGGATTTTTGCTAATGCATCCCAAGCACTTAGAACAGTACATAGCATATAGTGTTCCAACAAATACTTGTTGAATGAATTTCTGTGGAGACAATTTGTCATCTTTATTGGTTTAATTGGGCATTCCCCAAAAAGGGAAGCACATGGGGAGAGAAAAAGCATTCTCAAAAGAGGAAAACAGTGGCAGAGAATATCTAAACTCTTTGTCAAGGTATATAGGTTCCTCAGGATGCAGATTTTGCCTACGTCTGTAACCTTATCTCCAACCCAGCCAACCAGCACACCCCCCTCTTCAGCCATGACAACCTTCCTGAAATTATGAACACGTAGTAGCTTCTCTGTGACTCTATTCACTCATCTTGGATCACATTTTCTACTCCCTCTCCCATAATCCTACTCTGTTAACTTCTTTGTCTTCTGCACCATATGCTCATCCTTCCCTTTCTTTCCTTCCACCTGTTTGCCCCTGGCTCTCTCAGCACTGTGCATACCTTGCTCACAGATAGTACATAGTGTCACAGAATGTACTTGTCAAACAGTGATGTAGTCATTTATTTCCTTGTCTGTCTCCTCAATTAGACCATGAATTCTTTAAGGGCAAGGAATTTACCTTTCACTCTAGTTCATCCAGAGCCAACCAGACTGTCTCATGTATTTTAGGGACTCAATAAATATGCAGTGTACAATTACATGAGCAATTGCAAAATAATGAGAAAAAACACTGTTATTGAAGTATGAAGAGAGGGAGGCAGGGAGTTTTAGCAAGAGATAAAGCTGCAGAAATAGGATGTGACAAGCTTGTGCCACAAACTTATATACTATGTGAGAGAATTTGAATTTGTTCTATAGTCACTAGACAGGCCTTGGAGGCTTTTTTAGCCAGAAAACTGATGATCTTATCTGCTTTGGTTTTCAGGAGAATATCCTGCTTTCAGTTCCTCATCCATATCTGAAACACTTGCTAATAGAATTACCAAAAAACACAGATGTGCAGTGGTTTAGGCTTAGAGATACAAATAGCAGAATTTTTTACTTCCTGTCTTCAGAAATTGTATTTCTGGCTATTTGGTTTGGTAGATTATAACAGGATGATAGTGAGTCCAAGGTCATGATTTAAATCCCTGGGTGAGTCAGTTAGTGCAGTGGCCACAGCTGACTGTTAATCTTTGCCAGTTGTCAAATGACATGTTATTTCTTGATCAGCAACTGGGTGAGAGAATGTGACTAGTTTATTAAAAGTTAATCAGCATTACTGGAAAAGTAACGTGCTTAACCTATAACGTGGTTATAGGGCCACATTGTCATTTTAAATTAAAATAACAATGTTATATTAGTGATAATAAAAGAGCACAGCATCATAAAAAGAATACATCGTTTGTTCCTAAAAAAAAAAAAAGGTAGAGATTAGTACAGCTTAATTATTAAGACATGAGGCCAAGAAGTAATGAAAAAATTAGTGGATGTTAGTGTAGATAAGCTTTATTAATTACTTTTTGTACATGTAGCAATATAGGAAGTTCTTAATTATTGTGTCGTAAGACCCATAGAGCCATTTATATTAAAGGATCTGAGAAAATCGTATTCTAATCATTTTCATTTATGGCATTATAACGTTATTTCTATTTTTGTTTCTTCTTTGCAATCATGAGCACATCTTCAAAGTGAAATAGGACAATATTAGAGGTTGCAACATATAGGATAATTGATGTTACTATTTTCTTATTACATCTTCATCTTAATTACAACTCTGACCACTTAAGTAAAAAAAACAAGTGAATGTATGGGATCAGAAATAAATTTAAAATCCCTAATGAACAAATTGATCTAGGTATTAAATATAAATTAAAGAGCAACAGCAGCTAACATCATAAAAGATAATCAACCAGGCATTATGTGCTCCTGTTGGAAGAACACAACACAACCTGTGAATCTGTCTCAAAAAAAGACCTGAATTTGAATTTCTTCTAGATCCACCTACCAATTTACAGGAAATACTGAGAACAGAGGAACATATTAGACTGCACCATCAGATTGCAATATGTGGAACACTCTGTAGAGCATCCTGCAGGACAAAATATATTCAGCAAATACATTGCAAGGAAAAAAAGAGATGGAGGGGGGAGCTATACTTTAAATGAAACTTAAAAGACATCAACCAAGTACAAGGATTCATGGATGTGATTTGGACCTTGATTTAGAAAAAAGACTGGAAAAAAATTTTATAAGAGCCCTAGAAATTTGGGCAGTAACTATATATTTGATGATAATGGAATTGTTTTTTTAGGTTAATAATGCTACTGTGATGGAATTAAAAAATAATCCTTAATGATACATACTGAAAACCTGTGGGTAAAATTATGTGATATCTAAGATTTGTTTCAAAATAATATGGATTGAAGTGTGAATGGGGCAAAATTGACCATAGAAAATAGTAAAAAATTCTTCATAATGTAAGTCTTTGGAAAAAGAGTCTCTAACTTCTACTCTAGCTGCCTTTCATTCAGCTAGGAAATTAACAAACTCAGATAACCCCTTATCAAGAATTTATTATTTGATAGATACTATGTTAACTGCTTTCACAGTTTTTGACATCTCCTCACACCATCTATGAATAATTAATGAGCATTCCATTTTATAAGTAAGAAAACAGCCTGAAAGATTAGGTTATTTGACCAAAGACATTGAATTTTAAGGCAAATTTTCATATCTAGGTCTCCTGGCTTCCTGTCCAATATTCAAGCCACTATGCATAATTGCTTAATATGGTTATATGTACATATTCTATTTTTCTGACTAAAATCTGAGTATCTGAGTACATTTTTAAGGTAGTGTCTGACATATAACAGGTATCATAAAAGTTACATTTAATCTGCTCACTAATTATCATACTTAAAATGTGAAAAACATTTATTACAGAAGCTGATGTTTAATTATGGTGACCATATGTTCCAGTTTGCCTGACACTATCCCAGTTTGCCCAGGACAGCTCTTGTTTAATCTGTTGATCAAGTGTAATTATTAATTGCAACTCCTTTCACTCTTAAAAGTATCACAGTTTGCACCTCAAATTTTCCAGTCATACCATATTTAGTGTAATATGAATTAGGCTCAGATTCTCAATATGTTATGGGTATAGAAAATCTAGGAAATTCAAACAGTATGTTCCTAGAGTAAAGGTCTATGTTATAACCATCCTGTAATTACCATACTACATGCTAGGTATTTAATAAATGTGCTTAATAATAGAGTTAATGAGTTCTCCATTAGAAAAGAACAAATCATTCTGATTAGATTATATTCTTCCCCAGGACAAGATTTTGACCCCAGCTGGGATCTAGAAATAACTAATAGGAATACAAAGAATACTAAGCCCATCATCTAATGAAGATTGATAGTAAAAGTGTATCAAACTGCCTAGGATTTGTAAGATAAGCATAATAATTCATATAGAAGCCATCCACATAGGCTGAAATATGGTGCAAGAAGATAAAGCCATAGCAAGCTTCCCAACTGGAAGAAAAAATAATACTTGTTCATTTGAAAGCATGTAGGAAGTGATTATAGAAATCTTGGCCAAAATCTAATCATTTACGAAAAGCCTGACATCCAAGATTTCCCACAAAATTGTGGCTTTCAAAAATTTAGGATGGGTTTCTCTTCCTCATTGTGATCTGGCTGCTGTATGCTTTAAGTGTCTCCCTCTGCCTGTAAGGTTTGTTTTAGTCTTATCTAGATGGTGCCTGATCCAACTGCTTTCGTCCATGTCCTTTACTCTGCCAGACACTGAAATTCAAGACACCCCATCCTAGATCTGATGAAAGGAGACGCAAAGCTTACTATCAGCTGTGTACTGATGGTACTGCATCCCTAATTACTTTACTATCTTTCTGATTAGCATCATGTAACACTAAACTGAAAGGGAGATAGAAACGAGTCCTGTCATTTCCCACAAGAGAGAGGTGAAGAAAAGATTAGCAGAAGAGGTCAAGAATAACCCATTTATTAGAGTATACCTTAGTTAGTTGAGGGAGATTTAGTTGATCCAAATACCAGAGAGAGAAAAATAAGTTTATCATACTTATTGGCTGGATATTTTACAGGATGCCTAATATATACAGAGAAAATGACACCATACCAATATTTTTGGAAAAGTCATTCAATCCGAAGGGTCTTCAGTTTTCCTCTTGTAAAAAATCCTCTACAAGGTGATCAGTAAGATTCTTTATACCTATTAAATGTAATGATTCTATAAAATACTACCATTATCTAACACTTCTGAAACATCATTCAAATAACAAGCATGTATTACAAACTATTGAGAAAAACATAACTATATAAGAAATAATGTTTGCCTCAAAAACCAGTCTAGTATGAGACACACAGATACTTTATAATGCATTGTAGTATATCCTATAATAATTATCTATAAAATTCTGTGGGAGTGAATATACCTAACTCTTATAAGAAACCATAGAAAATAAATTTTTCAAATGGTAAAGACCATCTTTTGAAGACCAGGAAAAAAAGGTTATTTAGGCAGAGGAACAGAAATGAATATACAGAATTGCAAATTATTTTGTATGACTTGGAGTATGGGTTTTAAGAGGCCAGGAAGGGGTAGTTGTTGGAGATGAGGCTGAAAACAGAGCTGGAACAGAACCTCTAAGATAGGCTAATGAAGTTGGACTTCATCCTGAAACTGCTTTTCAAACTTGAATGTGCATAAAATCACCTCTGTAGATTTCATTAAAGACGCAGATTCTGATTCAGTTAGTTTGGGGTGGAGCCCAGATTCTGCATTTCTAATGAGTTCCAAGTGATGCCTCCTATACTGCTGATCCATGGACCACATTATGAATGTGAAATATATTCTAAAGCAGGGAAGTGATATGGTGAGACTGTTCAGGGAAGACTACTCTATGAACCTAAGTGAAATGGAGGGAAGCAAGAGTGGTAGTAAAGAGAAAATTGGGACCCTATTAAAAAAAGGTCAGATAGCACCTGAACAATGGTAATGGAAGTATAAAAGAGGGGATAGCTTTAAGATACTTTTAAGATGTAAGATAAGTAAGATTTGGTGACCAATTAGCTATGACAGGTGAGGGAGAGAGGGGTGTCCACACAAGAATCCAGTAGTCTCATTTAATTTAAGTGAATAAAATCTCATTGAATCAATGTTGAACTGCATCCCAAAGATAAGGCTATAAAATCGCACTTGTTTGGCTACAGAAATCTATTGCCATTGTTCTATTTAATCCTGTAGTAGTCTCAGGTCCATCAAGAGCTATGTTGTCTAATATGTAACCACTAGCCATAGCCACACTGACCACATGTGGCTATTTAAATTTATATTAATTTATTGTATTAACTAAAATTAAATAACACTAAAAATTCAGTTCTTCAGTTACACTAGTCACATTTCAAGTGCTCAATATCTATATGTGGCTAGTGGCTAGTTGCAAGGAGTCAACATTATGAAAAATACCACATTGTCTTTATTCCTTATTTCTTTTAAAATGTACCTTTTTCTTCTTGTAAGATAATAAATTTTTTCATGCAACAGTCAGTGAATTAAGAGATGGGAGCATTTGAAAACCACATTGAAGGTGAGAACTTGGCAGATGCAACATTATATTTTCCTTTGAGAAACAATACCAAGGTTTGGAAATCCCAGAGGACATCTCAAGATCATAATACCCTTGAAAAAATGAGCTCATTTGTAAGTAAATCCATGAGAATGATAACAGACACATTCCCCATATATAAGCAGTGGATAAGTAAAGCTCAATTTTAAAGCTTTGTGCAATTGTCATGAATTGTTCCGTCAAGAAAAAAACACTAAGTTCAGCGATTGAAAGGTAGAAGCTCTTCCAATACTTCTCTTCATAACTACAGCCAGTTTACAATAAAGAAAGAATGCTTCACCTCTTACGATGCTTTCAGTGATGTATAAAGGAAAACAACAGAAACTGACAAACAATATGGAAATTTATTCACTCATTTAAGTAGAAAATCCGTAAGTACATAAGGTTTCAGAATTGCATGATCCAGCAGTCTAGTTATGTTTAGTCAGGGACTTGGTTTCATTCTGGATCTGTAGATGACTGTCCACGGTGATGGTTTTAACAATGATTTCTTTCACTGACATAATATGACTGACAAAAACGAGCAAGGCCTTTCCATACCTGAGCTAGACTGCTCCCAATACCATTCAACAGACATTCTAAACTATGCACTGATTGGAGCACTTCTCATTCACCCCTGTAGCCAGGGCAGACCATGCACTGATGACTTAGTTCTGACTAATCTGAACCTATCACTATAGCAAGAGAATGGGATTACCTGATAGGATTAGCCAACACAAACCACATTGTTGCCACAGAATCAGAATGGGGGAAGAGTGACATAGATGTTGGGGAAATAACCATAATATATGTTATGTCAGCAGAAAAATAATGTTAACTATTCTTTAGTTTTCATTTATATCAACCCATTTTTAAGTCTTTACATTTAAAGTGATTTTTTTCTATGATAAAATATACTGTGAAATGTGGAAGTAAGTAAATCATCATTTGCAAAAAAATCTGTGATTATTCTTTATGTTTTTCTTTTTTTTATTTTGCTATCATTTAAGTACAATTACATGAGCAACATTATGCTTACTAGACTCCCCCCATTATCAAATTCCCACCACATACCCCATTATCCTTATGTTTTCTTACATCTAATCAGCACCTACATGTTATCAATTATGATGTCTCAGAGATATCCCTTAAATTATTCTCATTGCCACCACTCTAACCTAGGTTATTATCACATCCTATTACATCCTATTAAATGTAATGATTCTATAAAATACTACCATTATCTAACACTTCCGAAACATCATTCAAATAACAAGCATGTATTAGAAACTATTGAGAAAAGTTTTCATATAAGTGCAATATCCTAGGCATGTTATAGGAGAAAAAAAAATCACTGGACTTTAAGTCAGTATTACCACTAATTAGTTATATCAGTTCAGGTATTAAAATCTTTAAGCCCCAAATTCCTCTATAAAATGAATAGGACTTTCTCTTCAGTTTTAAAATTTTGGCCAAAACTATTTTCCCTTGCTTCAGTCTCTTCTACTCTTCTCGAAATCATTCTGTACACTGCTCCCAGATTAACCTTTCAGAAAACGCCGCTTTTATTATGACGTGTAGGAGGCAGACTAAAGCAACAATTAGGAGTGTCAGCTCTAAGGTCAGAATGCAAGGACTCTATGTCAGCTCTGCCACTTACCAATCATGTTACTAAGCATGTTCCTCATATGTCAAACAGGAAAAAAAGGTAGCACCTCATTAAAGATTTCAATAATTAAATGAGGTAATAGCCTGTATAATGCTTGGCACATTGTAAGTGCTCAATAAATGTTTGTTATTCCTATATTTCCCATTCAAAACCCATTAAGTTACCCTGCCTACAAAACAAGTCCAAAATCCATAGTTTGAATTTTAATTTTTATACATCTGCATCTGAACCATTTTTGTTACACTCGCCCTTACTATTACAGTCTACAGACTCTCCACCCCAAACATATTAGTCAACACTCTGTCTTCAACTTGTTCCTGACTTACTTACATTTCTTCAGTATTACTTATGCACAGAATGCCCCAGCCTCTTCACTTCTTTGAAATGTACCCATATAAATGAGAAGGCTTTCAGCTATATGAAACAAAAGACCAACTTAAACTAGTCTAAGCAATAAGGAAATATATTGTTCTAGTGATAAAACAGATTTCAGATTGGCTTGATCTAGTGGCTCTACCTCTGTTTCTCTGCAGTTCTTGGCAGTGCCCTCTGTATATTTCCTTGGGCCTCAGGAGGACTTACAACAGGAAAAATGATTCTAGAGGTTCAAGGCTACACATCCATACACCATGTCATTAAGCGAAGAGAGAGATTCTTCCCAGCAATCGAAACAGGAGTCCTGAAGTTTACTTTATTGGGTCACATCCTACTCTTCCCATTCCCTACCCTCAGCCCCAAAGAAACAATCATTGATACTACCAGGGAAATGGAATGTGCAGGTAATTGGATTACACCATCCACAGCTCCTCCTGAAGCCTGGGGTGGGATCCGCTTCCCCCAAAGTACCTGAGTTTATGGTAGAGGATATTATACAAATTAAAGTCTGGATGCCATTAGTAATGGCAAAG
The DNA here is from genome assembly GCF_040802235.1 of Manis javanica. NCBI lineage: Eukaryota > Metazoa > Chordata > Mammalia > Pholidota > Manidae > Manis > Manis javanica. The sequence goes on along the minus strand of NC_133157.1, from coordinate 187,587,427 downwards.
CAGGTAATGAATATTGGTTATGGAGCCAAGAATGTCCACTCCAGTGTCCCTAAGGCCCAGCTAAAAGTATCTCTTTGGCAGTGTCAGATCCTAAAAATTCTACCTTGACTTGCCTTAAAGTGGTGTTTTATGTGTATAAGTCTTGCCTCCCTAAGTAGATTTTAAGTTCCTTGAAGCCAGGGACATTATATTCCTATTCAGCACTGAGTTGCATACAGTGAGCACTCAATGAAGGATAAAATAGTTCATGGTGGATTCAGTTCTTTCCAAATTAGTGGAACTAGGTGGCTGAAAGAAGTTGGGGTGGGTGGAAAAACTATCACAGCTCTCAGAACTGCCCTTTGGAGAGAGGAACAAATTGTGCAATAGATCCCTGGGTAAAATAACTCAGGCAATTTCACTCCCTAAAACAAGAGCCTACAGAATCCCATTTCTGCTTTCAGAATGAATTTGAGGCTAACATGATTTTCTAATATCTGTGTTTGATGATATTTTTTGATGATTATATATTGTATACCTTCACAGTGGCTTTCTTAGCCTTAACAATCTAAAAGTTTCATATGTCCTTTGGATCTTCCAAAGTGTTTTCCTTTAAAAGGCACCTGGGAAAACATTCATCTATTTCATAACTACCCCCTTGACTCTTACTCCTTCCCTAACTATTAGAATCCAAGATGTTCTTGCAAACAAGACTTATTATTGACAGTCTTCATCCTTTGCAAATGGAAGTGATGACAGACCCACTATTTTGAATTTTGAATAAAAATATTTTGCTATTTCTGTGCAAAATACTTTATTAATGGAGACCACATGTATTTTACCAAAATGTTATGACTTGAAATTTAGGTATCTAATTTCTCTCTGATGATAAAGGCTTCTTAGTGCAAATGTTACTTGATTTGCAGCTGGCTGGCATTTTAATTTTTAATTCACATTTTTAGTTCAAATATAATCAATGTGAAATATTAAGAAAAATTCTCCTGAAATCATTGCACTTCAAAAGAAGAAAGCAAATCTAGCTAATTATGATGCAATCTTTTATTTATATATTGAGAGCATTACCACTCACCTAATGCTTTTTTCTTTCTATTAAGTCTGCTCCTAATAATGCCAAGTGAAATGAAGGCACTGTATAGAGTTAAATATCCCACAATAACACAGCAAAGTGTAGCAGTGAGAATTATTAACATGTTAAGGAAAAAATTCATTTCTAAAAACAGATTCAATAAATAATAAGCATGCAAATAACTACTGCAGTTTCTCTATCTCAAACCTTAAAAAATTCCTAGGTAATGGTTCTAATAATTGTTCTGTCTTCCTCACTGGATTATGAACTCCTGAAAGTGTGAAATTATTCACCTATCCTCTAGCATAGCGCCTTCTACCCCACTAAGTATATATTGAATTTAACTTAAGAACAGTAAGCTCTGCTAATAAGCCAACAATTGGTAGGCAGTGTTTGAACTCTAAAAAGCTGACATCTGGAAGAAAAACTCTTAAGCACTGGAATGTGATTTTCTTCATTTAATGTTGCAGTATTTTTCCTTTTGCTTTTAATTTCTATTGTTATGAAAAAAATTTAGATGTCTCTTTTAGATGAATTGATGAAACACCACATTTTCAAATTAGAGTTCACCTTCATTTTAGTTTTAATTTATCTTTTAATTTTTTTAGAAGAAAAGGAAAAATGACTAAACTCTTTTCTAACTCAGAAGGTAGTAAGTCATAATTTTCTACTCCAGGATTGCTGATATTTTCTCTTTAATCATTCCCTCTGTGTTTCTATTAGAGGACTACCCTGTTGTTACTATGTATATATTATAGTGATATGATTAAAGTCATTCAGTGATGAGGGTAATGATGATAATCCTTTAGATCACTTCCTCACAGAACGCTCAAGAAGTTGGTAGATCTGCTATCCTCAGCCAGAAACATTTAGAAAACTCATTGTGTGAATTATAATAATTCCAGTAATCCACTATGGATAAGATACACTATACCTTAATCTAGAAACCTGAACTGCATGAAAAGATTCCAGTTAATATAAGACATTTAAACCAGCCTCCTAAACTTGGCCCAAAAATGAGTCAGTAAATCATGAAAATAGATCATTTCTGATGGTAAATGAGATTCCCTGTCATATAGAGGCAAGGAGATAAAAAAAGAGGAAATCATGCTTGCAAAACTGATGTAATCTAAGGTTGCTGTTAGTTTATAATTATCTCAGAATCAGAAACATGTCTTTTATGCTCTTTTCCTATTTAATTTTCTGTTCTATCTTAATATTTAGTAAATTTTTCAAAATGACCACCTATTTCTTCTGTCCTAAGGAGAATTAAGGAAATATTGTCCACATTTGGACCACAGTTTGTCACCCAGCATAATTCAAAGTCAGACACACAAATTTTCCCAAGGGGAGATGAAAATGGAGATGAAAGTATTAGAGTCATTTACCTGGCTTCTCCTCCTAGATATTTTCCTTTCAGAATTTGCATTGAATGACCTTCAGAAAGTATCATGTTTAGCTTTTATATGAAAAGGGCATCATATTATGACAGTATATAATTTTTTACAGAGTTTATAAGATCATTCTTAAGCATATCAACTCATGTGGTTTCCCTAAAGACGTGATAGCAAAAATAGGAAAATCTCAGCAAAACAAGACTGAAGATGTTGGGACATTTCTCTTACCATCATCAATTTAATTATAGATCCTCATGGTGCCTGATGATGACCTTCTGTTCCATGTAATGCTATGTTAGGCTGGTACAAAGATAACTCCCTAATGGCTTCAAGTATTTACTAGGAAGATTGTGAGCTGCTTGAGTATATGCACCATATTTTTAACTCCTTTTTTGTCCAAGTAATAATTTGGAGTAGGAGATTTAACCAAGTTGAAATAATATTTCATAAAAGACATAAAAATTCAGAGGAAAGCTTAGAGAATTTAAAAATGAAAGAGAAATAGCATGGAGATCAGGAGGAATTGTGGGTTGGGTCTTTACAAGTATAATTTAGAAAAAAATGACAGGAGAAATGGCTGGGGAAAACATCTTAATGTGTATAAAATGTTCCTGAATTTCAAGGGAAGATTAGACCCAGGAGGTTCATAAAGTGTGGAGAAATATAGTTCTTGTTACCTTTAATCAACCAATTAACAGTGTCACCTAGAGCATATTGATCAATTCATCTAGGCTTGGTCTGTTTTAACCATTTTGTCTCCTTTTCCTTTTTCCTTTCCTTCTCTACTGCTATTACTCCAGTGCAGTTCACACTACTTCAGTCTATCCACATATGGCTATCAGATTAATATTTCTAATAATTATTTCCATGTCACTATTCATCCTCTCAAAAACTGAATTGCTTAGAGTATCAAAGCCAACCTTCTCTTTCTGAGAAATGAGAATCCTCCTCAACCCAACTCTGTCCTACTCGTAAAAATTTTATTTCCCAGAAGTGCCTAAAACATACACTCATTTCAGACAGGAACATCTGTCTAGGCCCTTCCCCCACAATGCCAAGAACATTCTTACTTTAATGACTGTGCAAATGCCAGTATATTGATGGAATGACCTTGCTGCTTCCGCTCTCTAAATTGTCTCATTTTCAAAGTCTGGTTCAAGTCCCATTGTCAGAATAAGGCCTTTTCCATTACTCTAGCTTTTACAACACAGATGCCACCTCTTTCTGAAATTCTGTACTTAGAGTTATGCAGATAAGAGCTACTTCTCTTTTAATGCTTCACTAGGAAGACTGTAAGCTGCTTGAGGATATGCACCATATTTTTAACTCCTTTTTTGTCCAATAGTGTTATACAATGAGCTGGGCCTCTGTTTATTCTTAATGCTTTGACTCAGAAAAACTGAAATTTAAATTTGAATATTATGATTTAGGAAAAATATTTAGGGATTTGTACAAATTTAGAAATATATACAGTGTTTATGTGGTATAGGATTTTTTTTAATCTTTCTTTTATTTATTAATTTTTTATTAAGGTATCACTGATATACACTCTTATGAAGGTTTCACATGGAAAACATTGTGGTTACTACAATCACCCATATTATCAAGTTCCCATACTCCATTGAAGTCACTGTTCATCAGTGTAGTAAGGTGCCACAGAGACACTACTTGTCCTCTCTGTGCTACACTGTCTTCTCCATGACCTCCCCCCACACCATGTGTACCAATCATAATACCCCTTAATCCCCTTCTCCCTCCCCACCCAACCTTCCTCATCCCTCCCCTTGGTAACTGCTAGCCCCTTCTTGGAGTCTGTGAGTCTGCTGCTGTTTTGTACCTTCACTTTTGCTTCATTGTTATACTCCACAAATGAGGGGAATCATTTGGAACTTTTCTTTCTCTGCCTGGCTTTTTTCACTGAGCATATACCCTGTAACTCCATCCACCTTGTTGCAAATGGTAGGATTTGTTTTCTTCTTATAGCTGAATAATATTCCATTGTGTTTGTACTGCATCTTCTTTATCCATTCATCTACTGATGGACACTTAGGTTGCTTCCATATCTTGGCTATTGTAAATAGTGCTGCAATAAACATAGGGGTGCATCTGTCTTTTTGAATCTGAGATCTTGCTTTCTTTGGGTAAATTCCTAGGAGTGGAATTCCTGGGTCAAATGGTATTTCTATTTTAGTTTTTTGAGGAACCTTCCAACTTCTTTCCACAATGGTTGAACTAATTTACATTCCCACCAACAGTGTAGGAGGGTTCCCTTTCTCCACATCCTCTCCAGCATTAGTTGTTCCTTATCTTTTGAATGTTGTCCATCCTAACTGGTGTGAGGTGATATCTCTTTGTGGTTGTGGTGTAAGTTTTTACAATTGATATTAAATATTTTTAAATAAATTACACTCATAGCAAACAAAAAGTCAAAAGTTTTCCTCTTTTTTCAGCAGCTTACTAGGTTGAGATTTATTAGTACTAAAAACAAAATTGAGCAAGTTAGGCTTAAGTTTGCTGACTTTAAAAAGAACACATTAGTTATACCTCAGTGGTGTTAATAGTTTAATGGAGGTGGAGATTGAGAAAACGGTTCACATTAGTGTTGGAGTATAGGTAATAACCAGTTATATAATTAAACAAACAAAAAACTTAGTACCAGGAAAAATATACAATATATACAAGTATATCTATAATAATAAATTATTATAATATATATAATCTCTAAGAACATGATCATTGGGGGAAAAAAAGGCCAGCCACTCTATCATCAGTTCCACTCTACAGGGGTAACCATTATTAAGTTTCTTTCAAAATCATTCAGAAATTTGTTATGCATATATAATATATAATCAAGGCAAATCAGGTAATACAATACTGTTCTGCCAATTTGCATTTTTATTTTAAAATGCATCTTATAGCCCTTTCCGTATTAGCACTGTGGAGTTATAGCATTCTTAATGTTTTGTTAGTTTCCTGTTTACATTAATGATACAGATTTTTTCCTAGTCAGTTTATTTAACCAATCCCCTACTTATAGGCATTGAATTATTTCCAGTTTTCTTGCTGCCATGAATGATACTACAGTGAACATCTTTTTATACATTTTTGTGTATTCATGCAAGTATATCCTATATGAGAAATTTCTAGGTCAAATGGTAGATGTAAATTTTTGTAATGACTGCCAAACACTGTCCTCTGACAAAGGCTGCACAAACTTATGCACCCACCAACTGTGCAAGAGGGCTTGTTTCCCTAACCCTCATCAGCACTGGATATTATAACTATTTTTAGTCTTTGCCAATCCAATAGATGAAAAATAATATTTTCTTGCTATTTTAATGTTCATGTCTTTAATTATGAATGACAATTGTTTACTGGCCATTTGGGGGGTGTTACTACAAAATATGTTCCTCTCCTTTATGGTATTTTTCTTACTGATGCCTAAAAAACCCTTCACATATGATGGAACTTGGTCATTTGTGTGTCACATGTGTTAAGAATATATTTTCCAGTTTGCTTTCGTCCTCTTGAATATTTTTATGGTACATTTTTCTCATATAAATGTTTCAGTTTTTATGTTGCCAACTGTGTCATTATTCTTTGGATCTATAAAGTCTGCACTTTATACCATACTAAAGGCCTCTGCATCTCCAAAATATTTTTTTTAATGTATCCATTTTCCCAATGGCATTTTCATGATTTCATTTCCTTTTTTTCATCTAAATTTATCTATCTGAACTGCATAGGAGGACAGTGTAAGAAATGAAGTACTGATAAAGATTTTATCCTAAATAGTCAGTTGTCCAAAAATGATTTATTGGATAATACATCTTTTCCTGATGTATTTAAGATGTGTGCATATGTGTGTATGTGTGGGTTTACAAACTTTTTACATATATATATATACGTATATATACATATATGTTTACAAACTTTGTTATTACCTATTATTGTCAAGCACAAGACAAGGTCAAATAGATTCGGCTAGAAAAGAAACAACACCCTTTTTTCAGATTCAGACAGTTTCTTACTTACATAGACAGCAAAAGGAAGGGTATCCAAAGGTGCCAACTCCCTGTGGCCCTTGGGCATGGCAACATCACAATATGAGACCTGACAACTGCCACACCAATGAGGGGACACCCTATTGCTGAGAAGCCAACAGCCAGTGTCACACTACAGCTAAGCAGCTTTACAGGCCGCAGCTATGCCCTAAGTAGAGGGTGGGGGCAATTCAGAAAGCCTCACACCTCACCCAAAGCTGGGAGGAGATAAGAAAGTCTTTCAGGACACCATCCCTCGTAGATTGGGGGCAAGTGGGGAATGGATATGAAGCAATAACTCATATGCCTCCTATGCTCCCATAGGATTAATAAACCCATAATAGCTCAAATTTGTTTTGAGATTTATATCATGGTTGAATAAGAGAATTATCTGGCCTAAGCAGAGGAAGAGTGGGAGTGAAATGAATTCTACTCCAAAGTCAAATATTTCCTCTTAAAAAAAAATTTTTAAAGAGGAAAACTTTTAAACTCTTTTAAACTTTTAAACTCCTTTAAAAATATTTTTTTGTGAATAGAAATGTTAAGTCCTAATACACAAAAGAAAAAAGAGAAGTGTCCATATAACCAATATTTTCTTAATTGAAGATCAAAAAATTGACTTGTAATCTATATGAAGCAGTTTTTTTATTAACATACCAATGCATTATCATAAGTAAAGCTGAGAATTTTATGAAAATTTTCAAATAACTAAACTAATTGTTATTAGTACATTTACTTCCTGAACAGTATCTTCTTGGATTTTAATACATCTTAAAATAAAAACTTTATTGTTACTGTCTTCAAAATATTAGTATACTCTGTATGATCATATAAACTAAAAATATAAATTTGTTAATTCCTTAAGAATCTTAAATATATGGAACAACCTTATAATATTACATTTGCATATGAAAATTTCCAGACAATGCATTTTTCCAACTCATTATATTTATCAAATGTCACATTAAAAACAAGCTTTTCTTTTTAAAACAAATAAATATTGTAAAATTTATTTGGCCTTATTATTCAAAAATGAAGAGTCCTTAAAATAAGTTAAACTTATCTTTTATTCATAAGAAAATATTTCTAAATGAAAGAGAAGGATTTTTTTTAGTATTAGCCTGCCTGATGCAAATTCAACACATAAACATCTAGATTTACATGAAAGATAAAATAGGGCATGATTATTTGCTCTGCAAAAGACACCTCTTTCACAGGAAATTCAGATTGAAATAAAATCTTCCCAAGTCTTAAAATAGGGAAGCAGCAGGGAATAACCCCTGACCAGTTAGAGTGTGGGCCCCTGGAAAAGGACAAAGTCTTACTAAGACTTCAGGAATGTAAAGAAAAAACAGGGTGCTTGAGGTTGAAACCATGAGCACTTTATAGAGAAGTCCCCCTCCCCAACCACCCAGTGATATGGAAGAGCTTGCTGACCATAGTCACATAGGCACATTATTTTAAAATAGGGTAACCTTTAATGAGATAGGTTAAGATATAACTAGCATTCTAGCTGAACCTATAGAAAATAGACAGCTCCCACTGCAACAGCCATGAAGCCCTAGACACCGAGACCCCAAGTGGTAGCCTTGCCCCTCCCTGCACCTGTGGGGAGTTCCATATATCTTATCCCTAATCAAACTTTCTCTGTAAATCTCCCACCTTCCTCATTCACGAAGTTTATTCTTCTACTCTGCGAACAAGAACCCTGGCATCAGTCTTACTCTATGACAATTACTATCCCTGGTGTTTTCAGACATACATCTCATGTGATTCCCATGAGGCCATGTGAAATTCAACCTTTCTTGTATATTTAATATGATTTGAACATCTGCCTAAACATGGGAATGGATGGAGAAGTTGCAACAGATTTAGCAAAATGGATTAGGCCAACACCTATGGGCTTCCTCGGGGTAGGGGTGGGAGGGCAGGGAGGAACCAGCAGGGAGGATTTTAAAGAATGAAGTAGGTTTAATCTGGAACCATGAAAAGGCTTCAACTTGAAGGCCCAGGATACAGCAAGTGACAGAGGTGATGTCTGGAGCTGAAAGAAAGCTTGAATGAAAAATCTGGACAGAAAACAACTGTAGATTCCCTAGGTTCCCTTCCCAACCCCATGCAATTTTACTCCACATCCACCACCACCATCCTCCACCCCCACCATCCTCCACCCCTACCATACATGCACTTTCATCAAGATACCATAGATATATGAGGACCCTAAACCAGTTCTGGACTTCTGTTACGAGGCATGGAGGTGAAGTAGGAAGACAAGGGGCAACATGAGAGATTAAGAAAACATAATGGACCCCCTCTCCTAACCTCATTCTGGCACATAAGAGCCAACAACACCTGCTGCAGTCTACTGAAAAGTGTCCCAAAATTCATGTCCACCCAGAACCTTAGAATGTAACCTTATTTGGAAATAGGATCTTTGTAGAAGTAATTAAGAAGACATATGCTAGATTAGGATGGGCTCTAAATCCAGTGACTGGTGTCATCATCAGAGGAGAGAATAGACAGGGCTACATAGACAGAGGCCATGTGAAGATGGAAGCAGAGCCTGGAGTGATGGAGCTATAAACCAAGGAATACCAATGATTGCCAGGAGCCATCAGCATTGAAGCATTGCCAGGGCCATCAAATACATGGCTAAAACTTAAGCCATTGTATTTGGGGGTATCTTTGATACAAGAGCGTGGCCTTTCTCCTACTAATTCAATACTATTTAGTTTTTTTAAAGTTACTTGGTAGATATAAAAGTTTATTTTAAAAACATGAGGCACAGAAAGAGTCTTCCCTAGAGGCTTCAGAGTGTAGGGGCCAAAGGCAGCCACCCCAAGATGGTGACATGCAGATTATGTTGAGCTGAAAATAATCAAGGACCATAAAAAGGGCTTGGAAAGATACTTTGACCTTCCCCCTACTGCCAATGAAAATAATTTAGATAGAGGACCTGCTTCAGAAAGGGAGTTATCACCATAGGTAACTACATCAAGATACATACTAGGTGTGGTAGAAAGGAAGGGATGTGGCTAATCTGTTAAAATTCCTCACTGTACCCCATTATTTCTGTGTGGCCCAGCAAATATTTGTTTTATTCAACAATATTTTACAAATATTTACTCTTTCATAGTCCTGTGAATTGCTTCCCTTTTCCTTTGAAGTCTCAGAACTCCACCCCCTTTCTCCTCGGTTTAGGATGACATATAAATCCTATTGTCCCTCTCTGTCTTCGGATTCTGTATCTATGGACTCCCTGAACTGCATAATTAAACTTTGGCTTTTTCTCCCATTAATCTGTCTCATGTCAATTTGATACTTAGACCAGCTAAAAGAACCTTAAGGGGTAGAGAAAATTTCTTCCTCACCAGTAAGAACATAGCCCTGACCAATACCTTGACTTCTGACTTCCAGCCTGCAGAATTGTGAAAAAACAATTTCTATTGTTTTAAGAAACCAAATTTGTGACACTTTGTTATAGTAGCACTAAGGAAACTAATATATCTGTCCTTAGAATTGGAGGACTATTTTCTAGAAAAACTGAGCAGTCCCAGAAAAAAGACCTATAAATATTGACATACAAGGAAAAACTGGCCAACTGTCAAATAAACCATGAGTGAAACCTAAGTCCCCCACCTCCACCCCATACTACTCACTACTACAGATCAATCTTCAGATCAGTTCCTTAGTACCTCACTCTTAAATATGAGTGGATAGCCAAGAATTACCAGACATTTGAGGAAAGCCTCCAAGTACTTGAGACAGAGACTATAAATGTCCTCAAATCCATTCTTCTCATTGTCTTTCTGGCAAAAGAACCTCCTGAATTGTTGCTGGGCATATGACTGTTCAGCTAAAGATGATTATTCCCTATCATCTCTTCCAGCTAAAGTGTCCAGTGGGATATGAAATGAAAAATGTTGCTGCTTCCACTTTATGTCCTTGTGGGTAAAATTGCAGTATTTCCAGAATCTCTTGCCTGGCCTTAGTGCGCCTCCAAATCAATAGGTGTTTCCAAGGTGTGGAGAGAAGTAGTCCATCTCCATTATCAATAGTAATTACAAGGAGGAGTGAGGGCTTATCTGGACCGGAGAGGTTGGGTGGGCTCCTTTTTTGCAGCTGGGTTGTGAGAGACAAGGGCAAGCAGAAGTGGACTACTTGTAAGCAATAAATGGGTTTCTTCCACTTTATTTCTCCTTTTGACTGATTTTGGTTTCAAAGATATTTTGCTCCAAACTGGGAAAATATTTCCCCCTCACGGAGTTAGTCCTTAAAAGGCAGCCATTTGGTGTTCATTTCTTCTTTTCCTCTTCCTTCAAGCTGGAACATGGGTTTATCGATGGTAAGCCAGTTTCAATTGTTTATCTTAAACTTAAAACATCCAGTTATCTTACCAGCAAAAACAAGTTTATTTGGGAATAGCAAAGAATTGCAATCTGGGACATACAAGCCATAGTCATGTCCAGAGAACAGAGAAGAGGACTACTCTTTATTATAGAGGAAAGGGCCGAACTTGGAGGGCTTTTTTAAGCAAAAAGGTCACTGGGGCAAACTAGGAGTCCCATGTATTGTGGCTTCTCATTGGCTGAGTTGTGACAATCTCTTACTGGCTGGGCCCTTGTGGGGAGGCACAAGATGGAAGCCTTCCTCTTCCTGCTAGGTAGTAAAGTAGCAAAACAGTATGGTGTCAGTCTCTTCCTGTGGAGTGTCTTTATGAGGACTGTTGGGTGTGAGCTTCTACTGCAGGTCTCCCTATGCCATGTTAGTGAGGTTTCCCCTAATTAATTTACACACAACCATGCAGAAAAGAAAAATACTCTAGGGAATTTGAGAGTATAATGATGGAAGATACCCAAATCCCTGGATAACCCACTGGAGCAGAGCTACCCACCCTCATGGACTGCCTCATACCTCAGCCTGTTAAATGAGAGAAAAATTAATTTCTGTTTTGAGCCATTGTATTTTGGGTTATCTTTGTTATAATAGCTTAGCACCTCTCTCCTATGAATTCAGTACTTTTCACTTCTTAAAACTACTTTAATAGAAATAAAATTTTATTTAAAAAAATACTGACTTTAAAAAATTGTTTTGAATAAAAGATGAACCTGGTCTCTCTTATCTCTAAAGACTGGTGTGTCCCTCCAGTTTCTACATAAAAAACACCTAAATTTTCAGTCTGCTTGACCATAGGAAGTCTTATTTTTCAACAGATTATTGCCCAGATTTTTGGGAAAGTCCCTAAGGATGCTTATATCTTCTGTCATACCTAGAACATAGTAGGAGAGCAATAAGTATTTATTAAATGAATGAAAAAATATTATTTAATTCACAAAAATTGATAATACATATGATTTTTTAAATGGATTTTATTTTTTAGTGCATTTAGGTACACAGTAATACTCAGCAGAAAATTCCCATATACCCTTTGCCCCCACACATATATAATCTCCCCCATTATCAGCATCCCATTATGCCCCATTATCAACAACAAAGTGGTAGAGTTGTTACAAATGATGACCTTACAGTGACACATCATTATCACCCAAAGTCCATACTTTACATTAGGGTTTATTCTTAGTGTTGTACATTCTGGGTTTTGACAAATGTATAATGACATGTACCCACCGTTATAATATCACACTAAATAATTTCACTGCCCTAAAAATCCTCTGTACTTTGGCTAACCCTTCCTCTCCACCAACCCCTTGTCTCACCTGAGGGTTTCAGCCCCAGGCAAGCTAAAGATTCAATGCAATCCCTATCAAAATACCAACAACATTCTTCGATGAACTAGAGCAAATAGTTCTAAAATTCATATGGAACCACAAAAGACCCCAAATAGCCAAAACAATCCTGAGAAGGAAGAATAAAGCTGGGAGGATTATGCTCCCCAACTTCAGGCTCTACTACAAAGTCATAGTAATCTAGACTTTTTGGTACTGGCACAAGAACAGACCCATAGGTCAATGGAATAATATAGATAGCCCAGATATAAACCCACACATAAAAGGCCAATTACTATATGATAAAGGAGCCATGGACATACAATGGAGAAAAAACAGCCTCTTCAACAACTGGTATTGGCAAAACAGGACAGCTATATGTAAGAGAATGAAACTGGATTACTATTTAATTCCATACACAAAAGTAAACTCAAAATGGATCAAAGACCTGAATGTAAGTCATGAAACCATAAAACTCACAGAAAAAAACATAGGTAAAAATCTCTTAAATACAAACATGAGCAACTTTTTCATGAACATATCTCCTTGGACAAGGGAAACAAAAGCAAAAATGAACAAATGGGACTACATCAAATGAAAAAGCTTTTGTACAGCAAAGCATACCATCAGTAGAACAAAAATGCATCCTACAGTATAGGAGAATATATTTGTAAATGACATATCCAACAAGGGGTTAACATCCAAAATATGTAAAGAGCTCACATGCCTCAACACCCAAAAAGCAAATAACCTATTTAAAAAATGGGCAGAGGATCTGAACAGACACTTCTCCAAAGAAGAAATTCAGATGGTCAAGAGGCACATGAAAAGATGCTCCACATCGCTAATCATCAGGGAAATGCAAATTAAAACCACAATGAGCTATCACCTCACACGAGTTAAGATGGCCAACATCCAAAAGACAAGCAACAACAAATGATGATTCAGAAAAAGGGGAACTTTTCTACACTGTTGGTGGGAATGTAAATTAGTACAACCATTGTGGAAAGCAATTTGAAGTTTACTCAAAAGACTAAAAATAGACCCAGGAATTACACTCCTAGGAATTTACCTGAAGAAAACAAGATCACAGATTCAAAAAGACATATGTACCCCTATGTTTATCACAGCACTCTTTACAATAGCCAAGCTATGGATGCAACCTAAGTGTGTATCAGTAGATGAATAGATAAAGAAGATGTGGTACATAGACACAATGGAATATTATCCAGCCATAAGAAGAAAACAAATCCTATCATTTGCAACAACAGGGATGGAGCTAGAGGGTATTAAGCTCAGTGAAATAAGTCAGGCAGAGAAAGACAAGTACCAAATGATTTTACTCATCTGTGGAGTAAAACAACAAAGCAAAACTGAAGGGACAAAACAGCAGCAGATTCATGAACCCAAGAATGGACTAGTAGTTACAAAAGGGAAAGGCATAAGGAAAGGATAAGGGGATTAAGGGGTATTATGATTATAGCACCCATAATATAGGGACACCAAGAGGAAGGCAGCATAGCACAGAGAAGACAAGTAGTGACTCTATAGCATCTTACTACACTGATGGACACTGACTGCAATGGGGTGTGGGGGGGGTACTTGATATATGGCTGAATGCAGTAACCACATTGCTGGTCATGTGAAACCTGAGCAAAAGATTGTATATCAATGATACCTTAATAAAAAAGATAATAATAAAAAATAAAATAAATTTAAAAAGGCATGGTTGAGGTTCTCATTCTTGTACATGAGAAGAAAATTAAAGTGATATAATGGTGAAAATGTGTTTACCAAGTAGTATTTATTCCTAAGGACCTTATTTTATATAGTTGAATTATATCACACATGAGAGTTAAGTTCTAAAGATATCATGAGAAACATTTTAATTAAGTAAATATTTAACTGAAATGATTTTGAAGGTACCACTTTTGAAGACTATGGAAGAGATTGTTAGTTGTGTCCAATATCCATTTTCCTAGCTTTTGTGGTATTAGAATTTTCAGCTAAGCACATAGCCACCCAGGATAAATACTGTATTTTCCAGCACCATTTGCAGCTCCTGTGGCCAGTATGGCTAGGTTCTGGTCAAAGGGATGTAAGTGTAAACGTCCTGTGACAGCCTGAGAACTTCTCTTGAGAGAGCTGGAGCTTGCCCATGGCTGCTTTTCCTTCAGGCCTTCCTGCATCCTGATATCTCAAATATGGGTGGCTACTGGGGACCCTAAAGATGAGGACCTGTGTTAGTGAGGGTTCTCCAGAGAAACAGAACCTATAAGATGTATCTATCTATATTTATATGTTTATTTAATCAGGCATATGTTCAACAAATATTAACAGAGTATCTGCTACATCTAAATCACTATGTTAAACTCTTCTCTTTCTCTGGGCTCCAAGAACAAAAGCCTTGCCTTCCTAGAATTGACTGGTAGCTTCAGGGTAAATTTGCATTAGTAATAACCACAGCTATCCAAAGAAACAGTTTCAGCATTATCCTCTCTCTTATTTTCTGAAATACTTCACTAGTATCTCTAAAAATCTTACAAAATATTACACCAAGATGGCGGCGTGAGTAGAGCAGTGGAAATCTCCTCCCAAAACCACATGTATCTATGAAAATATAACAAAGACAACTCTTCCTAAAATAGAGACCAGAGGACACACGACAACATCCAGACCACATCCACACCTGCGAGAACCCAGCACCTCGTGAAGGGGGTAAGATACAAGTCCCAGCCCCGTGGGACCTGAGCACCCCTCCCCCCATCTCCCGGAGGGCGGGGAGGAGTCAGCAGGGAGGGAGAAGGAGCCCAGGACTGCTGAACACCCAGCCCCAGCCATCCAGATCAGAGCGCAGACAAAGTGCATGCGTGGGGTCCTGGATACTAGGGAAACAAGGCACCAGGACCAGTGAGTGGGTGCCTGAGGCCAATGCCAGAGAATAAAGAAACGGGAGCGGCCATTTTTTTTTCCTCTTTTTTTTTTTGGCGACTGCTGTTTGGAAGTCTTAAAGGGACAGGGACCCCAATACTAGGGAAACAGGGCAGCAAGATTGGTGAGCGCGTGCCTGAGGCTGGTACCTGAGGACAAAGAAAATCGTGCGTTTTTCTTTTTTTTTTAATTATTTATTTAATTTTTTTGTTTGTTTGTTTTGCTTTGGTTTGGCAAGTGCTTTTTGGAAGTCTTAAAGGAGCAGGGTGGGACACTTAGTCCAGAGGCAGGGAATCTGGGGATCTCTGGGCACTCTAACCCCCTGGGCAGCAGGGAGCATGGAGGCCCCTTACAGAGATAAATAGCCTCCCGGCCACTCCCCCTCCAACAGGGCTCCACCATTTTGTAGCAGCAGCCTGAGCTAGGCCACACCCACAGCAACAGCAGAGATAAACTCCACAGCAGCCGGGCAGGAAACAGAAGCCCTGTCTGCGCACCCCTGTCTGCGCACAGCTGCCCAGCACAAGCCACTAGAGGTTGCTGTTCTCCCAGGAGAGGAAGGCCACAAACCAATAAGAAGGAAAGCTCTTCCAGCCATCACTCATACCAGCTCTGCAAACTATCTCTATCACCATGAAAAGGCAAAACTACAGGCAGACAAAGATCATGGAGTCAACACCTGAGAAGGAGACAGACCTAACCAGTCTTCCTGAAAAAGAATTCAAAATAAAAATCATGAACATGTTGAAGGAGATGCAGAGAAAAATGCAAGAGCAATGGGATGAAGTCCAGAGGGAGATCACAGATGCCAGGAAGGAGATTACAGAAGTGAAACAAACCCTGGAAGGACTTATAAGCAGAATGGATAAGATGCAAGAGGCCACTGAAGCAATAGAAACCAGAGAACAGGAACATATAGAAGCTGACATAGAGAGAGATAAAAGGATCTCCAGGAATGAAACAATACTAAGAGAACTGTGTGACTAATCAAAAAGGAACAATATCCGTATTATAGGATTACCAGAAGAAGAAGAGAGAAGAAAAGGGATAGAAAGTGTCTTTGAAGAAATAATTGCTGAAAACTTCCCCAAACTGGGGGAGGAAATAATCGAACAGACCACAGAAATACACAGAACCCCCAACAGAAAGGATCCAAGGAGGACAACACCAAGACACATAATAATTAAAATGGCAAGGATCAAGGACAAAGAAAGAGTTTTAAAGGCAGCTAGAGAGAAAAAGGTCACCTATAAAGGAAAACCTATCAGGCTATCATCAGACTTCTCAACAGAAACCCTACAGGCCAGAAGAGAATGGCATGATATATTTAATACAATGAAACACAAGGGCCTTGAACCAAGGATACTGTATCCAGCACGACTATCATTTAAATATGATGGCGGGATTAAATAATTCCCAGACAAGAAAAAGCTGAGGGAATTTGCTTCCCACAAACCACCTCTACAGGGAATCTTACAGAGACTGCTCTAGATGGGAGCACTCCTAAAAAGACCACAGAACAAAACACCCAACATATGAAGAAAGGAGGAGGAGGAATAAGAATTGAGAGAAGAAAAGAATCTCCAGACAGTGTATATAACAGCTCAATAAGCGAGCTAAGTTAGGCAGTAAGATACTAAAGAGGCTAAACTTGAACCTTTGGTGACCATGAATTTAAAGCCTGCAATGGCAATAAGTACATATCTCTCAATAGTCACCCTAAATGTAAATGGACTTAATGCACCAATCAAAAGACACAGAGCAATAGACTGGATAAAAAAGCAAGACCCATCTTTATGCTGCATACAAGAAACTCACCTCAAACCCAAAGACATGCACATACTAAAAGTTAAGGGAAGGAAAAACATTTTTCAGGCAAACAACAGCAAGAAGAAAGCAGGGGTTGCAGTATTAATATCAGACAAAATAGACTTCAAAACAAAGAAAGTAACAAGAGATAAAGAAGGACTCTACATAATGATAAAGGGCTCAGTCCAACAAGAGGATATAACCATTCTAAATATATATGCACCCAACACAGGAGCACCAGCATATGTGAAACAAATACTAACAGAACTAAACGGGGAAATAGACTGCAATGCATTCATTTTAGGAGATTTCAACACACCACTCACCCCAAAGGATAGATCCACCGGGCAGAAAATAAGTAAGGACACAGAGACACTGAACAACACACTAGAACAGATGGACCTAATAGACATCTGTAGAACTCTACATCCAAAAGTAACAGGATATACATTCTTCTCAAGTGCACATGGAACATTCTCCAGAATAGACCACAAAAAGAGCCTCAGTAAATTCCAAAATATTGAAATTCTACCAACCAATTTTTCAGACCACAAAGGTACAAAACTAGAAATAAATTCTACAAAGAAAACAAAAAGGCTCACAAACACATGGAGTCTTAACAACATGCTTCTAAATAATCAATGGATCAATGAACAAATCAAAATAGATATCAAGTAATATATAGAAACAAATGACAACAACAATACAAAGCCCCAACTTCTGTGGGATGCAGCAAAAGCAGTCTTAAGAGGAAAGTATATAGCGATCCAGGAACACTTGAAGAAGGAAGGACAATCCCAAATGAATAGTCTAACATCACAATTATCGAAACTGGAAAAAGAAGAACAAATGAGGCCTAAAGTCAGCAGAAGGAGGGACATAATAAAGATCAGAGAAGAAATAAACAAAATTGAGAAGAATAAAACAATAGCAAAAATCAACGAAACCAAGAGCTGGTTCTTTGAGAAAATAAACAAAATAGATAAGCCTCTAGCCAAACTTATTAAGAGAAAAAGAGAATCAACACAAATCAACAGAATCAGAAATGAGAATGGAAAAATCATGACAGACACCATAGAAACACAAAGAATTATTAAAGACTACTATGAAAACTTATATGCCAACAAGCTGGAAATCCTAGAAGAAACGGACAACTTCCTAGAAAAATACAACCTTCCAATACTGACCAACGAAGAAACACAAAAGTTAAACAAACCAATTACGAGCAAAGAAATTGAAACAGTAATCAAAAAACTACCCAAGAACAAAACCCCGGGCCGGACAGATTTACCTCGGAATTTTATCAGACACACAGAGAAGACATAATACCCATTCTCCTAAAAGTGTTCCAAAAAATAGAAGAGGAGGGAATACTCCCAAACTCATTCTATGAAGCCAACATCACCCTAATACCAAAACCAGGCAAAGACCTCACCAAAAAAGAAAGTTACAGACCAATATCCCTGATGAATGTAGATGCAAAAATACTCAATAAAATATTAGCAAACAGAATTCAACAATATATCAAAAGGATCATACACCATGACCAAGTGGGATTCATCCCAGGGATGCAGGGATGGTAAAACATTCGAAAATCCATCAACATCATCCACCACATCAACAAAAAGAAAGACAAAAACCACATGATCATCTCCATAGATGCTGAAAAAGCATTTGACAAAATTCAACATCCATTCATGATAAAAACTCTCAGCAAAATGGGAATAGAGGGCAAGTACCTCAACATAATAAAGGCCATATATGATAAACCACAGCCAACATTATATTCAACAGCGAGAAGCTGAAAGCTTTTCCTCTGAGATAGGGAACTAGACAGGGATGCCCACTCTCCCCACTGTTATTTAACATAGTACTGGAGGTCCTAGCCACAGCAATCAGACAAAATAAAGAAATACAAGGAATCCAGATTGGTAAAGAAGTTAAACTGTCACTTTTTGCAGATTATATGATATTGTACATAAAAAACCCTAAAGACTCCACTCCAAAACTACTAGAGCTAATATCGGAATACAACAAAGTTGCAGGCTACAAAATCAACACACAGAAATCTGTAGCTTTCCTATACACTAACAATGAATCAATAGAAAGAGAAATCAGGAAAACAATTCCATTCACAATTGCATCAAAAAGAATAAAATATCTAGGAATAAACCTAACCAAAGAAGTGAAAGACTTATACTCTGAAAACTACAAGTCACTCTTAAGAGAAATTAAAGGGGACACTAACAAATGGAAACTCATCCCCTGCTCATGGCTAGGAAGAATTAATATCATCAAAATGGCCATCCTGCCCAAAGCAATATACAGATTTGATGCAATCCCTCTCAAATTACCAGCAACATTCTTCAATGAACTGGAACAAATAATTCAAAAATTCATATGGAAACACCAAAGACCCCGAATAGCCAAAGCAATCCTGAGAAAGAAGAATAAAGTAGGGGGGATTTCACTCCCCAACTTCAAGCTCTACTACAAAGCCATAGTAATCAAGACAATTTGATACTGGCACAAGAACAGAGCCACAGATCAGTGGAACAGATTAGAGACTCCAGACATTATCCCAAACATATATGGTCAATTAATATTTGATAAAGGAGCCATGGACATACAATGGGGAAATGACAGTCTCTTCAACAGATGGTGCTGGCAAAACTGGACAGCTACATGTAGGAGAATGAAACTGGACCATTGTCTAACCCCATACACAAAAGTAAATTCAAAATGGATCAAAGACCTGAATGTAAGTCATGAAACCATAAAACTCTTAGAAAAAACATAGGCAAAAACCTCTTAGACATAAACATGAGTGACCTCTTCTTGAACATATCTCCCTGGGCAAGGAAAACAACAGCAAAAATGAGCAAGTGGGACTATATTAAGCTGAAAAACTTCTGTACAGCAAAGGACACCATCAATAGAACAAAAAGGAACCCTACAGTATGGGAGAATATATTTGTAAATGACAGATGTGATAAAGGCTTGACATCCAAAATATATAAAGAGCTCACATGCCTCAACAAACAAAAATCAAATAACCCAATTAAAAAATGGGCAGAGGAACTGAACAGACAGTTCTCTAAAAAAGAAATACAGATGGCCAACAGACACATGAAAAGATGCTCCACATCACTAATTATCAGAGAAATGCAAATTAAAACTACAATGAGGTATCACCTCACACCAGTAAGGATGGCTGCCATCCAAAAGACAAACAACAACAAATGTTGGCGAGGCTGTGGAAAAAGGGGAACCCTCCTACACTGCTGGTGGGAATGTAAATTAGTTCAACCATTGCGGAAAGCAGTATGGAGGTTCATCAAAATGCTCAAAACAGACTTAACATTTGACCCAAGAATTCCACTCCTAGGAATTTACCCTAAGAACACAGCAATCAAGTTTGAGAAAGACAGATGCACACCCATGTTTATTGCAGCACTATTTACAATAGCCAAGAATTGGAAGCAACCTGAATGTCCATCGGTAGATGAATGGATAAAGAAGATGTGGTACATATACACAATGGAATACTACTCAGCCATAAGAAGAAGGAAAATCCTACCATTTTCAGCAACATGGATAGAGCTGGAGGGTATTATGCTCAGTGAAATAAGCCAAGCGGAGAAGGAGAAATACCAAATGATTTCACTCATCTGTGAAGTATAAGAACAAAGGAAAAACTGAAGAAACAAAACAGCAGCGAAATCACAGAACCCAAGATGGACTAACAGGTACCAAAGGGAAAGGGACTGGGGAGGATGGGTGGGTAGGGAGGGATAAGGGGGGGAAGAAGTAGGGTGGTATTAAGATTAGCATTCATGGGGGGGAGGGAGAAAGGGGAGGGCTGTACAACACAGAGAAGACAAGTAGTGATTCTACAATATTTTGCTATGCTGATGGACAGTGACTGTAAAGTGGTTTATAGGGGGGACCTGGTATAGGGGAGAGCCTAGTAAACATAATATTCTTCATGTAAGTGTAGATTAAAGATAAAAAAAAAAGAAAGAAAGAAAGAAAAGGGGGAATAGTTCCTGATAGGATAAAACTAATTGTAAATCAACGATTAATGCATGCTTTAAATATCCTTAATTTTGATCACTTAAAGGGTGTCAGATGATTGGCTATGGAGGTACATTTTTCTGACAATATTCCTTTCTCTTAAAAAAAAAAGCAGTTCCTGTGTGGTGACCTCCAATGAGTTCTACACAATGGTATAATGGGCTTATCAAAGTGTGGGCAAAGGGTCTGTTTGTGTTTATACAGAGGAGCAAAGCCTAATTCGGCTACCCAGAAAATGAACTAAGATACAATATGAAGAAGAACTTCCAACATCAGCACTCTCTGGAAGAGTCATACCAGAAGATGATCATCAAAAAACCTCAACAAAGATCCAGGCGATGGTGCAGTTGTAGCTGCATTCATCCCACTGGTCCCTGGATTTGCCAGTGGAATGAAGAAGGAGATATCTAAGCTGGCCTGTGCATACTGTAAAACAACAAATTTGACTGAATCTATACTGTTGGAACTCAACCAAGAATTAGGAGAAGTGCAAGTTGTAGCGCTCCAAAATCTTATGACTACAGACTATCTACTGTTAAAAGAACATATGGGATGTGAACAGTCCCCAGGAATGGGTTGTTTTAATTTGTCTGGTTTCTCTCAGACTGTTCAAGTTCAGTTGGACAATATCCACCATATCATAGATAAGTTTTCACAAATGCCTAGGGTGCCTAACTGGTTTTCTTGGTTTCACTGGAGATGGCTGGTAATTATAGGTCTGCTTTGGTTATGTAACTGTATTCCTATTATGTTAATGTGTGTATGCAATTTAATTAGTAGTTTAAAACCTATACATGCTTAAGTTACTCTACAAGAAGATATGTCAAAGAAATAATCAATCTTCCCATGTTATCTTCCGTCTGCTACTCCTATAGCTTTTCTTCTTCCTTCCTAATTACAACCCTTAAATAGAATTCATGCCTCATATCGAATTTACCAAGTATCATAATTCTTCCAAGTGGTAAAGATACCTCAAGACAGATACTGGGCATAGAAGCCACAGGGCATAAATCTGCAAAGAAGTAAAAAGCTAACCTTTTCAAACAATATGGCTTCTCTCTCACTTACCAACTTTACATTTCCCTGAATGGCCCCAGAAGATGACTGGTTAGCCAGAGATGGGTAAGATTCCTCAAGGGAGGAATAACCTAAGACAGGCACAGTCGCAGGGGGGCCATCAGGTGAGAAATTGGGGATCAACAGAGGTGAGGCTCAGAACCTCACCCCCCCGTTTTGAGAGAAATCTTCTGCATCCGTGGATGTTTTATTGCCCTTGTCTAGCTTGGATTAACACTTAGTCTACAGGCACACACCTGATCATCTAAATTTGCTCTCTTACAGCACTAAACTATGTTTTCTACCTTTATCTTGCATCTACCTACCACTTCAGCATTTTATTAAAAATAATAATAATAATAGGGGAGAAATGTGGGATTCACATATGAATCAAATATAAAAATCAAACGAATATTCATATTTGACCTGATTGTTTATAGTTCATAATGTGTGATCAAAACTGAAAGTTTCTGTGATGAATGCCCTTGTACTGTTCACTAAAAACTTATTCACTATGTAAGAACTTGTTCACCATGTAAGAATTTGTTCATTATGCTTCAGAATTAGGCTAGGGGTGGACTAATGATTGTACATTGAGCACTGAGTCCCCTATACAGAATTTTATTGTTGTTAACAACCATTTGATCAATAAATATGAGAGATGCCCTCTCAAAAAAAAATATTACACATTTATATCTATAGATTAGATCATAAGATACATGATCTAATCTAGAGAAATATTCCAAGCTGGCTATGAGTTTGCAAAATGAATTAGTCAGTGTATTACACCTCAGCATAGATTATTCAACCTTGTATCACTAAGCTGTAAATGAGCAAACCACGTGGTTATGTAAAACCCTTAGGAAAAGTGTCTTACAGAAGAAGACCAAATGCCTTGTAAACTTTTGTTCTTCTCATGAGAAACAGATGGATTAGCAGACCATGACTATTGTCCACTGCTGTTTAGCAAGGTTCATTAAATTTTTCTGTTACCCTTCCAAAAGCAGAATAAGCTGTATATCTACACTGAGGAAGAACATGTAAGACCTACAAATCCCCTAAATCTTTGTTTACAAATCCTGCTTAGTTGGTCTTTTGATATGATAAGATGATAGATAGATGATATACACAGATAGATAGATGGTAGATAGATGATAGATAGATAGATAGATAATTATAATTTATATACTATACCTAGAATACAGAAATATATGTGTTACACACATTTATTCATAAATAAATTAGGAGAAATTGATCTCTTAGGATCCCATATAAGGTGAAATGCAGTTGTCATTGGTTATCAGGATGTGCCAACCATTTGTACTCCAAGAAAAGTAATAAAAGGCAGAGGGGATCCCATCCCACTTCCTCCTCCTATCTGGGTATCCCCACAGGGCTTGGCTGTAGGTGCAAGAAGACCCCTCTATCCACACTGCTGCCAAGCAAGTCCTGCCAAATGGATTGAGAACCTTTGTCTTATTAAGAATCTCACGTTCAGTGAAGGGTTGAAAACACTGCAGGTAAAAGATCCAGAGTGCGTAATGGAGAGAGACGGGAGGCATCCTTAACTGGGAGGGCTCTGAAACAAGTTCATTAAATATTCCTACCTTGTCCTTTAATATTACATATTTGGTCTTTTGTTTCTTTCATAAGATATATGAGCAGTCAGTAATGTGGGAAGAATGTTAAAGCTAGCAGCAATGTGAGAGGGAAGTAAAAGTGTGGATTCTGGAGCCCAACTAGGTTCAAGTCCCAATTGTACGGTTTACTAACTGTGTGGCCTTGGGCACTGGGCCTCGCCTGTGAAATGAGCAGAATAATAGCACTCACTTCATAAGGCTCTTCTGAGGAATACTTAAATTAACACATATACACTTAGACAAGTACTTGGCACAGCGTGAACTTATAAAAAAGCTCCCACTGCCGTAAATGCTTTAGCATCGTTTGGGAAGAGTGACGTGTGCACTGTGCCACCTAGCCCGCAGTTCAGGTACATTCGAATTCTATTAAATTTTAAAACTTCCAGCAAAAGATTTAAGGCCCTTTCTCTTTCCTTACAAGTTTTCTGGTGTCTAGTCATCCGCTGTATTGCAGTTAGGCAATGAGGTTAAGTGAACAGGGATACAAGGATTCTCCAGCAAAGATCCGCATCTTAGGAAGAGAGCAAGAGAGCAAGGGTCACATATTTCAGGTAGTGTCCTGTGCATTCCTGCTATTCCTACCTCACTGCAATGCTACTCCTGCTCTTAGGGAGCCACGAACCATCAGAGCATAAGCAGCAGTCGTAGTAACACTAACAACAGCCGCACTGCCATCTGAGTGTGTGCAAGGCTAAGTGCTGAAATACAGGGTCCCTTTTAATTCTCATTATACATTCCTGAAGGAGACACAGTCCCTGAAAGGAAAAATTGTTATATTAATTTTATATATAAGATTTACATATATAATGATTCTGACCAGGCTTTAGAGCTAGGCTTGTCTGGGATTGTATGCCGGCTCTACCATTAGCTAGCTGTATAATAGGAAAATCACCTAACCTCTCTCACCCACTGAATAAGGATCATGATAGCACTCACCTCATGGAGCTTTTGGTAATCACATTGAGTTAATATATTTAAAGTCCTCACAATAGGACTGGTTTAGGATGTGGACTGCGAAGCCTGACTGCTTGGCTTTACATCCGAGTTCTATCATTTATAAGCCAAGTGACCTTGGGCAAGTTTCTTAACTTATCAGTGCCTCGGTTTCCTCATCTGTAAAATCAGTGTGGCAAGCAGAGTACCTACCTCATAGAGTTTTTAATAAGGATTAAATAAGTTATATCGGGAAAGCACTTAGAGCAGTGTCTGGCAAATAATAAGCTTCTCCCCATTCTCTCTTCTCCTGGGACTCCAGCTATGTATCAAACCTATTCACTGTGTCCCATTTATCATTTTCTTTCTTTTCTGTGTTTTCCATCCTTTTCCATGCTGAATTCTGAACATTTTCTTTTGACCCTTCTCCCAATTTGTTAAATCTGAAACAAATAAGACATAAGCATATACTTCGTTGTTCTAAAGAATTTTATGCACCCAAAATAAAAAATAAAAATAACTTAATAAACACTATGTACATAGCATATGCTTGGCACACTTTAGCTGTGATTATTAACTCCTATATAACATTAGCAGAAACTGAAACCTGGGGGACCAAGTAACTTTTCAAGGGTCCACAGCTAGTGGGTGATACAGCTGGGATTTAAACTCAAAGACCATAGCCTTAATTACTTTAATTATAATACTATGCTGATTTTATCATAAAACTAGTAGGACACCTCAGATGTCTGGTGATTTACCTTGTTCTTGAGGGTGTATACAACTTTGTTATCAGAATGTGTGTATTTTTAGGACTTTGTCAGAGCGGGGTTCATTTCACCCTAACCCACTCTACCTACACCATGCTTAATTTTGCTCAAAGTACCTAACTCCTAAATAGAAAGCCTAATTCTCATGTGTCATTCTGTATATGCAATTAGTGGGAGCTCCCTACCAAGGAGAGATGAGCAGCCACATAGTTTTCAAGCAAGCAGCCTGTGATTCCAGGATTAACCTCATGCTGCTGCCATCCTGAGCCCTTGGGCTGAGATGTGGCTGTGGCAGAGAAAATGAAGGAATCACCATTTGGTATTTAAAATTAGTCTTTAGCTATTTGGAGCAGCACCACTTTAAATAATTAAAAGAATTTGAAGGAAAAAAATGAAAGAAATAGTGATTTCTTTCTTTTCTAACAAAGCTAGAATGTATCAATATTAACTAGCTGAGAGAAAAAGAAGGGAAAACCCTTCAGATGATTCTCGAGGAACAGTTCTGCTTCACTAAAAGGCACAGATAGCAGGAAATCAGATATAAAACTGGAATGACAGCAGGCTACCAGGAAAGTATAATTACTGCTTTGTTCAACCATCCACTTCTCATCACTCACTTAATACACAAACATTATCCTTTTTACAATAAGTTAATGACTTCATTCTGTGTCTCCAACCAACAGCTCTTTTCTTTCCAGTTTATTCTTCCCCTAAAATATCATCTATTCTGTAAGGTTTGGTGATCATATCTACTGATGACACCTGAATTTTCATGCTTTGTGTTTCACATTTGTAACTACTTCTTAGAAATATCTGCATGCTTTTCCTGCCATCAGCCCAAATCAAATATATTAAGGAGTAGAAATAATGCCACTTCCATCTAGAACATAGAGAGCTGGAAAGAATATTGTTTCCCCCATAATAAAAAGAAAAAAAACCAAGATAATCAACATAATCATACCTTTTCTTAAATCCATCACAGAGCTACTATCACAGGGCAACAAAGTACATTGAAATCCAAGGAAAGACAGAAACTTCCATGGAGACATAGATCGGGAACACTGGCTCACTTGTGGCAGAGCTCAGGAGGAAGAAACTCCAGGTGCCAAAGCAGCAGGTAAGAAGAGTACAGCTAATTTGTTAAGGAATTACTAAAGGGTGTGTGTGGACTAGTAAGAGTTGAGTTCCTGGAAGCTGCAGTCCCAAGGAGAGATCACACCCACCTGCAGGCTCTTCTCCAAGAATATCCACCGAGTGTGTTCTGATAGGTCTTCAGTATCCATGTAGTGGAGAGAATATGAAGAGGGCCATTTCCACAGGGACAGGAAGCATTTACAGATGAATGTCAAGGACATGTTAGTGGGGTAAAAAAGTCACAGAGGACTACAAACACCCTGAGTATCATGCACACATATGTGTTGCATTTGGGAAGGAAGGTGGAGAAGCCAGGAGGGGGAATGAATTCTCACTTAATTTGCCTTGGAGAAGAAGGGTTTTAGGTATCAACCATAGTGTCACTCCTTTGCGGTAATTTCCTACATCAGACTTGGCAGTTGTTAATATCCTGATAGGACGATGTAGAAGAAGCAGTGTGAAGTCAAGACTCAGAAAGTAGAGAAGACACAGTGTGGCTTTTTATGTGACTGTTCCCTCTTGAAAAAAAGCCTTATCCATCACCCCTACCCATTCTACCTGTCCCCTCAGGCTTGCATGTGCAAATGTCAAATTCTACCTACGTGTTTGGTGCCAGGTGTATGTTTAGTAAATTCTCATTTTATTATCTGCAATATGGATCAGCTTTTTCTGCCCTTCTCCAAATGTGCCCTGAGTTTTTATCCCATGGCAGTGGATGGGGATAGGGCACGAAGGAAAGTGCCCAGGAGAGTATCCCCAAGCTTATCTTATCTGGTTGGTGGCTGTCCCTGAGCCAGGTGCCATCTATTCCTGACACTTGATACCAGCCTCCCACTTCTGAGATAGCGCAATGTCAGATGCCCTGTTTTCCTTTTTTCACCGAGAGGTCTGATTCTTCCACCAAGTCTCTTCATTTTAGTAAAATTCTAAATCTTTTCCACAACTCCAAATCAAAATTTTGTGCTGCTTATGATAACCACTAGCTTCAATTAGCAGCTTTATTTTAAAAACAAGCCAAAAAACAACAACAATAAAAAACTATTTTAAAATAGAATAGGTCTTTGGTATTGGGAAGAAAAATGTGTTTAGAGTTTTATCACATTAGAAACAAATAATTTAAAAGTAATATGAATCATAAGCAATCAAAAACATATCATTGAAACCTAAATGACAATAAACCTTTACCTGTAGGGAAGAATGGAGCAGTTGTGGTAGAAAGATAAAGAATCAAGAACTTGGCCATGTGTTTCTTTGGTTTAGCTTCTGACACAGGAAAAATTTAATTTGAAAGAAAATGTATCTAAAAATATTCCACTTTTGCATCAATTATACATTAGATTCAGTGTGTATTTTTTAAGTGCATTTTGACCCACCTCAGTTCATTCTTAATACTAGACATGGCAGGATTTTAAGGGTACTAGAAAGGTCTCATACCCCAAAATAATCCTTTTTTATACCTTGGGATAATAATATAATATGTTTTTTGTATATCCAACACCACCTGCCATATGGACCGTAGCCTTTCCTTTTATTTATTTATTAATTTTTGGTTTCTAGTTTCCTCTCCTCTCTGGGTCTTCTTATCTCAACCCTGTCAGTCAGTCACTTAGGTTTCAACATGACTGTTCTGCAGTGAGGATGTTTCAGGAAACAAATTATCCGGTGTGACAGGAACAGAGTCTGGCTTCTTAAACCACCTTGATGATTCCTAACTCATTAAACCAAAATTTTACCAGATTGCTTCTCAAAATTCACCCAGGTGAGTTGGTCATTCAGCTCAGTTCTAGCCACCATATACTGTCCTTGGTCCCAGTTGAAGACAGCTTTCTCTCTGCAACCTCCAGATGCTGCTTGAACAGTTCTATTTAGATTCCATCCTATCAAATTTCTCATCTCAAGATCCTTTCTGTCTATTCAGTTGAAGTGATTTAAGCTGCTGCTTCCTCTTCTCAAGCCTTTCCTAAATAATCTGTATACAGCCAATGTATTTCTCCCACTAGACTCTTCTAGCATCCTTACCACCTCCTATCCCCGCTCTAGTTTCCCATGCATCTGAAACTTTCCCCAAGTGCCTCTTTAAGTAACTTCTACATTTCATTTGTCCGTCTTTTTCTCTCACAGTTATGCTCCAGTACTTCCAGATCCTTCACCCTATCCCTCATTAAACAACACAAAGCCTATTTACATTTCCATTATTTTTACCTCCATGTGGACAGGAGTACCATACTTTTAAATCCATACATCCACTGGAAATGGTTATCTTTTTTTAGTTACAAGTTTTAATCTAAAAAACCTGTCAACAAAGATCACTAGACATTTGGGGACCTGTTTAAGATAGGAAGGCCCTATCCGAGGATAGACTAGGGCCTGGATGTTGAGATGCTGAGGAATCACATGGAAGGATACAGTAACTCATTACATTTCCAAATGGGATATAGCTCCAAAATTTGGGGATGAGATCAAGGGAAGATTAGCTTCTTATATTAAAACTAATAAAACTTGGATAATACTGCATCTGCAGAAATGATTCACTTTTTAAGTAGTTTATAAACATGTCTCCAGTGGAACCATTGTCTTTAGCCCAGTTAAGAAAGTCGCTGGGTCTCAGAAAGCTGTGGCCTACACAGCAGGAGTGCCAGAGCCTCAGAATCTTGTTGTGCTGTCAGAACAGAAGGAAGACTGGAAGTCGGCCTCAGACCTAAAGAAAGGAAGGCAGGAGAGCAAGCTATATTATTAGTTTTATCCGATGTACCCAGATGGAAGGACACATCGTCTTCAGAGGACCAATGTCAATTATTTAGTTAGTATACCTAGAATAGAACAGAAGCAAGCTACACTTAATTTTATTAAAATAGCCAGTAATTACATCTAACTAGTTTTATTATCATTATTTTCACCAAGTGTTGCAGTAGGCAGAAAGAAATAGGAAGAGGAGTGGATAGGAATGTCATGGCTGAGGAAAATACTGTACGTTTAGTGCCAGATAGGAAAATAAATTGCTAAATGAAAGTTTCAAGAGAGATACAGCTCAGGAGTGGGTGAGCAGAAAGAAAGACAGGGAGGACGGCAAGGCTGACCTACTGATAAGAGGAAGTTAGGATGAGGCATAATCGCAAGGGAATGCATTTATAGATAAATGCTGAATCTGAATGCTTGAATGAAAAGGAAAATTGGGAGAGGTCCCACATAGAGCTTGCATTAGTAAGCAATTTTTTTCTCAAAGAAAGTTGATGCGTTGTAATGTCAGGCAATCAAGGAGTAAGCATCTACTACTAGTCAAAGCAGAAGACAGGGAATGGAATGTGATTAGTTGGATATATTAAATCAGCTATCAGGATATATTGCATTATTGCTGCTAACACTTTGTTACCTCATATAAGTTAAACAAATTCAGTGTTTGCCAAATTTTGGTCTTTGGGTACTACCTTTATCATCTTTGCTATATTCTCATACCACCTATCTGTTTAATCTGTTTATCTATTTAATGTTCTTCTTTAAAAACAATTCTAATTGAATTTTTGTCACACTTTAACTTCATCCCAGGCAAGAGTATCTATGATATCATGAGTCTGATAAACTAGTTAGATCTTTTTCTAATACACATTAACATAAGTGTAATCTTAAAGATAAAAGCTTTCCATCTGTGTGACAGCTGAAATCATTATATATATTACTGGTGATACACAGATCCCTCACTTTTTTTTCAGGCTCTTTCTTACTTTTTGAGAGAAAAAAGCATGAGAAAATTAAACAGTTAACTTCCTCCTACTTGGGTCATTCAGAGGCTTACTTTTAAGTGATTGAATCTACTGGACTACTCAAAGTGTAAGCCAGAAGGGTAGCCATTTGGCAAGAGGGCTTTAGGTTAATTGTAGAGCAAGACCTCTAGTATGGAAGGAGCTACAGGCAGAGATGTAGATGAAATATGTTCCCAGACACTCTGAACATATTTTTGGCCAGGCTACAACTTACCAAAGAGCAGTACCTGTTAAACGACAGAACCTCTTTGGGGAAAATCAGCTAATATCCACATATGAGTGTCCTCAGACTGCATGGAGACAGGCAGGAGAACTTCCTAGAACCATTGCCTGCACTTTTACTGTATTTCTACCAACATGCAGCACCAAGAATCTGTTTTCCCAAGTGGACTTACCACTAAGAGAGGGAAGTTCAAGCAAATAGTCAATGTTGATCTCTGGGTAGATATAAATTCTGTAAGTTCTGAAACTGGCATCCTAACTTTTAAAGCAGCTTGTAAGTTAAGTGAATAAATTCCCTCTAAACTTTAACAATTTTGTGAGAAATAAAAAATAATAATTTCTCAACATGCAAAGCTAAAAATCTGTGAAGAATCTACCAAGCAAATCATTCCTATTTGGGACACAGATCGGTCAGATGCTGTCCTCTCTTTCCTTGAAACCTTAGTAAGTACAATAGGTATTGAAGACACACTGAATCTCTAGTCCAGCATTCCCAAGGCTGGTGGCACTTGTTGGAGAGCATTATGAGGACATCCTGCTATTCATTTCAAAGCTGTGTCTAGCATCTTACTGGTGGGCTCTGCCTTGATATTCAATGAAAGATATTCACTAATGGAGTCAAGAAATGAAATGGATTTGTGTGATAGGCAAGCTTCATTTGGAAGAAGCCTGGCATGTTGTCCCCAAACCATCTGCCTGTCTTCTAAGGGCTATGCTAACCTTCCTATTAAATTGTCTTTTTCTCACTCAGCTCATCAGTTAACAATCCCCATTAATTAGATGCTAAGAGGACAATGTGATGTCTAGGTAACAGAATCCAGGACCAACCTCTAATTATACAGTATTGAAACAAAAAGTCTTTAGCATTAGGTAAGCTCTCCCTGGAGCAGGTTATTACATAAACTTCATTCCTTTTTTACTTTTCAGCAGTTAGGCTGTGCTAACTTCGCAGAAACATCTGATGATTGAAAACTCTAAGAAGAAAACAGTGATAAATCTTCATGTCCTTGGATTTGGCAATGGATTCTTAGATATGACACCAAAACCACAGGCAATAAGAGAAGAAGATAGATAAATTGGACTTCATCACAAAAACTTTTGTGCATCAAGGGACATATCAAAAAACTGAAAAGACAACCCATGTAAATGGTAAGAATATTTTCAAATCATACAACCAAGAGGGGAGATGTACCCAAAATATATAAAGAACTCTTCAACTCAACAATAGTAAGACAAAAAATCCAATTTTAAAATGGGAAAAGAATTTGTACATACTTTTTTTCAAAGAAAACATGCAATGAACAACAAGCATATAAAGGGATGCTCAACATCATTAGTCATTAGGGAAATGCAAGTCAAAACCTCAATGAGAAACCACTTTACACCCACAAGGATGGCTATAATAAAAAACAAAAGGAAAGCAACAAGTGTCAGTAAGGATGTGAACAAATTATGACTCTTGTACATTGCTGATGAGTACCTAAAATGGTGCTGCTGCTGTGGAAAACGGTGTGGTGGTTCCTCCAAAAGCTAAAATAAAAGTACAATGTGACCCAGCAATTTCACTCCTAGGTACTTAGCCAACAGAATTTAAAACAGGTACTCAAACAAATACTCGTCCATAAATGTCTATTGCAGCACTGTTCACAATAGCCCAAAGGTGTAAACTCAAACATTCATCCATGGATAAATGGATAAATAAAATGTGATGTATGAATACAGTGGAATATTATTCAGCCATAAGAAGAAATAAAAAAGTACTGGTACATGCTATGATATGGATAAATCTCAATAACTTTATGCTAAGTGAAAAAGGCCAGGCATAGAAAGTCACATATTGTATGGCTCCATTTATATGAAATGTCCAGAATAGGGAGGTTCATAAAGACAAAAGAGCGGATTGGTGGTTGTCCTGGCTGGAGGGGGAGAATGGTGCTTGACAGCTTAATTGGTATGGGTTGTCTTTTGGGGAGATAAAACTGTTTTGGAACTTGATAGAGGTTGTGGTTACACAATATTGTGAATACACCATATGCCACTGAACTGTACGCTTTAAATTGGTTAATTTTATGTTTTGTGAATTTAATTTCAATTTAAAACAAAAAGAAGTTGATCATTATTGAATCATCTGACATGCAAATTAAAGCCAGAATCAACAGAATGCAACATTGTTATATCCATGACTTTTGATGATGGGTATAGCCCACTGAATTGAAATAATTTTCCAAAAATCATAAAAAACTATCATTTCAGGAGGATCCTTTTTATGAGTGTGAATGCTCAAAGTTTAGCTGATAGCTTTGTTTCCCCATAACTGATGGAGAATTGGTTCAGAACAAGTGACATTAACTTGAACATGACTGGCTATCTGAAGTGACTGGGAGACCATTGGGAACTTGATGGTATCAGATGATGAAGCTGATAGTACATGGTACTGCAGCTGACAGCTTAGTACTATAGAAGTGCATGTGCCATTCTGTGGAGTACTAATTAGGACCACAGGAAGTGCTTTAGAAGAGTCATACATGATTCAACTAAAAACAAGTGAGTTTGCCAGGAGAGTATGTTCTATTCCTGGAGATACAGAATTGTGGTAGAAAAGGAAGGTATATCTTCTACTTTATGGAAGTCAGTTTCTTTAACTTCCACAGAAAATGCCTTGATATGAGCCATGAGAAACTCTGAATAAAAGAGATTAACATTAAATATTCTCCTTCCTGGTCTGTAATTGACCTCATTTCCCAAACTAGTTAAAAGTTATCAGTATCCTAAGAATGATTCTTGAACTATGTTATATGCACACCTTGAAAACATGCTAATGTTTGCCTAACACTAATTATCACCTCTCTTACACCATTTGGACAGGTCCAGTTTACTTACTCAATTAAAAAAAAACTTACAATGATTACTACAGATAACTACAAGCTCACCTAAAATAGACAAGAAACAAAATGGAAAGTAATACTTACCCTTTGGGATTGGGGGTGGTTTTCAGACTGAAACCCAAATCAAGTCTTAAATCAGTTAGGATGTTTTCTTGGCTGTAATATACAGAAAATAAAACTAATAGTGGTTTAAACCAACAGGGAATTATCTGTCTCATAAGTAGAAGCTAGGAAACAGGAGGTGGAATCTCCTGAATGATGCTGTCAAAGACCCAGGCCTTTTCTACCTTTTCATCCCACCATTCTTAGCCTCATACTTTGGACTCATGTTCATAATGTGGCCACCGCAGTACCAGACATCACATTCTCATTTACGCATAAAGAAGGGGGGAGTGAGAGGGAGGGAGGGAGAAAGGGGTAGCACCAAACACATCTATCCCTTCATTAGAAAGAGAAACTCCCAGAAACCTAACAGTAGACTTCTGCTTATGCCATATTGGCCAAACAGATGCACATGGTCACCCCTAACTGTAAGGGAGGAAAAAGATAATATTCAGCATTTCCAGCCCTCTAGTGGATGATTGGGGAATGGAGAAGATGGGGAATGGGTTTTAGGCTAGTCAACTTTTACTGCTATGCTTTTCCTTATTACAAATATTAGAGATTCTTAGACAAATAAAATAATTTTGATTTTATACATAATATAAATATATGATTTTATACAAAATAAAGTCATGCTTAACTTTTTACTTCACCAAAAACAAAACTGATATTCTACCTTAAATGATCTGTGGCCTTCCCTTCCAGGTCCTAAAAAATCTTCATGCATATTGACTCATTTGGTTTTACTACATTTAAGGGAAATCCATTCAGAACTGGAGATGAGAGGAAGATGGGAGACAAGCTAAATAACCCAAATTTAGAAATTTAAGGGATATTGGTTTGAAGTTCAGATTATTTGGCAAGTACCTTTTTTCTACGATTCTTCCTCCCTTTAAATGCCCAATTAAACACATACACTTACATACACACACACACACACATACATACACACACATACCCCAGTATAAATAGTTGCCACCAGCATAGGGGAAGGAAGCAATTATCCAAACGTTGGCATGGGCAAAGGAAGGTCATGACTAAATCCCTAATGCCAGGTAAAGAGGGAAATTATTATTTTCCTAGGAAATACAAATCTTTTTAAGTTATCACACCTGAAAAATAGATTTTTATAGCAATATTTCAGGGAATGGTGGTCCGATTTACAATGACATAAATTTCATTCAATTTACAAAAAAAGAAAAAGAAAAATTCAGCTTACTCTTTGTTATCCACACAACCTATCTTACCCAGCGAGGCAAAATAAGCTTAACCTTGACAAATTTTGTCCCTGCAGCAAATGCTTGCATCAGCTGGCAGATTTTCCTAACTGTGGATTTGTAATTACTTTCTGAATTTTGAAGAACAGATTAAATGACCACATAAGGATCTGAATATTACCATCCACAAATCTTTCTGCTTACACTTACTATGAGTTATTAAATGGGTTTTCCATGTTTCATAAGCATTTCCTGTGCTGATGCATCTTTTGCAATACTACATATTGCCTCTGACAAATGATTCAAAAATAAAAAAATGAGCTTCAAAGAAAATGAAGCCAACTTTGTGGCAGAATAGATTTCAAGGAAGACTTTTATAATATCTTAGGGGGAAGAAGTTAAAAAAATACATTTTCCAAGGTAAAAACATAGCAGCTTTAAGGTTTGTATATAAATGTTAAAATAAGTTTTACCAGAAGAGCAAAAGTCTTCATAAAGTAAAATGTTTATAGTTTTATCACTTGAGCTTTAATAACTTGGGTTGCAATGGTGATAGAAATAACCTGTAAATATCACTTAAAGGCAAAATATGTTATCTTCTCCTAGTTTGAAATGGCTTTCTAATCTGCCAAAGGGCATAGTTTAACTATTTCTATGGCAACCTTTTTTTTTCATTTATCACAGCATCTGAAGAAAGAACACAATGGATATAGCCAGTAATGCAGTTATCCTAGGCTTCAATAAATTTGCTTTTACATGCTATTTACAGATTTCTATCACATCTACAATCTTAGACATTAAATTTGAGAGATAGACAAAGGCTTTGTAAAGTTCTGCAGATATATGGTTATTAATCCCCTTTGGCAAACTTATATACTATCATGTTTTATATTTGGAAAGTACATTCTAATCACTTTAGTTTATCTTCTCAATATCCGCAGGGATGGACAGAGAAAAATGTTGGCTAATATTGAAGGCAGAGTCTTCTGACCTTTCATAGAGATTTTATAAGACAGCAATCAGAAATTTAAAAAACAGAAAAATATCTTGTCACAAATGCCTTAATACAGGGCAACAGACAAAGAGGCAGAACTGAAAACCAATATTGGGACCCAGAGAAAGAGGAGTTGGACCTACTTGCTTCCAGGCTTGGGGAGTAATAATAGCCAATAATTAATGAACTTAGTGTGCGGGGTATCAGGATAAATATTTTACATAATTTATTGTCACTGAAATCTTAAAACAGTCCTGTAAAGAAGATATTATTACCACCATTCTCAGATAAGGAGAGCAGGGTTGTGGAAATTGTTCAACAAAGGTTAGGTGTCTTCTCTCCTATTCTGCATTATGATATCTAACAAACGATGACCATTCATTCAGTCTTCCTTGATTTTTGTGCTACAAGTATTTAACATACAACTACTTAGTGCTAGGCACTGTTAATCATTGAAAAAACAAAATAAATACCAACATAAGCCCTACTCTCACAGGGTTAACTTTGCTAGTCTAATGTGACACAGACCAAGTGTTCAAGAAATTATAATAGCAAATACTTGCATAACATGTATTGTATTCCAGGCACTGTTCTAAATGTTTAACATATATTATTTCATTTAATCCTACCAACAGTCCTTTAAAATAAGTATTACTACCCCTTTACAGACGAGGAAACTCAGATAAGGCTAGAAGTTGAGTAATTCACCCAGGGTTACACTCTTTGTGACTAGCAGTCAACATTTGAACCCAAACAGTCTAATTTGAAGGGCCATGAGCTACTCTATCACTCTTTCTCTCTAAAATTGCTTTTTGACATAGGTTGACTAGAGACCTCTCATTGACACCCGGGCCTCTGAGAGAGAGTTTGAAATGAGAAAAGAATGAAATAAATAACATCTACTCCTAGGGTACAGGGAAAAGAGAGTTTGGGGAGATATGACAAAGTACAGAGGTCAGAGAGTTGGGAATACACCCAAGGATAAACAGGCATGGTTCATGTCTTCTTAGAGCTCACAGTTGGCAGAGAAGTGCTCTGGGATCACATAACAAGGCCCTACCTGCCATGTAGGGTCAGGAAAGTATTCTCAGAGGAAATTATGTTTGAGAAGACCTCAAGAATTTGGGACAACCCATGAGAGCAGAGGGAACAATCTGTGGACGTCTTGAGTCAGGAGAAAGCACAATGTGGTTATGGAACTGAGAGAAGTCCAGTTGGTTGCACAGAGATGGGAGGAGTGTGACATGAAATGGAAGGCTGTTGTTATGGAGAGAACATCTATGTGGTGTTACATGCAGAACCTTGTAAACCACATTGAGACTCTGGGCTTTTCTCTAATGGTAACAGTAAGTTACTGAAAGGCTTTTAAATATAAGCAAGTCATGGTGAAATTTGCTTTTTAAAAAGATTTAGAGAACAAGTTAGATGAGGGAGAGATTTATGTAAAAAGACCCAGTAGGAGCCTATTGTTGTAGTCTGAGTGAGATTTGATGGCGGGCTAGATTAGGGTGCTGGCAGTGGGGATTAAGAGGAGAGGGAAAACCCATAGATCAACAGAACAGAATAGATAAACCTGCACATGTATAGCCAATTAATATACAATAAAGGAGCCATGAATATACAATGGGGAAAAGACAGCTTTCTCAACAAATGGTGTTGGCAAAACTGGACAACTACATGTAAGAGAATGAAACTGGAGTATTGTCTAACCCCAGACACAAAAGTAAACTCGAAATGGATCAAAGACCTGAATGTAAGTCATGAAACCATAAAACTCATAGAAAAAAACATAGGCAAAAATATCTTGCATAAGGGAGGAACAACCTAAGACAGGCACAGTCGCAGGGGGGCCATCAGGTGAGAATTTGGGGATCAACAGAGGTGAGGCTCAGAACCTCATCCCCCCTGCTTTGAGAGAAATCTTCTGCATCCGTGGATGTCTTACTGTCCTTGTCTAGCCTGGATTAATACTTAGTCCATAGGCACACACCTGATCATCTGATCATCTACATTTGCCCTCTTACAGCACTAAACTATGTTTTCTACCTTTATCTTGCATCTACCTATCACTTCAGCATTTTATTAAAAATAAAAATAATAATAATAATAAAGGGAGAAATGTGGGATCAACATATAAATCAAGTACAAAAATCAAACGAATATTCATATTTGACCTGATTGTTTATAGGTCATAATGCGTGATCAAAACCGAAAGTTTCTGTGATGAATGCCCTTGTACTGTTCACCATGTAAGAATTTACTCACTATGTAAGAATTCATTCACCATGTAAGAACTTGTTCGTTATGCTTCAGAAGATTGGAGACTGACGAGAATTAGACTTGAGATGGATTA
This sequence comes from Manis javanica, assembly GCF_040802235.1. Taxonomy (NCBI): domain Eukaryota; kingdom Metazoa; phylum Chordata; class Mammalia; order Pholidota; family Manidae; genus Manis; species Manis javanica. The sequence goes on along the minus strand of NC_133157.1, from coordinate 187,549,314 downwards.
ATGATTGTACATTGAGCATTGACCCCCCTATACTGAATTTTATTGTTGTTAACAACCATTTGATCAATAAATATGAGAGATGCCCTCTCAAAAAAAAAAATCTCTTGCATATAAACATGAGCAAATTTTTCCTGAACACATCTCCTCGGGCAAGGAAACAAAATAAAAAATGAACAAATGTAACCACATAAAATTAAAAAGATTCAGTACAGCAAAGGACACCATCAGCAGAACAAAAAAGCATCCTACAATATGGGAGAATATATTTGTAAATGACTTATCCAATAAGGGGTTAATATCCAAAATATATAAAGAACTCACACGCCTTAACACCCAAAAAACAAATAATCCCATTTAAAAATAGGCAGAGGATCTGAACAGACATTTCACCAAAGAAGAAATTCAGATGGCCAACAGGCACATGAAAAGATGCACCACATTGTTAATTACCAGAGAAATGCAAATGAAAACTACAGTGAGATATCACTTCACACCAGTTAGGGTGGCCAACATCCAAAAGACACAAAATAAATGCTGGAGAGGATGTGAAGAAAGGGGAACTTTTCCCTTTCTCTTTTCCCTACACTGCTGGTGGGAATGTAAATTAGTTCAACCATTGTGGAAAGCAATACAGAGGTTCCTCTAAAACTAAAAACAGAAATACCATTTGACCCAGGAATTTCACTCCTAGGAATTTACCCAAAAAAATAACCAAGATCCCTGATGCTAAAAGACATATGCACCCCTACATTTATCGATGCACTCTTCACAATAGTCAAAATATGGAAGCAACCTAAGCGTCCATCAATAGATGTAGTTGTCCAGGGGAGGGGTGTGGGAGGGCAAGTGGTGAGGAAGAGGGGATTAAGGAGCACTATAATTCATAACACAATAGAGGTAAATCATGTGGAAGGCAGTACAACATGGAGAAGACAAGTAATGACTCTGTAGCATCTTACTACACTGATGGACAGTGACTGCAATGGTGGGGGTAAGGACTTGATAATGTGGATAAATGTTTAAAACACAATGTTGTTCATGGGAAACCTTCCTAAGACCGTATATCAATGATACTTTAATAATTATAAAAACAAATGATGAGGTGCAGATTACCCAAGCAAAAAAAAAAAAAGAGAGGGAAAATTCAAAGGTAATTAGGATGTACTTAGGACTTGATGACTGGTGGAAAACTGGGAGGAGCCAAGGACATTCCAAGATAGAAATCGAGTGTTTGGGTAATTATCAAACTAATTAGTTTAACAATGCTAGCATGTTGCAGAGCAAGTAGAAGCCCAGGGGTGGGATGCAGGAAAACCGTACGGCAAGTGGAGGAGAAGGCATCCTTGATGGCTAGGACTACACGGGGAGGAGTCTTGGTGCGTGCGGGCTGTCTTCGAGCTCAGGAGACACTTCTTTTTTACTAATTCACTTTAGCTGTCTGGTACAGATTTACTGCTGAAGACAGAATTGGAGCAATTTTTTTTCCCCCTATACAGAATTTTATTGTTTTTTTTTTTTTGGTATCATTAATCTACAATTACATGAAAGACATTATGTTTACTAGGCTCTCCCCTTCACTAAGCCCCCCCCCACATACCCCTTCACAGTCACTGTCCATCAGCGTAGTAAGATGCTGTAAATGGAGGAAATATTTTTAAATGGAGAATATCATTAGTCAATTCATATATTAAGATCGCATTAATATTTTCTTTATCAACTCAAATCAACTTTGGGCTGAAGTCCCCTTTACTTACTAAGTCATCACTGCCAGCACTAGTGCTCTTCCACTGGAAGGGCAGTTCCTGACCCACCTGGAATTGCCCTGCAAAAATTTATCTGTAAGACCACTGTGGGATTCTTAGAATATAATTTCCAGTACAACAAGTTATAAATTGTGGATAAGTTCCCAAACTAGCTCATAAGATTTTAACCTTAATATAGCTAGAAAAGCAATCTATGTAAATCACATTGAAGAGATTCATCACATTTATTCAAGTAACTCAAACATCTATAATAGGTTCTGTTTATGTACCGAGAAATCAACAGTAAACAACACAAAGTCCCTTGCAATCTAGTTGAAAATAAGAAGCTGAGGATGGGAAGTAGCGACAAGGTTTTCTTTCCTCTTCTACCATTACCCCCTCCTCAATTCTCCACCCTGAGAGTGGAGCAGGAACTGTAGAACGTGGAGTTGACTAAAGTAGAAACGTGATGGGAATTTCCTTCCTGCCCCTTCTCCCTTCCTAGATGCTCACCGCGGTTCCCCTTCCTTCATGTTCCTTCTCTCTAAGGAATCCCCCTTCCTTGACCAACTGGGGATAACCAGTGGATCAGTGACAGGAATGTGGGGTGGCGCAGGGATTAAGAGAAGAGAGAATATGCTTTTGAAAAGCGCAAGACAGGATTACAAAGGAAAAGAGAGTGGGAAATGTACAGCCCCAATAAGAGAAAAATCAAAACCAGTAGTGGAGGCAGTTCATATTCAAGATACCCAGATGAGGATTATATAGGGCTTTGTAGAGTTCGATTCAACTGTTTTTTAAAGAAAAATAATTCTCAGAAAGGCAAGATTTACTGAAGGAAAGTTATAAATTAGAATCCTTTCTAATGTAACTACCAAAAGCTAATTTCCTAATGAATTATTTGGCCAAAAGCTATATACTTGTTCTTGAAAGCAAAGAGAAACTGACTATTGCTAACTTCAGCAAAAAACGAATTTGTTGGAAAAGTATAGGATAAATGACAGATTGGATTGGAAGGCTGGAGTCCAAAGCTGGAAGTTTGACAGAAGCCAGGGAAGGCTGGGAGCAGGAAGCTGGCCAAAGTCCCGCTGCAGGAACGGTCTGTTTGGGAATTTTGGTCTGTTTGCAGGAATGGACGTGACTGCCACTGCTGCCCTCGGCTGCTGCAGGATGCACCTCCGTGAGTAAATTGGGACTGTCCCTGCATACCAGCTTCATTAACTCCAGATTCAAAGTGCTGGACAGAAAGAAGCATCCAACTGGCTTTGTCCATAAATGAATGGGGAAAGGAAATATCTGGTTCCTTCACTTGCAAGAGTCACATAATGCAGTCCCATCAAATTAGATACTGTGCAGCCACAAAAAGGACAAATGAACACTGCATGCTGTTTAAGATAATTTACTGAAGTGTTATTTTAATGAAGGGGTAGAATTTCATCCAAGGGTTTCAGAAATGTTTTTACAGGCAGCAAAGGAACTCTGCCCAAGAGTTACTCCCACTAACCAACACAAATAACAACCACTTAGGTCTACCCTTGACTTTGATTCCTTTTTTTTTTTTTTGAGAGGGCATCTCTCATATTTATTGATCAAATGGTTGTTAACAACAATAAAATTCTGTATGGGGGAGTTAATGCTCAATGCACAATCATTAATCCACCCCCAGCCTAATTCTCGTCAGTCTCCAATCTTCTGAAGCATAGCAAACATTGACTTTGATTCTTAGACCTTGAGGCAAGCACCTTTGTCAAAATTGCTATTTGCCTACAGGGTGGCATTGTCTCCTTAGACACCCGCCACCTGCCCTATGAAGGTATAGTTACCCACCTTAATATACCAATTTTACATATGACATGACTGAGTCTCATAGAAAAAAAGTGTTTTGCCTATAGATACACACTTATAGGCATCACTGGTTATTATGAATTATAAGTAGATTTGGAGGAATTAATTTCTTCTACCTTATGTATTCCAATTGAAGCAAAACTTGATTAATAAAATTATTTTTAAAAATACATTTCCTCTAGGAAATATTTCACATTTTTTCTCTATAAAATGAATGATAGTCCCAGTTTCAAAAAGACATATGCACCCCTATGTTTATCGCAGCACTATTTACAATAGCCAAGAAATGGAAGCAACCTAAGTGTCTATCAGTAGATGAATGGATAAGGAAGATGTGGTACATATACACAATGGAATAATATTCAGCCATAAGAAGAAAACAAATCCTACCATTTGCAACAATATGGATGGAGCTAGAGGGTATTATGCTCAGTGAAATAAGCCAGGTGGAGAAAGAAGTACCAAATGATTTCACTCATCTGTGGAGCATAAGAACAAAGCAAAAACTGAAGGAACAAAACAGTAGCAGACTCACAGAACCCAAGAATGACTAACGGTTACCAAAGGAAAGGAACTAGGGAGGGAGAAGGGGAATAAGAGGCATTACGATTAACACATATAATGTAGGGGGGTGGGTCACGGGGAAGGCAGTATAGCACAGAGAAGACAAATAGTCACTCTATAGCATCTTACTATGATGATGGACAGTGACTGTAATGGGGTATGTGGTGGGGACTTGAGAAGGGGGGAATCTAGAAACCACAATGTTGCTCAAGTGATTGTATATTAGTTATACCAAAATTAAAAAAATAAAAATAAAAGTGAATGATAGCGATTTGAATGTCCCTGATGAATAGGAAATTTCTTTGTTACAACAGAAATTGAGCTCATTAATTATAAATCAGAATAGATAATGCTATTCAAAGCTTCACATTTCACATGTAAAGAATCTAATTAACAAGATTGCTTTGTATAAATTAATTTTCTGACCTATTCCCTTACAGAATTGAAACTAGACCCAAATATATTTGTTCTAGTTACTTAGTTGTTATATTTGACCTTGAAACTTTTTTATCTGGCATTCTATGTACTGTGATAACACATGTAAGCCCACATGAATCTTTAAGTGAAAATAACAAATATTGAAAACAATCGTTTTGAGGAACACGTATTACCATTATACCAAACCCAACCAAGTCTAATTTCTTTAGGGATCTTTTTCACAAATTTAGTGTTGTGATGTTTTGATTAAGGAATCCTCAGGGAAATAAGTTTCTTCATAGCAAAGTTCAAGGTGTTAAAGCCAACAATAAGCTTCATAAATCATGCAAAGCAAGACTTCCTGAACGTGTTAGCAGGGCAGCAACACCTCAGCACAGATCTTCTATTTTATTCTTGCTAAGGTGAAGATAAAATTCCCTTTGAGGTAATTATGAAGTCAGCAAAATTTGTGTTTTTCTGGGGTGAAAGGCATGCTGGGACCTCAGCAACAACAAAGAAGCTCTGGCTTGGCAAAACAGGGGCCGCAGCTACTGGTAGTGGCTGCCGTGCTCTCTGCCTCGCTGGGGTTTAGCAGGACTAGGCGGAACTCATCAGTGCTTGGTCTCTGAGCACAGGGGAGGGTTCCTGAGGAGCAAAGTTTAGGAAGCAGACAAGGCACTTCCAGTTTCCATTATGCCAGTAATCAGGGCCTGGGCTAGAAGGATCCAGCCATGCAGAATCCAATTTGGTGAGAACTAGTTAGGGTTCCATGGCACTACTCAGAGGCTCAGAGTGGAGCCACATGGAGAAAGGATGGCAACTGGGATGTACACCCAGATCTGGAGAGACCCTTGGGGTGTAGGGAGCCTAACTGAGTTCCAAGCCCAAAGCCCTTATAATTCCTACCCCAATTAAGAGCAAAAGAGGCAAGACTAACCCTGGGAGGGTGTTCACATCCGAAGTGGGTGAGCTTCAGGAGACCTGGGGTTGAAGAGCTAGGAACACAGAGGCAGTCAAAATGAGTTAAGGTTGAAATCAGCTTCTTCTTTTTATGCCCTTTTCTCAATTTAGGAGCAACTTGTCCCCTACTTTGGACTCCCAAGTCCTTCCTATTTTCTACACTTCCATGTCTCTATCAAAGTACTGACAGGATGTTGCTATTTATTTAGATGATTAAGTGGGATGTACTAATCATTTTAGGTGCTCAGTACCTACATTCTGAAGACATCCAACCTCTAGCCCATGCTATACAAGTGGTCAAGGGCAGACCTGCTAGCCAGTGCCTCTGAGCAGCTCTGCCCCAAGGGACTCTGCCTTCAAGTAGCTGGTACCAGCTATGGGGTTTTCCTTTCTGGGACACTGAAGCTGAATGACATAGCAGTAAGTAGCCAGTTGACCAGGCACTGGAACTGAAAAGTCATGTTGAGTCGGGTTGGGGTAGCTGTTTGAGGACAGAAATAGCTCAAGTTATGCAAGAGTAGACATTATAAGCAGAAGAGGCAGCTGGGTAAGACTTCACTATGCCAGTGCAGAAGGAGCTTCCTTTCTTGTGGTTCTCCAGCGCCCAGCTCCAGAGCCCCAGCTGTCTGGCTTAGCTTTACTGGGGTTCCTGGCCCAGGGCTTCTGGGGCACTCCTCCCCACACACTTCTTGAATTGCCTTGAGGAAAATGTTCCTTGCAACAAAATGATTCCAATCTACAATAAAGCTACAGTGTTTAAATCAATGTATCAACTCAACCAATCATTATATTTTTAATCTTCATGTTTAGTTGCAGTAAAGAGATGTTTTATTTAGTGGGGGCAAGACAGGAATCACAAAGTCACTGAGGCGTATTTTTAAAGCTGGCCCTTAAAAGTAAACCTGGTTTGCTCCTTTGGTTGGATGTATTATTGGACAAAGATCAGAAGAGATGTGTTTCCGTTTTGTTGCCGTCAGTCTGTTCTCCACTCCTTCGCGGATGCGTGGGCATCTGCGTGCGCACCTGCTGGGAGCCTGTTTGTGTTGCTGCTGGCTGATCTTGTCGTGGCTGTCTACCAGGATCCACACCCTGCTCTGGCTCAGTGGCTCCACTTCTCACACCAACATTCATCTTTGCCTAACACTCACCCTCTGGCCCCAGGCCTAAGACCCCTAAATGTATTTTTTGTGCTCTCTGATCTACTAATTTTTAGTACCTGATAAACGTTATCCTATAACTCTTTATGTCTCTGGAGAATATTAGCCCAAACCTTCTGTGTTACTTGACCTAGGATAGTAAGTTTCTGATACGAGCACTGCTGCAACAGTCTCTTTCAGTAATAGAAACGCATCTAAATGAGGGAATGCAGATTTATCTTAAAAACATTCCTACTGTTTTTTTCACTCAGCCATGCAGTATGCCAGAACCAGCTGGCATTTCATGAACATCATTCACCTCTGGAGGGTTTCTTCCTCACCCTGCAGGAAGTTAGGTTTCTCCTCTTGGTGCTGCTATAGGATCCTGAGAAGGCATCATATGTACTGAAATTGTTTGTTTTCATGTCTGCATCCTTTGAGACTGAGTTCATTTCAGAATCTTTTATAGATTAAGTGCAAAGTACAGAGACTAAATATGGATTATAACAGGGCCTTCCTTTTGGGGTTTTATGATAATTTAAATTAAATGTATGCATAGAATGTACAGTGTCGTGGGTGTTCAATATACATTAGCAGCTATTGGTATGATCACTACTATTATTCATAATAAAATTTGCTTCCTTATTTCCAGGTTTCTGTTTGGGTATCTTTGTGGATAAGGTGCCATTCAGGTATAGATAATGCAGAAAGAGATGAATTTGGGAGTTAGAGCAAAATGATTTCATTTTTGGAGACTGCCTACAGTGAGACCCAGGCATGAAGCTGACTTAAAACACACATCCATAGCTCAGACCAAATAAATGTTGACTACGTGGAAGAATGCTCATTCAATAAAGCATCCATCCACTCAATAAATTCTTGGCCCCTGGTTTCACCATAGCTATTCAGTAACTTCAAAATGAGGGATCAAAGCAAACTTAAAGTTTACTCTTAAATGTATTCACCACTAGCACTAAACAAGTGTCATACACTAAAAAACTAGAAAAGCCTGATCCATTGTATGTTTTTAAATCTCTTTGGCTGAATAACCAAATACTTATTTAGTACCTTCTATTATGGGGCTTTAAGGCCCTGTATAATCACCAGGGTTTTGGATTCATTGCTCAAACTTATAAGCTGACCATGAATGTTTTCTAAAGACTTAAGATGCCTGATTTTCTGACTGTCCCTTTTTGACCATGAAGTAGTCCTTAAGTTTTCCTAGTACCTAGGTACCATATCAATTTTTTAAAATCTCCTTAAATTTGTTCTATAATTGTAAAATTATAGAATATAAAGAAGAAAGTGAAGGAGAGGAAGGAAGGAAGAAATGGAGGAAAGAAAGGAGGAGGAAGAAAGGATGGAAGGGGCAAAGGGAACGGAGAGAAAGACAAAAACTGTTTTATGTCCACATCACTAAATGGGTAACAGGTGGGGGGAAATCTATTGTTGTTTTCCCCTCATTTTCTCTGAAAATAAGATGAGTGGGGATGATAAAAAAAATTGGTTGAACACAATACGCTTTCTCTGGTTCCATCAAAGGTAAGGGTCATTGCAGGATTGAGTGGTAAGACTTAATAACAAGGCATTTGACACAACTTTTCTTTCATATCACCATCATCCTTCCTTGCTTCCTTAGGGTTCTACCCTAACAACCTCACTTTCAAAACGTATCTGTGCATTTTATTCTAGAAGATTTTGACTGGCAAAGTTACATTTCAAAATGGTCAAAATCATGTTATCATTTCTAGATTAATAAAAGGCTTGACTTACAGGAAATTGCTCATGTCCTTAATCAGTCAGGTTCTGCAGAGTGCAATTCACTGAGAATCACTATGGAAACCACAGGTTGAAGCAGGAGGTAGTTGTGACTCAGCAGTTGACTCTGCCCTTCAAGTCAGCAGTGCCCAGCACCACACTATGGTTGTCTCCGTTTTTAGGTGTTATGAACACTGATGTTCACTGGGCTAAGGTGCAGCCAGATTTTAGATCAGCCAAAACATGAGCAGGAAAAACAGCAAAAGAGAAAGATCAGAGTAAAGTAGTGAAAGAAAAAAAAAATGATTAAGTAAACTTCCATTCTACTGAACTTTGCAAATCACTTGAAAGTTGGCCTCAGTGATGGAAATGATTACTCAAGGGGAAGCTATAAGGGACATATGCTCTTTCCTGTTAGGCTCATTCTTATTGCTTGTAAGGGTAAGATATTGCTAGATAATGAAAAAAGCTTTTCTACACAGATCTTTTTTCCTATATTAATTATACGCTGTTTAAAATTTGCACTTCTAAATTCTGATTTTAAATAAAAAGACTCTTGTTATTTCCCTAAATAATGACTAAATTTGACTAAAGCAGGGTTTCTCAACAATGGCAACTGACATATTGGACTGATAGTTCTTTGTTATGGGGTCACTGTCCTATACACTGTAGAACATATAGCAGCATAACTCCCTGGCTTTTACCCACTAGATGCCATCAACAACCCCTGAACCCCACTCAATCATAAAAATAAAAAATGTCTTCAGATATTGTCAAATGTCCACAGGGGGATAAAACTACCCCCAGTGGAGAACCATGGGATTAAAGATAAAATGCTGTGTTCCCAGGTAAATAGGAGCTATGAATCCTGATTATTCTTAAACATTTTTAAGAAAAAAAAAAGTAAGTTTTTTATTGATCTCTTCAGTGCTAGAGGAATAAGACTCATTTCAGAAGTGATTCTCCTTCCTGATATTTGAAATTATGTGCCAAGTGTTCTCTCTTTTTTAAACATCATTTTACTGTTTTTTTAAGTTAAATGACATAATACATATAAAAAACCCTAAAGACTCCACCAAAAAACTGTTAAAATAAATGAATTCAGTAAAGTTGCAGAATATAAAATAAAACACAGAAATCAGTTGCATTTCTATACACTAATAATGAACTATCAGAAAGAGAAACTGAGAAAAATTCCATTTACAATTGCATCAAAAAGAATAAAATACCTGGGAATAAATTTAACCAATGAGGTGAAAGACCTGCAAATTAAAAACTTTAAGACAATGATTAAAGAAATTGAAGAAACACAAATAAATGGAAAGATGTTCAATACTTATGGACTGGAATAATTAATATTGTTAAAATGTCTATATTACCCAAAGCAATTTATAGATTTAATGCAATTCCTATTGAAATTCCAATGGCATTTTTCACAAAAATAGGACAAACAATCCTAAAATTTGTATGGAACCAAAAAAAACTCTGAAAGTGATCTTGAGAAAGAAGAACAAGGCTGGAGGCATCATGCTTCCTGATTGCATACTATACTACAAAGCTACAATAATCAAAACAGTGTGGTACTGGTGTAAAAACAGACACACAGATCAATAGAACAGAATAAAGAGCCCAGAAATAAACCCACACATTTATGTCAATTAATATATGACAAAGGATCCAAGAATATACAATGGGAAAAGGACAGTTTCTTTAATAAGTGGTGTTGGGAAAACTGAACAATCACATGCAAAAGAATAAAACTGGAGCCCTATGTTACACCATACAAAAACATTACCTCAAAATGGACTAAAGAATTGAACATAAGACCTGAAACCATAAAACTCCTAGAAGAAAACATTGGGGGTAATCTTCTTGAAATCGATCTCGATAATTTTTGGATCTGACACAAAAGCAAAGGCAACAAAAGCATAAAGAAATATGTGGGACTATACCAAGCTTAAAAGCTTCTGTGCTACAAGGGAAACCATCTACAAAACGAAAAGGCAACCTACTGATAAGAGAAAATATTTGCAAATCATACATTGGTTAAGGAGTTAATAGCCAAAATATATAAAGAACTCATACAATCCAATAGCAAAAAACCCCAAATAATCCAATTAAAAAATGGCAGAGGATCTGAATACACATTTTTCCACAGAAGATATACAGATGGGTAATGGTTACATGAAAAAGCCAACATCACCAGTCATCAGGGAAATGCAAATCAGAAGCACAATAAGATATCATGTCACACTTTTAATGATGTCTATTATGAAAAAAAATGATAAGTGTTGACAAGGATGTGAAGAAAAGGGAACCCTTGTACACTTCTGGTGGGTATGTCAATTAGTGCAATTATTAGGAAAGCAGTATAGAGATTACTCAAAAAATTAAAGATAAAACTACCATATGATCTAGCAATCTCGCTTCTTGGGTATATATCCAAAGGCATTGAAATCAGGATCTCCAAGAAATATCTGCAGTTTCATGTTCACTGCAGCATTATTCACAATAGTCATAATCAAGACATGGAAGGTAACCCTACTGTCCATCAACAGATGAAAGGATAAAAAAAATAAAGAAATCTTGTCATTTGTCACAACATAGATGGACCTCGAGGGCATACGGTGTGCCTGAATGAGCCTTTGTGGCTTTATTATGACTCCAAGACACCCTCAGCAGTAACCATCAGGAAACTTTGAAAGAAACAAGGTTTTTATGTATAGAACCTAGAAATTGCCTGACACACCTGGGGCCACATAGTAAGGTTACTGGTAGAGAGAAAAACAGAGAGCATGCAGGCCTGGGGTTCTGCTTTCCCTGGAAGGGTGAGAGCCTAGGGTTTGCATGCTCACTCTTTATCAATGAATTTAAAACACAAGAGAGAGAATTTAAAGTGGGGGAAAAGAAAAACAGGTGGCCCAAATAGTTACGGAAATCAACCAAGATCTCTAAAACAAAGGAGTAGAGTAGGGGTAGAGGTGCAGCCTGACTTTTTATGTAGTCTTGCAACTGGCAATATGTGTGTTGGAAATAGCCATCTTTGAAGTAGATGCCTTGACAATCAAAGCTTAAGTCAGGCACTTACATTACAAAAAGAAAAGCCAACTGTCAGGGCTTATACTACAGGTCATTATGCTAAGTGACATAAGAAAAAGACAAATTATCTCATATGTAGAATCTAAGAAACATACAAACAAAAAATGATTTACAACCAAAATTCATAGATATAGATAGCACACTGAGAGTTGTCAGAGGCAAGGGTTGGGGACAGGTGTCAAATGGTACAAACTTTCAGTTATAAAATAAATTAAGTCTTGGGATATAATATAGCATGGTGCCTATAGTTAATAATACTGTATTGTATATTTTAAAGTTACTAAGAGAGATCTTAAAAGTTCTTATTACAAGAAAAGAGAATCGTTTCTAGATGGTGATGGAATGTTAACTAGATTTATTGATATTCATTTCACAATATATACAAGTATCTGATCATTATGTTTTACACCTGAAACTATTATATGTCTGTTGATCTCAAAAAAAGGGGCTCATGTTTATCCTGTAGGTTCATTTAATTGACATCTTTGTTTGATTTCAAGTTGAGAACTCAGTCATCATATATGATGGTAAACTCTGACCATTCACCTTCCATCATTTCCCATGACATTCCCCTTAAGTAAAAATGGTAATGGCAAATATCTAAGCTTTCAAAAGTGGTCAGATGGTTTGTGGATAGGCCAGAATCCTGGAATAGTGTTTTTCCATAATTGAAAACCCTTGCCTATCTCCTTTAATAAAATAATAAAATCTGTGGTCCTCCTTTATATTTGTAAAATAAAGGCAGAAACATACCATGGTTAAAAGGAAATTAAGCAAAGGGGAAAACTGGGGCTTTGTTTTTTAATTGTATGATCTGATCTATGTGCTTTTATCCCCTATCCCTTAAGAATTATGGCTGGTTTCTGCTTCAGTTGTAGTGATTATTCTTCAACAAAACAGTAGTATCAGGAAGGTATTTTGTAACATTCATTTAGTCTAACTTTAAATATTTAACTGCATTTGTGTGGATGGATACATTTTCATGATTTGAATCAATTATTTTAATTAGTTGATTCAAACTGAGGTGTAGTCAAATAAATGGAAAGATATTCCATGCTCATGGATTGGAAGAATTAATTATTATTAAAATGGCCATACTATCCAAAGCAATCTATGGATTCAGTGCTATCTCTGTCCAAATACCAATAACATTTTTCATAGAACCAGAGCAAAAAAATCCTAAAATTTGTATGGAATCACAAAAGACCCCACGCAGTCAAAGCAATCTTGAGAAAGAATAAAGCTAGAAGAATCATGCATCCCAAAGTCAAACCATACTACAAAACTACAGTAACCAAAACCAGTACGGTACTGGCACAAAAATTGACACATAGATCAATGGAACAGAATAGAGAGTCCAGAAATAAACACTTTGGTCAATTAATATATGAAAAAGGAGGCAACAATATATAATGGGGAAAGGACAGCCTCTAATGAACAGTGTTGGGAAAACTGGACTGCCACGTGCAAAAGAATGAAACTAGACTACTCTCTTACTCCATACACAAAAATAAACTCAAAATGAATTAAAGACCTAATTATGAAACTCCTAATAGAAAACATAGGCAGTAAACTCCTGAACATCAGCATTACCAATTTTTTTTCTAGGTACATCTCCCCAGGCAAGAGAAACCAAAGCAAAAATAAAGAAGTGGTGATACATCCAACTGAAAAGCTTCTGTACAGCAAAGGAAACTATCAACGAAAAGAAAAGGCAACATACTAACTGGGAGAATATATTGCAAATGATACATCAAATAAAGGGCTAATATCCAAAATATATGAAACTCAACACCAAAAAAAAAAATGCAATGTAAAAAATGGGCAGAGGTACCTGAATAGACATTTTCCCAAAGAAGATTACAGATGGCCAACAGACACATAAAAAGATGTTTAATATCACCATTCATTGAAGAAATGCAAATAAAAAAACCACAGTGAGATATCATCTCACACCAGTTAGAATGGCTAGTATCAAAAAAGACAAGAAGTAAGAAGTGTTGGCAAGGATGTGGAGAAAAGGGATCACTAGTACACCATTGGTAGGAATGTATATTGGTACAGTCACTATGGAAAGCAGTATGAAATTCCTCAAAAAATTGAAAGTCAAACTACAATAAAACCCAGATATTCCACTTCTGGGTATTTACCAAAAACAAAAACAAACCAAAATCACCAATTGAAAAAGATATGTGAAAAAGATGTGTGTATATGTGAAAAAGATATGTGCAATAAGTTTATTGCAGCATTATTTATAATAGCCAAGATACAGAAGCAAACTAAGTGCCCATTGATAAATGAATGGATAAAGAAGATGTGGTACACAATTTCTCTCTCTCTCTCTATACACACATACACACACACAAAGGAATATTACTCAGGCATTTAAAAGAATGAAATCTTGCCATTTGTGACTATATGGATGGACCTGGAAGGACTTATGCTAAATGAATAAGTCAAACAGAAAAAGACAAATATTGTATGATTTCATTTGTATGTGAAATCTAAAAAACATAATAAACAACAAACAAATAAAATAGAAACAGACTCACAAACACAGAGAATAAACTGGTGGTTGCCATAGGGGAAGGTGGTGGAAAGATGCATAAAAAAGGTGAAGGGGATAATGAGGTACAAACTGCCAATTATAAAAAAATAAGTCATAGGGGTTAAAAGTGCAGCATAGGGACTGTCATCAATAATATTGTAATATATTTGTAGGATGACAGCAAGTAATTACACTTACCATGGTGCGCATTTTCTAATGTATATAATCCAATCACTATGTTGCACATCGGAACCAATATAATATTGTGTATCAACTATATTTTCAATAAAGAAAAAGAAAATTAAGGTGTGGTATAAATGAAAAAATAGCTAGAATATTTTCATAACGGTGAATTTAACCAGTTATGATACAAAGCTCAATGGCTTGAATTTAATCAACTTTTTATTTTCTCAAGTAATTTTTTTATATTAGCACCATCAAAAAACTGAGTCACATGCTTTGATCCAAGCATGTGGACAATATATTTTTTTGATATTTTGGAAAAAAATGTATTTTATGAAGGCACTCCTTACAGGAACATTCTGCATTTTTAGTTTATGCAGGGCCAAGGAATTCAGAGAAAAGGCCTTCTGTCATGAAAATACATAATTAAAGTCATCAGTATATTTTACCAGGAACCTAAGTCAGGGTTTTATTTTATGTTAAAAAACATTTAATGAGCACCCATTACCTGCCAAGAGCTAAATGTTGCATTTGGCTCCTTTCTCTGTCATAGTCACTTCCAATTCCATGATATTTAATCCCACTTAAAAACAATATTAAGTTAATATCACTTAAGACCAATATTTAAATAGCACTGTGAAAATGAAAAGCACTTTCACTTACATAAAGTTCAGGACAAATAAAAAATTACTGTACTTATTAAATAATCTGAGATTTCCTATAAAGAAATACAGATATTAAATCATGACCATGGGTATGACAGTGGGAAGCTGTGGAGGCCATGGAAGTGTGCCAGTCAGATCTCCTTCAAGAGAACTGGCAGTGGAGAGGAAAGTTAAGAACCCCAGCTGCAGCCCCCTGGATCTACTACCGGGCTCTGCCAAGGCTACACTGTCCTCAGCTGTTTCCAGCCAAAGACTGAGAACAGCAGGAGTCTTAGTTCTGGCCCATTCCTGAGGGATCAGACTTTAATAGGCAACTTTGCTCAAGGACTCCCCATCGGCTCAAAAGCTTTCCTAGGACTGCCCGCAGCCTGAGCCTCTTCCTACCCCATCCCCCTTCTTTCCCTCTCTCCTGTCACAGGTGTCAAGCCTACAGTACAGTGGGAAGGCTCTCCCTAACTACTGCTCCCTCCCCATTATTTCTTTGCAGGCAGTTCCCTCCGATACATCTCTTGTCTGTCTAACCCTGTTTTGGTGTCTTTTTCAGAGAAAATGAACAGACCCAAGTGGTAATAGGAGTGGTTCAAGAGAAAAGCAATATGGTAGAGTTTGCAAACAAGCTCGCTCACTGCCTGGCCCAATCCTGAGTGGCCCAATTACTGACGATTTCGATGGTAATGACCTAGGAAATTGTCCTGATGGAGGAAACTACCTTTGCAGGTGTGATGAATCTTGCAAGCATTTGAAAGCTATGATGGGCACAATGTCTATAGGGACAACGTGCATATTAACTTGTACTGGTGCCATAAGGAGGAATAATGAGAAACTGAGGCTAAGGACCAGAGACCAGAGTCTTCATTTGCTCACAAAGAAGCCCTTACCTCCTGCAGTCAAAGTGTAGATAAAACTGAAGAGCAGACAAGGGATTTGATGAAAATTGCAGAATTCCTGAGACAATTAAATGCTCAATGTAAGTCTATTTTGCTAAGGACAAAGCTCTGGGAGGGAAAACAGGACTTTGAAGTATGCAATCTCCAAGGATGTTCCAAGGATTTAGGCACTGCAAACCTTGAACGCCTAGAAGTGGTCACCCCTTCCTAATAAGTGCTAGTACTTCTCCCATTTGGGAAGGTACCACAGAGGCTTCTCCCCTGCAAAGCAGCAGGTGTGGAGCTCTCCCCGTCTGCAGTTTGGGCTTGCCAGGCCAATAACTACGCTTACCTTCCAGCATTTCTTGGCTGGGGATACGTTGAGCCTCACAAGAGAAGAAATAGATTATATACCAAAGGCACTGCAAGAATTAGCTAGTGTATACAGACAGGTAGGAGCTGGGGGAGTGTGCTGGGATTGATCCAGGGGGCAGGAACATAGCACTGAAAAGTTAGATTCCAATATAAAAAACTATACTGGGGCTGCTTTCATATGTCATGGGATCTAACATCCTGGCAGACACCCTCCGGAATGGGGCAAACTTACTGTTAGGGTGGCTCTTGGAAACCCGGAGAATGTGATGGCCAACGTTGAGCAAAGTAGAAATGTCTAGGTTCCCCTGGCAGCCTGTAGAGAAGAAATAAAGAGCTGAGAGAAGTTGGCAAGCTGGATGGATGTATTATGTTAAGGCCAGAAGACTACCAGATTGTGTTCCATGAGAAAGCCTAGAAGACACACCACTCACTAAGGCCAACAGGAATGTGCCGGTGAGAGGAGAACCAGCATCACCAAGAAGCTCAGCGCTGGTTCTCCTCATAGGCCAGAACTGATAGCAGGGGAGGTGGTCACAGAGCTGGGCTCCTTGAAATCCATGGTGATCATGCCCTTCCCCTAAACATGCGCCTGTAATAAAGGTCAGGTGGTGGTGCTTAACCATTACAAACCAGGAGACAATAAGGATCAGCAAGGTTGGAGGGGCAGCCAAATAGCCTTAATCTGCAGGGAGTTGTGGAAACAGTTAAAGCTTCGTGTCTTTGATGCAAAATAAATGGGTATCCAATGAGAATACTCGTTAACATCTACCAACCAGAAAGAGGCAAGAATGAAGAAGGAGGGCAAATGTAGTCAAAATAAAAAGCACAATCTCTTGCTCAGTGACCAGACCTGAGCCAATTTTCTTATCTGGAACCACTGAGTGAAGAGGTGGCTGTGTCCACAGAGGAAGGACCTTGCAAAGTTCCTAGTACACACTACAGTGGTTCTTCTAAAGGACCTCTGGCCTTTACTCAGGTAACTGTGCATTGGAGAAAGGGGAATACCAGGCATTTCAAGGCTTATTGGATGCAGGGTCTGATTTGATATTTTATTCCCAAAGACCTGATGAATTATCATGACTCGTGTTAGAATGGCAGCTTATGGGGGTTGTTTAATGAACAGAGATTTATCGGAAGTCTAATTTATATTAGATCAACTGGTCCATGCACCTACCCAGGTGTCATTCCTTCAGTTCCCAAGTGCATAATTGGGGATGATATGGTCAGAGTGACCACCACACTGTGTCCTTGACCTATTGTAAGAGCTGTGATAGAAAAAACAAATAAAAACCTCTTAAATCCTACCTTATGCCCCCAAACAAGACAGTAGATCCAAGACAATACTGCACTCGGGGTGGGTAGAATAGGGGAGATTAGTGCCACCATTAAGGATCTAAAAGATATTATGTGGAGAGGGAAGAAGAGCAGGTGTGATCTGTCTGATGTCTCTATTTAATTTGCCGATCTGACCTCTGGACAAACCAGATGGATCCTGGAGAATGACTGTAATGTAGGCCACTGCCATTGAAAGGAGCAGTGCTGACCTCAGCTGCCATGCTGGACATCGTATTGTTGCTAGAGCAAATACATTGCTGGGCCTCGGGTATGTGGTTATGCAGCTATTGATTTGGCAGAATTATTCTCTATTCCGGTTAGAAAAAAGGCTCAGAAATGGAACACATTCACATAGACCAAAAATATGCATTTAATCTTGCCTTAGGCTGTTAGCTGTCCCGCATTCTCTCATAAGTCCAAAGAGATCTGGACTGAATGGACAGCCCACAGAACATCACATTTGTGCATCAACTTTAGTGATTTCCTGCTGATTGGATGGGAGAAGCAAGAGATGGCTGCTACTCTGGAAGCCTTGGCAAGACTCAAGTGGTCAAGAGGGTGAGAAATTAATCCTATAAAGGTTCAGCCATCTGTGACATTAGTGACTTTTTAGGGGTCCAGCAGTAAGGGGCATGCCATGTTCTCTCTGCCAAAGTGTAACTGCTGCATTGGAAGGCGGCACTGTGCCTGGCAGACCCTGAGTTCTGCCAGCAACATATCTCACAGAACACTTGCAGCTCTGGCTCTATGCTGGGTAACACAGAAAGCTACCAGACCTCAGAGGGGCCCAGATCAGGTCTAGGCTGTGGTACAACCAGCCCTGAAGCTTGGGTCGTGACTCAGCAGATCTTATGGCACATGAAGCTCAGTGCAGTGTGGGAAAACATGCAATGTATGATGGAGTTTATGGCAATCCCAGTGAAAGAATCACAACACAAGACCATATGATTACAAAGCAAGGCCATGCGATCTGCAGTGGAGAAGTACAACTTTTGAGAAGTAGCATGTTACTGAGCTCTGGTAGATCCAGAATGCTTGACCATGAGCACCAAGTATTGTGTCCCTTATAAGCTGAGTCAGAACCACCAAGACATAAAGTTGTATGAATTCAACAGCAGTCTATCAGAAGACAAAAACAGTACATCTGAGACTGGGCTCAAGCAGGACCAGAGGGACAAGGCGGCTATATGCACAGGTAGCACAGACCTCCATGTCACCCAGCACGGTTGCATCACAGCTATTCCTCCTACTTGTACCTACAGCCACATAGGGAGGGCGGGAAACCAGCTGGAGGAGGGTAATGCCCAGGCTCAGTTTACTGA
This sequence comes from Manis javanica, assembly GCF_040802235.1. Taxonomy (NCBI): domain Eukaryota; kingdom Metazoa; phylum Chordata; class Mammalia; order Pholidota; family Manidae; genus Manis; species Manis javanica. Next base: position 187,530,499 of record NC_133157.1, on the reverse strand, counting down.
TGGGTCAGCTTGGCTCAATGTATGGGTGCAAGACACAAAGGGACCATGGCTGCATTGCAGACCCAAAAAGCAGTGGCCCTGAAAGTGGTAAAGGAAAATCTTCCCAACAGGCAGATCTATGAACAATATACATGGTCATCATTTTATGTAGAAGTGGCCTTAGCTGAGATTCCTGGACAGTGGTTAATGGCTGGCTCTTTGGTCAGGGTGTGGAAGGAAAAGGGACAGAAGAGCAGACAAGTTCTGAGTTAGAGGTCTGAACGTGAGGGAATGGGCAGATAGCAAATGTTTTTGTATAACACTTAATGTCTACCAGAAATCTCCAACATGAAGGCACTGAGCTACTACAGACTAAATGACTCCATCAGTTCATCGTAGCCAGTCTGGAAGAGGCAAAATGGGCACAGGGATGGAATGGCCTATGGCAGAGGCAGAGACAGAGGCTACGAATGGGCTCAACCGATGAATTCCCACTTACCAAAGCTCATACAACTATCATGTCTCTGGCTGTCCAACCAGTCAGCAAGATACCAACGCTGCTCCCCAACGTGACATTATTCCTTGAGAAGAACAAATCACTTGGTGTCAACTTGACACTGGATACCTTTGGTTCCAGAAGGGCTGGCAATTCATTATCACAAGGATACCCATCTATCAGGTATTTCCAGATCCCAGAGTCATAAAGCCTCAGCCAGCATCACTACCTTGGCGTTAATGGAATGCCTAACTCATAGGTGTGAATCCCACGCAACAGTGTTTATCTGGGGTCCTACCTCACAGCAAGGGTGAGAGAATGTGCCCAGAGATAGGACCCACTGGTCATTATCACATATATGTAATCCAGAAATACATAGTCCCATAGATCACTAGAAAGGCCTATTAATGACACAATGTAAAGACCAGCTCAGATACAATATGCTGAAAAGGATGGAGTAGCATCCTTCAGGATATAGCATATGCATTAAATCACAAACCTTTATATGGGTCTAAGAACCAAGGGGGAAAAAGGAGTGGCTCTCATTAGATCACCCCAGTGACCCACTGGAGGATGCTACTTCCCATTTCTAGGGCTCTGCAGGGTTGGAAGTATTGGCCACAGAGGGCACACTCTTGCTAGGGAATACAGCAAAAGTCCTACTGAACTATAAGCTGTACTTTGGACTTACATCTAGGGACCAGTAGTCCAGAAACTGTCACTATCCTGGCAGGAGTAATTGACTTTGATCAACAGGAATTAGGGGATGGAGAAATATATGTAGAACTCAGGCAATCCCTTGGGGGCCTGCTGGTATTCTCTTGATCCACTTTAACTGTGAATGGATATATGGAGTAAACTCTAGCCTGAAGAGGGTATGATTACCAAGGGTTCAGAACACTCAGAAATGAAGGTTTGGATCACACCATTAGGTAAGCCAACAAGACCTGCTAAGATGATGGCTGTGGATGAATATCTTAAATGAATGATGGAAGACAGAGATGAGTACTAGTTGTGGCTGTTTAGTGACAGCAGATGATTATACAACCAAACTCCCTCTTTTGAGAGGCGAACGTGGGAATCAAGGAGTTGCTCTCCAAACCTGCAAGAAGTAGATCTGTGTAGGGCAAGCGGTACAGCTACAGAAATGCTCTGCTCAGAATTCTTTCAAGACAACAGGCTGCCGGGAGTAGAGCTGGTCGAGTCCTAGCCGAAGGTCCTCCCTGTCACCCCTCTGGATTCACTGCCACATTCACTGAAAGACCATGCTTCCCCAGGGCTGCTCCCTGACACTGACTGAGCACAGTGAGGGTACTGGTGATGGCCCACTCTTGTACATCATGGGACTCCTTTGGTAAGTAACTGTGGCTTGAGGACACCCCATGGGCCTTGCCTAACCCTTTTAGAACTACCCTACAATCTGAGAGGCTCTTCTTACCAGTCTCCCATTCTTCCTGCTCTCCTGTCACAGGTATCAAGCCTACAGTACAGATGCATGGATCTCCCTACTTACTCCTGCTCCCTCCTCTTAGTTCTTTACAGACAGATCACTCTAGCACCTCTTTTGCACGCGTAATCCCACTTAGGCATCTGCTTCCTGAAGGACTCAAACTGATACAGAAGGTCATATTTATGCATCAACATCTGCATATTTTCTTTGATACCACACTCAAACTAACTGCAGTGTATGTGCACAAGAGAACTTGGTTTGCTGAAAATCAAGTAACTTTATGCCCACAATAGATCATAAGGATTAAAAGGTAGATGATTGATCTCTTGTCAGCCTTAAGAAAAATATTTTTAAAATTCAAGATATCCAAGAAAGGATTAAAAATCATAGAATTAATATACAGCTTAAGAAATGAACCTTACAGGGCACTACAATTCACAATCATACTATAGATAGGTCACAGGGATGGTAGCACAGGACGGAGAAGACAATTAATGACTCTACAACATTTTATTACATTGATAGTGACTGCAATGGAGGGGATGAGGGTTTGATAATATGGGTGAATGCTGAACCACTGAGCTATGTGAAACCACCATAACACTGTATATCAATACTTTAATAAAAAAGAAAGAAATGAACCTTACCAGAAGATCTACAGTCTCTTGTTTATCCCACCCTGACTGCATCCTCCTCCCCATCTCCAGATTTTGATCTTTACCATTCCTGTGCATTTCTTTGTATTTTTACTACAAACATATGTATTCTTAAACAACATTAGTTTTCTTTGGATTTTTAAAATCTATTTATTTATAATTTCCTAAAATGTGGGCTTATATGTTTACACTAGAGTTTACTAAGCTGATGATTAAAAAGAAACAAAAACCCAACCTATGTCACACAGAACTATTTATTGTTGAATAGATAGTTGAAATTATTTAGTAGAAATGGATCGAAGTTACAATGCTGAGGAAAAAGGATGTTTTATTATCTTGACTCGACTGTAACTTGAAATTTATAGAAGTTATATAAATGTAGGCTGATCATCTTTAGTCTCAAAAATCCAAACATAAAGCACACAAAATAAATGTAATTTTTTAAAGTTCTGGCATAATTCTTCTATATGTCATGTGGAATCATAGGAAGAATCATTGCAATAATTACCCAAAGTAATATTAAGGTAACAAAATAGATGTTTGGTCTTAAATGTAAATTCAAATGTACAGGGCCTGTAACAATAGATGAGAACAAAAGTATATCTGTGATTTCTAACAGCAAAAAATAAATTAGTTTGTTAATACAATATTCTTCAGTGAAATAAGAAAGCAAATCAAGGACAAAATGTTGGACAGTCTTATAAACCAGGCCACCTTTAAAGAAAATTTTTCAGGATAGCTAAAATGAGCAACAATAAAGCTTTACACACATAATTGAATTGTTTGTTATTATACTAGTGCCAGTACTTTTATTTGTAGAGTTTGCAAATCAAAATGTAATTAATTATTATACATCAGGACTGGTAGGAATACCAAATATTATTTCACAACCGCCACTATGTGTTTCTTCTTCTCTGGCACAATGGACACAGATCCAGGCTTGCTGTGTTTGAGACGATTCACTTCCCTAGAAATAAACAAAATATACAAAATATAAGGAAGATGAAAGATTATGAAAAACCATCTTAACCAAAGAAAATTTTCTCAGAAAAATCACAAAGCCTTTCCTTTCTGTGGAAAACAACCTACTGAAAAGTTTTCAGTTTTTGTTAACTTCCACTTTTTCTCTCATTACATAACAGCATCCTTCCCCAAAGAGAATATTCCACAGGGGATATGGCTGTGGGAGCTTCGCTTTAGACTCAAAACGTTTATGATGAAGCACATATACAAAATTTACAAAATGTGCACTATGAGTTCTTTGCTTTAAGTTGTAAAATACGAAATAACCTCTTCATTCCAGCTACATTAAAAGTCATTAAAAAAATTATTTACAGTAGCTTTTAGTTTGAGAAGTGTTTTCTTATTTTTATATAATTTTCATTAGTTGCCCTTTAAACATAACCCGGAAAATAGGTTATGGAAATTCTCACAGTCTCAGATGATCACTACTTTCCCTTCTGTCAGGAAAAAGAAAAAGAAGCCCAGAGAAATCTTCAAAAACATCTGGAATGTATGACAGCACATCAGCTATTCCCTTGAAAGACAGGTTTGTTTGTTTTTTGGTGAGATGAGAGGGGGACCAGTAAAGAAACAGTACTGAGATTGAGTCAGATGCCCCCAAACATACTTTCGTCGACGAGCTTCTTTCATGATGCGCTGTTCCTGAATCTGGCTGTAGATGGATTTTGGTAGATGTCGATGACGAGCAATACGTTTTATATGAGGATGATATTGAAATTTCTCCTTCAACTTCTGGTTATAATCATTGGCTGCTTTTTCTCGTGATGTGAGCTAAAAAAATACATTTTGGTATTTCAATGAATGGTGAGTTCTTTGTTTTGCTTCAGTAAAATAAAGCTAAGAAGCATCTTCTCCCCAAAAAACCAAACTTTTATGACACCAACCAATATTGCCAATGTAAGTCTACCCTTTACAAGGTTGTATCAAAATCACCGGCTCTGTGAGCGCTACGTTTCCTTTCAGGTAGCACGCCTGAAAAGCAGACAGATGCCACCAAGTGAAAAACAGTGCTAAGCAGGTGGGACATGTGGATCACTAACCTGAACCTTTCCTGGGCATAAGTAAAAGAAAAAGCACCTAAATTAATCACTCAAATTATTTTTCTGTACAAATTACTGAAACAGAAAAGAAAATGTGTTCAATTCCACAATGGTGATACAATTTGGAGGAACATTTAATGATAAGTTGAAACCTAGGTATCATGTATTATTTACCAATGATTAAAACCCAAAATAGAACTGACTTTAATTACTGTGTATCCTATCTTGATTTTCTTGCTGGGCTAAACAGAAAATAACTCTTATTTAACCTTTCCTTTTTATACTGAATATTTGTTTCTGATATAAACATTCTGAATTTTCTTAGAGAGAACATGAGACAGTTAGAAAAACATCAAGAACAAAAACCATAACCCCACAATCCCAAGGAAGCTAGCCAATGATAACATTTGTTATATTTTCATTGAATCTTTTTTAAATCCTGAAGTTCTGTTTTTTTTAAAGTTAAGGGTTTCACTATGTCTTTGATATTAAAAGAACTCAGAGGGCCTTGCAGTCTTTGATCTGCCTGATTACTATTCTTTTAACAGAAGGAACATTCTAAGTTCTAAGACCCTAGTCCAAACATGTTCTCTCCCTGCCTCAAGGAAAACACAAAGAATCAAGAAGGCTCAAATATTATCAAACATCTGAATTAACAAAGACCTCTGAACGTGCCTCTGAAATGAAAAAAGTAAATTTCAAAACAGCTTTGTCGTTTTGTTGCTCATTTCTTTTTATCACAGCTGTATCAACTTGATCAAAATACCTCAAGTACTTCAAATAAATTCTCTTTAATATAATGGTACCCAATAAAATTAGAGCCTAGTTTTATGTCAATGAAAGAAAATGGGATCTCTTACCACACCCAATTTTTCAGAAGCATTAGCTTTCCAAAGACGAATGTTCATTTCATCAGATCCACACATAATGTACTTGTTGTCAGAAGTCCATTTTACACAGATAACATGCTGCATTCTCTTTGTGTGATAGACTTCCCTACAGAAAAGGAATTAAGTTAAGATCCTTAGGATTTGGGTACAGTGTTTCTTTAACTCCACTGACTACAAAGTATCAGGATATCATTTTTCAGTCCTAAGAAATTAATTTTAATGTATTTTTAATGATCCACACTGGTAAGGTTCTATGCTAAGTTCTGGGAAATTTTAAAAAATATATCCTATCCTCAGAGAAATTACAATCTAATAAAAACACACACAAATAAAACTAGACACCCAGAAAAGTTCACAAAATAACTTAAGGCATATAATACAAATAAAGTATGCTGAAGCTGGAGTAATTTTGGAACAATAAAATGAATGCCTACCTCCACACCTCACCCCATCCCCCTCCACCCCACCCCAAGCAAAAGCAATTCAGGTCAGCAGTCACACTTTTTTTTTTCCATTTTACTGGAAAATAAAATAAGTGCAGTGGCATTCAAAGAGCACATCCTGACATGCTTATCCTAATGTCTGATTTTTGTTTTGGTCAAAATGTTTAAAAAGCTTAATTAACTGAAGTGAGAGTTGATGACTTACATGTGTGAAAAGAAGGGCTCTAAAGTGTTTGATGAGCTGAGGTAAGACTCATTTAATAAATGGAGAGATAAGACGTCATACTTATTTGGAAACACTGTGAAACATGGTAAGAAAATTCACAGAAGACACTATATTGGGAAGTGTTAAGAAAAGCATTAAAAAGTAAAAGACAAGGTCAGAAACACTAATAAGGTGAGAATTCTGAACAAATAAATATTCCATTTCTGGATTAAATGACTCGAAATGCAGACTACTTGAGAAAAAGGAAACAAGCTCTGTATACTCTACCCAGTGAAAAAAGAAAACCCATATGTGACGACCAAATCAAACAGAATTCATGCCTATAAACAAAACTGAGACATGCTCACAAAGCCAGTTCTTCACACTGCTTCTAACAGATTCATTTTGACCTCTTGAATGAACATGTGAGATAAATACTAAGAAATTTATTTCAAAAGGGAGAGGATGGTTAGAAAGAACATCCTATTAAAATCAAAAGTAGTAGACACAGACTACTTTCATTTCTCTCAGTGCTCTGCTTTTACAAGATTCATTTCTTATAATCTCTACCTTTATGATCTTATACTTAAAATCTTAACCTTATAATCTCTACTTATAAGGCTCTTTTTTCCCCACAGCAACATAATTGATTTAAGTGTTAGAAAATTCAATCAGGCTTTGGTAATCACTAAAAATAACCTGTTTGTGTATTAGACTAGTCAAATCCAAAGATTACTTAACCAACTTAGAATCCTTCTAATGATCACCTATGCAGAGTTCTTATCTTCTAGATCTGTTTATGCTGGTACATACGACAGATTTACAAAGCTCACTAAAAATTGTACTATTAGGAGATAGACACATGTTAAAAACTTAAGTTCTTTAACACAGTCAAAATAAGCTATTTCATGTGAATACAACTGATTTACTTGTTTGCTAGTAAACAGTGAATAAAATCCCAAAAGAAGCTGAACTTCAAATATTGACGTAACTGTAGTTTTTAATAATCTACTCAAGATTTACTTAAAAAATATGCTTTAACCATTTGAAGGTCTTTCAAAGGAAACTGTTTTTAAAGTAGATTACTCAAAGCACTGCCTGTGTTATTTAATGTTTGTAATGACAGGAAAATAGAGCAGAGCATAGAAACAAACAAGAACTAGCTTTCGAGCAGATGATGACAAAGGTCAGAGGAAATCCACTTACAAAGCTACATACCAACAGAAGTAACACATATTAAGACTGATTTCAAAAGCTCCAAATGACACCACAAGGTAATTCCCTGGAAACAGGGCTTAAGAACTCCATACTTCATACAATTTGGAGTAACTTGAGCTTTTTAGCTAGACCTGAATGGAGTTGCTCACAATGGCTTTAGAATAATCCAGACTGCTCTCAGCTGCTGGGCCCTTGCAATCACAGGTACCTAAACATTCCGATTTGTCTTACTCTTTCTTAGTTCTTTTTCCCATTCTTTGTGTCTGCTCTTGTATTAAGTTAGAAAACTATTGTCCTACTACCTTTGGAGCTTTTGGTGCAAAGAAAATGATGGGGAGCCACAATCCCTAGATTCTTATTATTTCCCAAAGATGTGAGAAGAATGGAAACTATTAGGCTTGCCTTGGTCCTGACTGAAAAATCCCAACAAACCACTCATGACAGTTTGGAGAATATCAAGGTAGTTGCAAAGGAAGCAATAGCTATATAGGAACCAACACCAGAAGTTCTACAACAGACACGATGGAATGAAAATCAAAGTTATCAACCAGTATGCTCCAGTCTGTACTTTTACCTCAAGCACCTTTTAAATCATATACACAGTGATGATGATAATTATCTGCTGGAAATCGATGATACAAGAAGGTTTAGGAAACCAATATGGCTTCCATAAATTACAGGGGAGAAAGATGCAACTATTATAAGTAAAAACACCAAAGAGTTAGACAAGCAGAATGGCTATGACAAAAAAAGGTGCAGAGGAGCCAGCAGGAGGCACCATCTGAAAGACATTTTATCTCTGCACAGGGCTGGGACAAGGGTGAAGCAAGTGAGGTGCCCACCATGTAAACTTGGATGGCACTTGCTCTCAGGGCAGTGCAGGTGTAGGGATGGACCTGAACCACCCTGAGAATGAGTAACTCCTTGAAATCCGCACCCAGGCACCTTACTTAGATGCACCCTAGTCCTGACCCTGCTGGAACAGAAAGATGGGAGGAGGAGGAGGACATGATATGCCTTTGAAAAAAACCATCATTTCTTCAGCAGATTCAGAAAGTTCAGCACTATAGAAGCTAGTTATCATTAAAAGCAATGATCAAAATTCTCATTGCACTACAATGGTGAGATTTCTCCACCCTGTTGTAGTTACACCACCAAATTAAATGTTCTCTAGATTTTTTTTAGGTAAAGGAATGGTCCCAGAAAAGTGTCTGCTACCGTCAATTTTTATGAAGCTGGGTAAATGGCTTTAACATCTCCTCAGTTGCCCTCTAGCACAGATCATCACCTCCCACCCTCTCCAAGTTCTCTGTTCTTCCTTTTCCCTCATTCTACTCATTTTTCTCCTTCTTTTCTACTATCTCTAGTCATTCTGCCGTCTTTCACTAAGTCCATCTATCTTCTCCCCACTGAACTTTCATTCCATCAAGCAAGAGGAGGCCACTCCATCAAGTATATGTATGTAGGTATATGCATGCATATACTGTACAATTATTAATTATATGGTAATTTAGAAAGAATATTCACTTTCTTTCAAAATTTTAATATGTCAATATTCTTGTATTAAAATGGAGGTGGTCATATATTCAAGCATGAGCGATACCACCATAATCTGTTAGTTATCATTACTTTACAGTGAAATCTCCTCTAACTTGGATTTGCTTTGAATATGCTTCCAGGAACACGTATAAGGCATTACTAAGGAACAACAAGAATGTGTATGAGAAGCACTCTGCAAACCACAGCATACTATGCAACAGGCTGCATCTTAGCACAAGAGTTTGGTTTTAAAGTCAACATGTAAAGCAAAAACTCAAGAACAGTCAAAACTACCTTCGAAAACCTTAAAATGCCATTGTTTTCTAAACTACCTCAATATGACAATATATAATACATTATAGATGTATAAACATATATAACATCCATAACATACAACCTGTAGTAGGAGGCCAAGCTGTACCAAATAACATGTCTTAAAAACTTACACTCAATATGCTTATAGAATGAGACACACAGAGTATAGGACAGCTGAATACTCATACCTCTCACCTCTTCATCATTCCAGGGCATCTACCTACTAAGTGAAGTTGGTACCCAAGTCACAATACCTAGGGTTATGAGCCCCATCATATACACATAAACAAACCACCTTTCAGAAGATTAATATATACATACATAAATATATAATATATGTGAAATATGATCAAGACAAGGAAAAATCAAACAAATGATTTATTGGTAGTCACATACCTGCTTCTACTTTTGTCCACAGGAAATATTCGAATAGATTTATCAAAACTAGCAGACACAAACTCCTTCCCAGTGGGAGAATAATCCACATCAAGCACTGCAGAGACATGGTCCATATGTACCATTACGGGAGTGTCCAGGGCACGCATATCGAAAGTATACAAGCTGTAAAAGGATTTTAAATTAACTGATACAAGTTTCTATAAAGAGGCATATATAATACTAAGCAACCCTAGTGAAATTAAGACTGTTAGCTAAATAATGCACATCTAAATATACAACTCAATTCTTTACACAGCAGGTAAAGGATAGGGAAAAACACTGAGTTTTTATTACACTCAAAATTATACTTACACACTTTCATCCTTTATAAAACATCTCATGGTAGAAAAATGTGGAAATTTCAAAAATGTACAAAGAATGTAAAACTTACCCTCCAATTCCATCACCCAGAGAAAGTCAGCTCTGTGTAATTATTTCTCATCTTTTCTAATATATATTTTAAATAAAATTGATAACAACATATAAAGCCTTGTATTCTTATTTTTCATGTAGCATATTGTATTTATCCATTAAGTAAACTTTGAAAATTTCATGGTGCATATTCAAATATGAGTTAAAATAATTAATAATTTATTTTTTAATTTAAGTAAACTTAAAATTAATAAAAAGTCTCCAACTGTTATAAATAATTCTTAAATGAAATTATAATATTTGAATTTTTGACATTCAATCTTTAACTGAATGGGACAGATTGAACCAAATCCAGACAGATTTCCACAAGTAGGATTATTAAATCCAAAAGCATGAGCATTTTTAAGGCTTCTGAGTTGACAAACCACTGCCAACAAAGTTGCACTAATTTATACTCCTATCAGTGATATATGACTGAGCATGGCTTTTTCAAAGGGTGTACTAGAATTAGAAAAACTATACTTTGTGCACACCTGGTAAAAACAATGACTTTGTGATTTTCAAGGTTTCAGAATTCTTAATGACAGCTAAAAGAACAGTGCTTCAAAATTAGCTAATGTGGACAATGGGCAACAGTGAAACAGGGCTACTGTGACCAAGTTCCCAACATCAAAACACTTCAAGATGTGAAGATCGTTGAGCAAAAGTTTGAGGATAAACAGATACCTACATAATTTTAAAGTATCTCCTCAAACATACATATTTTACAAAAGGAAAAATCGTCACTTAACAGTAGATAAACTTGGCAGACACCTCCTTAAATAAGTGATCAAGGTTAATGTCACTAGTAATAAGACAACATTGACATCATGTACCTGATTTGATGAACGAAAAAGGGCACATCAGTTTTGTAATATTTTTGCAAAAAATGAATAACCTCAATCTAATAATGAGAAAATACCAGGTGAGCCCAAAGTAAAGGTGGTCTACAAAATAATTAACAAGTTAGGAAGCCCTTTTCAAAAGTACTAAGGTCGTGAAAGACAAGGGAAGTCTGCAGGAAAGTCACAGACTGAGCAGGCTAAGGAAACACGGCAGTTAAATGCACTGTGGGATCCTAACACAGAAAAAGAACACAAGTGGAAAACTGGTGATGGAAGACAGTCTGCAGCTTAGTTAATAGTATTGTATCAATGCTAATTTCTTGGTTTTGCTAATTGAACTATGGTTATGTAAGATGTTAACATTAGAGGAAATTGGCTGACAGGTACTATTTTTGCCACTTTTCAGTAAGCCTAAAATTACTTCAAAATAAAATATTTTAAATAACCTAGCACTTCAAATGAAAAGTCATTGATGCTAATTTCCCAAATACCAGGATATTCCCATTCAGAGACAAGTCACTGTTCCTTTTTAAAATCTTCTAACATACCACAAGATTGTCAGCCAAAGTCATACTGATCTTTGAGGTTCAATTTCTGAGTTGACAACTGCTTTACATCCCCAATCTAGAACAGTGTTTTAGTACATCCTGTTTTAGTAAATTCTGCTTTATTTTCTACACAAAAGGTTAAGAATTTACTCAAATTCCAAGAAAATCACCCCATTTGGATAGAAAATGTTTACATAAATAAACTTTTGAGTTATAGGATCCTTTAGGGATCAACTATTCCAACTCTTTTATCTTACAGATCATGGAACTAATGCCACAGAGTTAGTTTACATGCCTTGTCCAAATTTCTACAGAAGTTACTGATTGGGTCTAGATTTGAACTTGGGTTTCTAATTCAGAATGATTAGACGGTTTAAAGGGTAATAAAAGAAAGAAAATATTAAAAATACAAAAAAAGGATACCACAGTAAGATCACCTCCAAGAAAGAACAATTACAGCACTTTCACAGTCACTTCTTACAAGGGATGTGCTCTTTGTTTCAGATGCCTATAGAATTCCTCCCAAGGTAAGCAACTGGATATTCAGGAATGCTCTGAAAAAAGGTATCTTGCCAAAATAGCTAATTAGAACAAACTTTAGAAACCTTAATATTGGTCAGCAGGACTTCGTTTTATTGCTTTTAACTGGAACAAGGCCATTTAATATCAATATGTCAATAAAAGCTAAAAGGGATTCTATTAGTTTGGTTTGGTATTGTTAATGAGAGCTCACCTGAGCTGCTTTTTACTATAGGAAGGCATAAGGGATGTTTTTAGTTGGTACACTAAAACATCATGCAATAAATCCTGGTTCTGAGCTCATTTATGCTGTTGTAAATAATAGCAGTAGAGAGAACACAAAACTTAAATACATAAGATTTAAAGTTCAAACCAATGACAAACCGCCTTTTCACAAAAACATGTATTAAAAATCCATCATATGCATACACAATAATAAATGCTATGGATAAAAAAAGATGAGTAAAGGTACTCTTTCTTCACTAGGACATTAAATTCCTGGCTTCAATAACTTCATGTAAAAAGGAGATAACATACATGTCCTACCCCTAAAGGGATACTAAAAAGATTAAGACAGCCAGTGTGAAATGCTTTAAGTTTTAAAGGAATCATAAAATTCTATCTAGGTCAAGAACACAAGGCTGCTAAGTCACCTTTACATGGAGTCACCAAATAACATATCTGCAAATATTACTGTAAAAATTGAAACTATATTTTTCCTTTTGTCTAACTACAGTAATAGCTGATAACATGACTTGCATGAGCATCAGCTACCTGAAGAGCTACAAATTTTGTGGGCAGATATTTTTAGTTTTCAATAAAACATGTATGCTTCAGTCATTATTTATGTTATACATGAGAAATCAGCAAACCTTTTCTATAAAAAACCAGATAACAGACATTTTCAGCTTTGTGGGCCATATGGTCTCTACAGCAACTACCTAATTCAGGCATTATAGCACCAAAGCAGCCACTTTCAATACATAAATGAATATGGCTATACTCCAATAAAACTTTTTTACCAAAACAGGCAGCAGACAGGATTTGGTCCATATATCATAGTTTACTGCCCCTGGTCCTATATAATTTTGAAAACTGAGAATACTTCTCTAAGAAGCTCTTATCCAACTTGAGGAAACATGTTTGGTTTCACTTTGTTTTCAGTAAAAGCAGTGACAGTTTTTTAACATGTATGAAAGAACAGTATCTGGGAAAATATATTTTACTAGTAAGACATACAACTGAGCCATTTCTGACAGAACTAAGTTTTAAAAAGAGGAAAATTTACTTGTAATCTTCATTTGCTGCAGTAAAAATGAAAGCTTCCATAGGGTTCCAACAAATCGTATTTGTTCTCATATTTAAGATGACCTGAAAAAGGAAGCATATGCTAACTCATTACCATGAAATTAATTCCTTCTACAATGGATACATTTCCCACTTCATTTTCTTTCCTTCTTTTTTCACTGATTGAAGCAAATATTTAGTAAACACCTATTACATGCACAGAACTTATCTTGGTGCAAAAGGAAAAGAAATCAATCAATATAATTATTTCCTGAATACATACGCACAATGGTAAATATTGAAAAATATAAAAATGCTTAATAAGTGGTCCCTTCACCTCAAAAGCTCTTAATTTAGTCAGGACACATTTAAGAAAAGTTAAAATGGAAACAAAGAAGCAATAAATGATTAAGTATCAAATTAGGGGCAACAAAAGACAAGCATGATTTATTTTAGCTGACCTGCGAAGGACCAGTACATTATAGCTTTTCTCAACAGTAACACTACTGGCTTTTTGGGTAGGATAATCTTTTATTGTGTGTGACTGTCCACTGTAGGATGTTTAGCCTCAGGTGCCTGCCCACTAAATGCCAGTAGCGGTCTCGAAAATGCCCCCCGTCCCCCCGGCACTTCCAACAATATACATGGTGAGGGAGTACAACCCCTGATTGAGAACTACTGCACTTAGAGGACAGGAAAGAGAAGAAACATTGAGAGTTTAGTAGACAGAACAAAGAAATAATAGAAAATAGCATCCTTGCATTCACAAGGTAACCTGTATATGACAAACCCTACTTAAATGTTGCCTTATTGACTGAAACAAATCAATGGAATACAAATTGGAGCTAGATTTTGGAAGGCCTTGACAAGCAAGCTATAGTTCTTTTCTTCAACCTAAAAAGTAATGGAGCAACATTAAAAATTGAGAATGAAGGGGTGAAAAAGGATAGAAACTACTGTCCTTCAGTAATTTGTATTAGCATTCTGCTAAATGCCTAAAATATGTTTTATTCTCACCAATGTGCTGCAAAGTGGTTATTAATATCATCTTTTTATAGAAGAAACACATAGTGTTACCTAATTAAAGTCAAACACCAAAATTTATGTAGGATCTTCCCACTGTATCACAAAAATGAATGATATTATTAAAGCAGTACTTTGGAAAGATTTTCTTATTTATTGAGTTTAAACTTCAGTGAATATATACTTACTGTGAGTATTTCTGAATTTATTCCATATTATAAAAATGATTTAGGAACAGTAAGAATATTCAAAGTATTCTTTTACACATGGGCTAGGTCAATGGACTCATAGCACATGAATGTGACTAGCCCTTCCTGTATGCTCACAATTCTAACACTTGAAATCAACTTTATATCCTTTTACTCCTCTCTCTACTGACAATTATTTCTCTCCCTCTTGAGAGTCAGCATGATTGCTTTGTTACCTAAGCCCTGGAATGAATGCCTTAGAACTGTTGAGAAATCTGTCACCTTGAACAGGACAGTGCTTGTCTAAACAAAACGTCAATTAAGACCCATCAGCAAGCAACTGAACAAATAAAACACGTTATGTGAATTAGTTACAAACTTTCTGGAATAAATAAGACTCATATGATACTCATGGGGCCTTAAGTAATGAGATGCAATGCTTAAGAGTTTTCAATTAATAAGCACCAACTAGATGCCTGAAATTTACTGGCATTACAGTAGATATAGAGACTACTAGGATACAGTACCTGGTGGAAATTTAAGGGTCTTTAAAAAGCAAGAGGGAGCTAAGAGAATGCCACTATAATCACTTTGGGTTCTAAGAACATTTTCATGAAAAAATTTTTTTAATTCTGAAATATTTTTTATATTTTCAGACATTCAGTTTACAGAGGAAAGCACTAACAAGAAAACAACAAATTGAAACTCACCTTTTTCAGAGGAGTAGCTTGTCTCATATCATAGAGTACTATATTCCTATCAGAAGCACAACTTCCCAAGAGAAATGTCTAAACAGTAAGTAAAACAATCCCAGTTAAAAGCCAAGCTTGGCAGCAAAGCATGTCCACTCAATGAACAAATGATTTAATTAACCTTAATGTTTAAGATACAAAGTTGTAACATTAAAAGCCATTTTAAGAGGGTACAATGAATCACTTATAATCTCAGCAACCTATTTTCATTGTTAAATCCCCATGCATGTCCTTTAGATGCCAGTGATGACAGTATACAGATATTCTGTGTTCTATTTTATAACAGAACATTTTTAATTATCCATTCTTCAACTCAGACCTGTTTTTTCTTGTTTTCAGTATTATAAATAACATGTCAATAAACATGTTCTTACATTTAGCTCCTCTTTTTCAAGGATTAAATTTCAGAAGCAGCATTACTGAATTAAAAAGTATGAACAATTTTATGCCTTTTGATATTCAGGGTTAATTGTTTTCCAAAGAGTTATACCAATATACATTGCAGTGTGGGAATATGTCAATTTTACTGCAAAAGGGCAGTATTAGGAAATGTTATTTAAAAGTTATTATCTATATGGCAATATTTCCTAATTATGTAAGTTACTGCTTTATTAGTAGTTAAATAATTCCTTTATTAGTAAATTAACCTCTGTATAAACTAAGCCTGTCCTTTGTCCCATTGTTTACAATGTTTCAAATATTTATTTGTAAGTCAGTTATAAATGTGAAAGGTACACACACAACCCCTGGCTTTAAGTGAAAATAAACCCTCTACATATGAGTGGAACCCAGAATCCCATCATTTATAGCACCATTTCTCCTCACTTCTGATTCCTGGTGCAAGACTTGGTTTCTGCCTACTACTACTTCCTATTGCAAGCATAGAAGTAACAAGAAGAGTTATTTACTAAATAGTTGTATGGCCAACTACATGTGTGCACATAAAAATAAAAAAATCATACAGCTAATGATACAATCATGATCTCTTCTCAGTCCTTTCCAAAATCCTCCTTGTTAAATCACTTCCTATCTTTACCTGAGTTAATGACTCCTCTCTACCTTTCTTGGTTTTTCACTATGTCACCTCAAGGTCTGACCGGGCTCCATTTCTAGAAATAAAGGCTTTAATCTGAGCAAAGCACAAAATTCTACCTAGACCAAAAGCCAACTTCCACATTGTAAAATGTGGCAATGCTTAGCATAAACTTTTGATTTTATCAGAATTCTAAGTTTAAAAATTTTATCAGAAAATGAATTAATGATTAGAGGAGACAAACACACTCCATTGTTCACAGCAACATGCCCTTCCTAGCAAGTCAAGACATCCACACCACTTGTTTTTGCCACTCAATTCAAACAGGTTGAAGAAAAAAAAACACAACAGAGTTGTTATACAGGAGAGTTTGAAAAACATGGTCACTAGGTCATCACTTTTATTATTAATTTTATTGAAATTGATATCAGAATATTAATTTCATGATTAGTTAATAATAGTTCAGATTTTGGAACTGGCCACCAGCTCTTGTGACACAGATGTTCATCAAAAGAGAGAAGCAAAAGATCTTGTTAATCCCTCAGAGAAATAAGAATCAGTATCTGTTTTTTTTTTTTTACTAGTAATAACATCACCATCTTAAATTTGGGTAACATCTTTTTAAAATATTCACATATATTATCACATTTTACACTCACAACAAACCTATGAAGTACACTGGAAGATATAATTAGTCTCATTTTAAAAATAAAGAAACAGATATAGAAGAAAAAGTGTGACTTGTACAAGGTCAATGCAAAGGCATGCTGGCAGGAAATGTAGTTCTAACTTAACTGTACAGCAAATAGGACATAAAATGTTCCCACAAGTCACTTATGTTTACAGCCTGCTTCTGCCTAGTGTCACCTTGGCCTGCCCCTTCATGCCATATCTCTTCATGCCAAAGAGAACACAGGGAAGGGAGATGCAGGATGGCATGAATGAGATCTAGTAGAAATAGATACTCTAGACCAGGGTTCAGAAAACTTTTTCTATAAAGGGATGCAGTTAGTATTGTACACTTTATGGGCCATAAGGTCTACCACTGTAGTACAAAGGAAGCCACAAACACTATATAAGCAAAAGGGTATGGCTGTATCCTAATAGAAATATTTACAAAACAGGCAGTAGGCACATGGAGCATTGTTTGCCAACTTCTGCTCTAGACCTTGTAGGCCCACCCAGAAGTGTGTAACTATGTTCTGGGAGCAGGAAGGGTGTCCTCTGACTGACTTCTCAGCAGCACCACAAGGCTAAGTTCACTTCACACTACAGCACCCAGTGTTTCAATACATCACACAAACAATTTTTATACCCTGCCACTGTGTCTTAACTTTTCTTTCCTCTTTTATCAGCTTTGGTCTGAGAGTGTTAAACTTGCATATCAGTATTTTCTCTTATACCATCTAACATTATCATCTCCTGATAACTTCTAAAATCACTTATACATGCAGCAATTTCCTTTTCTCTGCAGGAAAAGGAATCACTACTGAGTCTTTTGGACAATGAGTTGATCAATTGGTATATATTCAGAAAAAGCTCAGGGAAAGGTCTGGAGTCTTCAAGGCAGCCTCCCTTCCTGAGTTTGGACCTGAACAAACAGTAAGTAGTAGTTAATCTCCAACACTTCCCTTAGACCTGGAAGGAATTAGAATCACAACTCAGACTTCTGAACAAAGAAAAATATATCTGTAACTAATTATCATGCAGTAAAATATATCATGCGTATTATTATGAAGCATTGGTGCCTCTGTCACTTATAAATAATTAGTGAAAACATGCTCAATGCTCCATCTTCTGACCTCTGAGAGTTAAGAACAATGAACATTTTCCTAAAGGTACTATGATACAATCTGTGGAACATAGGTATTGAACACATGAATAAAACTAAGTTTCACAAAGCAGTATTTTCTTCAATTCCACCCCCATTATCACATGCACAGACCCTCTTCTAATGGTGCTTAACACTGGTATCTAGGATTAAACTATGGGAGAACACACAGAGATTCTGACCAAAGCTATCAGAACTCAGATACAATCTGGAAAATTGACCAAATGTTAGAATACCATTAAAATTCAGAAAATTCATGTATCACACATTCAAAAGTTTCCTAAACAGAGATGAAATTATTAAGTAATAAGGAAACAATGAGCAGGACATTTTTCAGAAAAGAACATTACCTCAATTGGGTTAAATTTAACACTACTTATACTGTCAAATCCCCAGGTCATTGAACAGATAGGACTGGTTCTTTGTTCATCCCAAATGTCTACTTGCTGTCCACATGTGACAAAAACAGCTTCTTTCCAGTGATGATCAATTCCTGTATATACTGTCTTTAAAAGCAAAGAAGTTATTATTATAGGGAGATCTTTTCATTAATACTTCAAATCTACAGAACAATATTTTAAATATATTTATTTATACTCTTTTTTAAAGAAATCTTTGTTCATAAAGATATTTCTTTGAAGCCCTTGTTTAAAAGATAAAACAGTACCATACAGAGTGATGTAACTTATCACATATTCTAGGAATAAAGAAAAATGTTAACATGGGATATATTTAATTAAGTTTGAATACCTATCACTGAACTAATTTCTAAATCATCATTGGTACTGAAGGATCTTAGAACCAATTAATGAAATGCAAAGGTAATTTCTAAAAGGCTCAGTTTCACATTTAACACATGAAGTACTGATTCCCAGGACAGAAACAACTGGATTAAAATTTAGGAAGAATAAAATTGAAAAGGTGGACATCAATTATTATTTAAAGCACTAAAATCTCATGAACTTATTATTCACTTAAAATATGTAACTGATCTATTTGAAATTCAATTAAAGTTTGTCTTTGTACTGTATAATAAAAAAATGTTTGCAAAGCAGATTAAAGGGAAATATTTAGCCAAAAACTGTCAGCCTTTAAGAACTCTTAGCATCTGCAGGCACCTAATTATATTCTATTCATAAAGTGAAATCCTATAAACTTTTCCCAGAATAAGAATTAATGCTCTTACGATTAGCATGTATAGTGTGGGGGAGGGCACGGGGAGGGCTGTGCAACACAGAGAAGACAAGTAGTGATTTTACAGCATCTTACTATGTTGATGGACAGTGACTGTGAACGGGGATGTGGGGGGGACTTGGTGAAGGGGGGAGTCTGGTAAACATAATGTCCTTCATGTAATTGTAGATTAATGATACCAAAATAAAATTTTTTTTAAAAAGTCACTAAAAAAAAAAAGAATTAATGCTCATCTTGCTGCACTGATGGACAGTGACTGCATTGGGGTATGGCTGGGGACTTGATAATATGGGTAAATGTAGTAACCACATTGTTTTTTATGTGAAACCTTCATAAGAGTGTATATCAATCATACCTTAATAAAAAATTAAAAAAAAAAAAAAGAATTAACGCCCATTACCAGAGGTAGTATTAAGACTAAATATATTTAAAGCCTAGAGAAAACATTTACAATAATGAAACCAATTTTGTTTTAGGAATTACTAATTTTTTGCCCCCTGCAAATTATTTTCATCTCATACTTATATCCCATCTCCACATCCTTGTAAGACATTTAGAACGTCTTGAAACCTGAAAAGCAAAACCTAAATATATACTAACCATAATACTGAAATGACAAAGTGATTTTTAAAATGCATATTTTAAAGATTATATCTAATTTTAGTTCACTTAATACCAAAATGTAAATGATGTGAATTATACTTAAGATATAACTAAACCACATCATCTGACTTGCAGAATAATGTAAGACATGTAAATGAGATTTATATAAAAAGCATATTATTACATCTCTTCAATCCTAAAGGTTCTTTCAGTTACTTTGTCTAAGATCTATGATGATGTAAATCAGACAGAAACTCAAGCATTATTTTTTCTGACCTTTTACCTTACAGATTTCCTCCCATGGCTTGCAATAGGAAATGTTTTACTGCATCATCTGGCTAAAAACCAAAATTGAACCCTACTACAATGAACATCAAAAATATTCATATTCTTTAGCTGCAAAGGGATTTAACTGCATTAAATATTGCTTAATATAGGTCAATTATTGCAATCTAAAGTTTCTAATTTCTTATTTACATTCTCTTTTTCTAGAGATTAAAATTACGAAATAATTTTAAGTAAAAGGGAAGAATTTTAATAGGTGAAGTATGGGTCAGGTTATTTTTGTACCTTTCCTAATATTGTATGCAATGGTTCTTCCTCTTCTCCATAGCCTGGTCCATCCATTTTCCACTGCTTCACAGTTTTGTCATCACCAACCTATAAATATTTATGACAATGATGATAATGAACAACAGTTATGAACTGTAAATTTGCCAACACATACATTAAATTATAAACATCCCCAGTTTGAAGAATAACACATACCATATCCTTCCAGCATTGTATTTACTGCTGCATTTATATCCCATCTTGTATAGTAAAGATTCATGGCAAATACATAAAGTACATAAAGTACAGTGTGCAAATTCTCAATCATAATATAAATTAGTCACAGGACAGTAGTGCAGCATGAAGAATATAGCCAATGATTCTGTCACATCTTCCTATGCTGAGAGATAGTCTAACTATATAGTGAGGGTGAGATTTTGATATGTATAACTGCTCAACACTGTGTTGTATATCTGAAATCTAGGATTATACATCAACTATACTTCAATTTAAAAAAACAGTATAACAGTGTGAGTAGAGCAAAGTAGAACAAAAGCAGAAAAAATAAGGTAAAAAATATGACAAAAAATGCATATTGTAAAAAGGATGCCAATTCAAATTAAGGAGGGAAATATCAATTATAATATAAGGGTATTGTGCTATCAGGTTAGTCATTTAAGAAGTTTGAACCAATATGATGCCTGACATAAAAATAAAATTCTAGAGAGTTTTAAATGTAAAAAATGAAATAAAAACAAAAAATGCTTTAAAGAATGTATTTTTATAATCTTGGCATAGGTAACAACCTTCTTTGCATGACGCAAAACTCCAGAAACTATTAAATCGATGGTTTTCAAACTGTGAACACAGACATCTAAAAGACTCAGAGAATTTTTCAGTGGTCCATGAGTTCAAAATTATTTTTATCAAGTTAATAAAGACATCGTCTGCCTTTTCACTGAGCTGCTTTTTCAATGAGTTTCACGGATGGTGAGAAAGCACTGGTGGATAGAACTATTGGCACTTTAACCCAATGCAAGGCAAGGCAAAGCAGCAAACTATGATAATTTAGACTTGGGTATGTGGCAGTTATTATCAAGACATTAGGTGAGATAAGCTGCAAAACATAACACGTAATATATCCTGGTCAGGGGTTAAAAACTATCACACATGTGGCAAACAACTGTATATATAGCAAACCATGAGTTTTGACTCAAAGTAGAATTACAGGGTATATTTGTTAGATCTCTATGTTATATACAATCTACATCCACTTTTTAAATAAAAATTTAACCAAGGTATATGTATTTATCTATGGGAAGAGTGTGAATTTAGCTCTATTCTTGCAGCAAATTCATAAAAGGAAAATTTTTCCTGCAAAACAATTCACAGTCCCCATGATACTAGAATATACAAATGATTAAGGGAGAAGTTCTTGGCATTAGAGTCAGACAGGAATTTCTTTTGTCAAGGATGCTAAGAGAATCCTCAACAACATGCTTGTAATAGACAAAAAGTACTTTAAAAAAAGTACCTTATTTACAACTCTGAACCTAAGCTACTGGCATCATACCAAAATTCAATTCTGGAAACTTAATTCTTCTGGGAGTCAGTAAGATGTTACCTAGTACTTGGCTGAACTAGCTCAACCCAGTGGAATTTTTAGCATTTGTGAAGCCAGGATAAAATGTCACTAAGAATGCCCTCCCTGAAGACTGTTTTTTCCAATCAAGTTTCTGGTAAGTACTATCTGCAAGTTCAAGACTTAAACTCCCTTGTAAATGAGTAAACTGTTCTATACAGTCTATTGAGTACAAGCCTTAGGAGACCATCAATTCTTAATCCTGAGAAAGGATAACAACATGTGTAGAAATGAGGACCTAAACAAGAATATGCACCTGGCTAGAATATCTTATTTTAAGCAAGCCAAAGAAGAACCTCTTGGTACCACAAACTGAGACACAGTAGATACTATGAAATTTAGGTAAGTAAGTATATCTTTTACAATACTGTAAACATTTTTTCAAACATTAAGTGCTAAAATGCCAGCAAGTACTTTTTATATATGTCTTATCTGTAACCAACCAAACATACTTTAAAATACCTGAAGGGAGAAATGAAGGGTGAATACGCAACATCTTCAACCTTTATTCATTTTAAGCATAAAAAACCCCCCTAACCAGTAAATCCTGTGGCTGGGATATTAAACTAATCAATATACCCAGAGGAACAAGCAACTGAAGAAGTTTATTGCAATCTGCTCCAATTCCCACCAATTTCTTCCACAACATATAGTACACAGGGTCACAATGCTTGCCTGCACCCTTCTAGTGAAAAGCAACTGCACACTATGGAAAGCAGCCTAGTTTGATTTGGGGCAGCAAATAAGTTTTTCCTTATACCAAACCCAATCTTTTAGCATTAATACCTATTCCTAATGTTCCTGTATGTACCAATAAGTAAGTCCATATCCTCTCACTTGGCAATCTTTCAAATATTTAAAAGTAGCTGTCAGGTTTCCCAGAAGTCATCTCTTTCCTTTACTATTACCTTGCAATCTGGCTTTTGCACCCAGCATGCTACTCAACCTGTTCTTTAAAAGAAAAAACACCACTAAATAAAAAATTGGGAAGATATACAAATTTGATCAGTGTTACATATACACAAAATGTATATACAGGGTAAAACATCTGAAAAGACACACCTAAGTGCTAACAATGTTAGAACTAAAAGAGCGGAATAACATAAATTTTCTATTTTTTTTTACAGGTCTACAATCCTAAAATATTTTTCTCAGTCTTCATTCTCATCATCTTTTGTAGCAGTTCACACAACCAACTATCACCTCCTCCTGGGACATTAAGCTAGTTTACAGACTCGTCTAGCTTTCCAGCTACTCCAAGTTTTCCCACTTCCTAGAGGTGGGCATTTCCCAAGGCAATTTCCCCAACATTTCTGTATTTCTATTTTCCCCCTCGCTATCCCCAAGGATTCCATACCATGGCTTTAATCATTATTTCTGTATTGACATCAAGTTTATCTCTGACTTCCCTTCTGAGTTCCAGACCTGCATCTGTAAAGGTCTTACAGACATCATCACTTGAGTAGCCCAATAGCAGTCCAGTTCACCACACCATATCCTCCCCATTCCCACTCTCTGACATTCCTGGTATCTCCATTTCTGTAACAGGAACCACCACTTTCCTAGGTACCCCTCAGTTGTCATGCCTCTCTCCAAAATCTTTCTAAACAACCATGCTCTAGTGTTTTCAACTCCCCAGTGTTGACTCTTATTACTGCCTACTCAGATTAGAACAGCCTCCAAACAGGATCACTTACTGCCGTCAAAAGCTCATCTAAGATTTTCATTCCCCTGTTAAAAAAACTTTCAATGAATTTGAACAGGTATCAGTACACCAATGTTCACAGCAGATTATTCACAAAAGCCAAAAGGTGGGAATAACCCAAATGTCCACTGATGGATGAATAGATAAACAAAACGTGGTATATGCATACAATGGAATATTATTCATCCTTAAGAAGGAAAAGAAATACTGACACATGCTAAAATGGATGAATCCTGAGGACATTATGCTAGGTTAAATAAATCAGACACAAAAAGGCAAATATTGTATGATTCCACTTATATGAGGTACCTGGAATAATCAAATACATAGGAACAGGAAGAAGGACAGCAGTTACCAAGGGCTGGGGACAGGGAAGAATGAGGAGTTATTGTTTAATGGGCACAAAGTTTCAGTTTGGGAAGATAAAAACGTTCTGGAGATGGACAGTGGTAATGGCTACACAATGATGTAAATGTACTTAATGACACAGAAATGTACACTTAAAAATGGTTAAAATGGCAGATTTTATGTTACCATACTTAACACACATACACAAATCCTTCAATGATGCTAATCTTTCTGACAAAATACAAATTACTCATTCCTCTTAAAATCTTCCTGAGTAAACCAAATTATCTTCCAGCCTCATCTTGCATTAATCCCACTTTTCAGTGTTCTAAAGACTATTTATTCGATAATACATTAAGTAGGGAAGGCCAGATAACATACAGGTTTAGTAAGTTATTTTCCATTGCCAAACTCCAAAGGGGCCTTGGAACACATAAATGAACTCAGAAAATATTCATTTATACCAGTCTGACATGCTGAAAAGACTTAATGACTTAACTTCATTTACTTACCGTAAAAAAAGAAGTCCCACAAAAGCGAGTACATATTCCTCGTACAAAACCTTCATGTGCTTGTATTGTACGGATACATTTTCGTTTAGTCAAGTTCCAAATTCTAACCTATTGTAAAGCATACCAAGAAATCTCAGTGAACTATAAATATAAAATGTTTCAGGTACAGGAATACTACATTCAAGGAAAAATTTCTAAAAACAAAATCCTGTAAATTAAAATAATGCAATGTGTATGGATAAGTATATCAACAAGCAGAAAATTCTATCTGTTAAATATAAATACTCTTCTGACTCTAGTTTGAAGTGTTTCAAAGCTTTCTTTCCTTGCCAGAATGGGAAATAATTAACTGTTGAATATTTAATAACATCCTCTGTGGAAAAAAACTCACACTTAAGTATCTTTATTGTAAACATGCTTTATTATTTACTGTCAAATTGAGCCTTAAGCTACATTTTTAATTTCTTGAGTTCAGCTAAGAAGCTAACTGAAGTTAATAATTCAAACAGAATTTAGTCTTGAGAATTAAAATAGGATGTAGAAAAATGAAATCAAACCAATTAAAACCTACAGTAATTCAAAACTAAAGGAAGAACATTTGTAACATTGCTAGTGTTTGTTTAAAATTATCAACATTTAGAGTGATACTTGCCTCTCCATCACATGCCCCAGAGAGGACAGTAGCCAGGCTCTTTGGATGCTTTGCCAAGCAATTGACTCCATCTCGGTGACCATCCAGGGAAGCAAGGAATGGTTTTGCAAATACCCGTTCCAGTTTGGTAGCATTTAAAGCTCTCATGTATTCTCGTGGGACCTCAAAAGGATGTAAGGTCGGATCATAGTTTCTTGGAACTGAAATAAGAATGATTTCTCTTAATAAAATGATTCATATTTAATATTTCCTGTGGTCCTCCTAAGGTAATCATTCGTTATTCATAAGCCTTTGTTAGGGATACTGCTCTGTGCCTAGCACTATGAGAATACAAAAGTAGGCCACCTTTTATCCAGAAACCTTTCCAAAATTACCAGAAAATCATGGAATACACACATCTTGCAAAATAATTAGGCCGTATGTATACACACAAGCTTTTCCTTTTACATGTCCTACTACAGTCTTCAACTAAGTTGTAAGCTTTCATAGACAGACTTCCACTATATTCTTTATTTGTTAAATTCTATTACTACACCTCACTTTTATAGATGGGGAAACTGAGGCACAGAGAGGTAACTTGCCTATAAAATGATAGAGCCTGGATTCAAACCAAGGCAGTCTAGTTCCAGCATCCATGTTCTTAATTATTATGTTATGCTGCCAAACATGTTATTTCAGGTAATAATTACGGATAGGAAAGAATTCTAAGCCTCTACATCTGAAACCCCTCAATGTCTAGAAATAAATGCATATTCTTAGCCCACAGCTTCACCATGCTCTTTTCTTTCTGACTCCCTGTTACTGGTATATAGTCAACATTCAATGAAGCTCAAACATTGGTCATTCTTATGTATTCAATCTTCCACATTCCCCAATGCAAAACATAAAGTCCAGCTTATGCTCTCTTTGAAATACTTCTCATTTATTCTCCTCTTTCTTTTCCTACCTCAAGCAATTTAGTTTTGGCCCTTATTACTTTATATTTGGGACTACTGTAATAGCCCTACTTTATTTGGTGGAAGTTTATACTATCACACTACTCACCCTAAAACGTAGCTTTTTACTTGTCACTCTCATGCTCAAAACCTTTCAAAGGCTCCCTGTTGTGGGTAGTCTTCAAACTCTTAATTTTGTACCCCATTCATAAGAGAGTTTTTGAGCAGCTTTCTTCCTGGTAACATACATACATATATAACAAGAACTGACAATTAAAGATCCTTGTTTTTAAAGAGAAAAATCTCAATTTAACACTATGATAGAGTGATTAAAAGGTTTTGACTTTGTTCATTTCAGTGTTTGGTTGTAACCGCCACCGTAGTTGAAAAAGATTAACAGACAGAACTCAGTTTTGCATGGTATTGTTATTGGGAGCACAGACATTCCGGAACGAATTCTTGTTTTGTATATTTTTGTGGTAACAGATGTGACTTCAGTCACTATGAACATGTCAAAGACCAGGACTGGTTTAGTTAATATGGTACTGTGCAAAGTGCGGACTGCCTATACATATGTCACAAAGACAAGCAGATCCAAAAGAAAGACATCCATAGTTGGCTACATTTATTTAGTATATTTTATTTTCAGCCCCACTGACCAGTTTTGCAAAGATTATTTCTGAAATATGTCTAGAAAATATCCATTTATTCTGATGTCAATAGCAGTTCTTACAACATTTGTTTTAATAATTTTAACAGTTTAAAAAATACTCAACAAGATAGATCATGCTGTTTAACAATTTTTCATGTAGGTAAAAATGAATTTTTATAGATGACATTTTTTAAATGACGATTTTTAATACAAAATTTTTTAAATGATGGAAACATTTCCAAATATATATTTTCAAAATGATGCCTCCACAGAATAAGATTTTTTGAAAGCAATCTCTCATCACTCATTAAAATGGGCCTTGAAGTATATCATCTGACTTAAAAAAAAAAACTCCTACCTAGTATTCACAGCCACAGAAAAATTCAGCAAACTTAAGAAATGCTTAATTCATCATAATGTTCCATAACTCTTCTAAAAGCTTTATCATGATATTACCAAGGCCCTCCACAGAAGATTTTCATGGGCCCCCAACACTTAATAAATTATTATAAAGATTCTATTATTTAAAATATAAACCCCAATAAATGTAAACTGTCAGATGCTGAAAAATATTCTGAAGGTAGAAACAAGCACACATTTAGTCAACTCTCCAGCCTTTCCTTGGGATACGGAAGTATCCAAGATGTGACTACTTAACATATAGCTAAAATGAGGGTGCCAGTGTCAGTGCAAGTATTATATAAATAAATATTGATTTGCTTTTAAGAAATGTACATTGAAGTATTGTTTCTTCCACTCTGCAATGGACAGCCCAGTACATCCATTTTAGGGACCTGTGACCAACAGAATTAAGTTCAAGCTCCGTTCTGGTCTTTCTCAATCTGGCCCCATCCTACCTCTTTGACTTCAAGTACTTTCTGAAACTCAGCTCCAGCCAAATTGGTTTACTCACTGTCACCTAAAACTGCCTTATACTTTCCCACTCTTGAGTCCTTGCAAAACTCATTTTTTCCACCAGGAATGTACTGCAACTTTCTTCCTAACCTATCTAACTAAACCTTACACATCCCTTAAAAATATTCAGCTTAAATCTCTAAAAAGTTTTTCAAATAACCATGATCATACCTACCTCTAAGTTCATATTCCATCAACAATATACATATATGGAGCACCTGCCATATGCCACAAGCAAGCACTAGGATATCAGAGCTAACAAACTTTTGGTGTACATTTAGGTAAACTGTTCTCATACATCTGTATGTTAACCAGCTGTGTCAGACTTAGCAAGGGAGTTTTCAAAATACAGATTCTCTGATGCCCACCCCAGAGTCTATGAATCAGAATGCTCAAGTATTACCTGAAGGAAATTATACCTAAACAAGAAAAGACTGAAAGAGTAACAGAAGATAACAAATATCATCCTTATATTATGCTTTAAAGAGCTCCAATACTCTGTTTTTCCACTTTGCTATTACATCAAAGAGTATAAAGAAATTGGAAGATGTTATAGAAAATAAGAGCCTGAACAACAAGATCAGATGACTAATAACCTATCATTGAGAGTCTATGAAGAGCCAGTGACACAACTCACCCCCTCATACAGACATGTATAAAGCAACGACCACGTGCCAGGTACTGTCTAAACACAGTAGAAATAGGAACAACTACAATTCTTTCCTACTCTGAAAGCTCAGTCGGATGCAAAAGACTGATAATCAAAATAATAATCATGAAGCAATGAGAGAAAAACATTGTTATTAATATAAAAATATGATAGAAACATAGAAGAATGCTTAAATGTAGAAGCGAGGACCCACAGGGGCTAAGTATGGAAAAATCACTTTTCAGAGAAGCTAAATTTCGATATGGTGTGTGCCATGGGAGACCTGAAAGAAAATGCTTGAAATGCACCCAGATTGTAAAGCGTCAATGTAAGCTCCCTGCAGAACACTAATGACTGGTGAAACTAAAGAAGAAAATGGGGGCCACAGGTTCAAGAAGTAGAGATGTTGACAATCTCTATTACTCAATCAAAATACTGAAATACTGCTCCATCCTCATCTTTTACGGCTTATCCCTTACTCAAACTCCGATGACATGGCCCTTCCCTTAGGCCTTAAGTTTATTTCTGCCTTAAGGCCTTTGTACCTGTTATTCTCTTCATTGAGAACAGTCTGTTTACTCATGGTTGGTCCCCTTGTCATTTAAATATTGAGCTGTCATAATATATAGTTCTTAAGTAGTCAGCATGTTAAAGGGGAAATGGACCAGTAGGGATAAGTAAGACTCACTGACTTCAGTTTAGTCATTCCCCCATCAAATTTCTCCACAAGAGTTCAGAAAACTGATGGCTTTAACTTTCACTTTTGTCTCTTCCCACATCCATTAGCGAGCAATTTTAAGTAGTAAGTGGTTAAAAGTCAGAGCAGCAGGAAGATGTAGAGAAGCCTCTTTGTAAAATCCTTGAATCCACGAGTTTGGCTCATCTAAGTTCCCACTTTCCTGCGAACAGAGAGCAACAGCTGGAAGCGGGAGACGGAAGAATTCCCCCCATATAACTTTCCTCTTTTCCACTAGAGAAAGTTCTTTAAGAAGGAACTGAGAAAAAGTTACCTGCTACGCAGTCCCACAACCACCTCGTCCGCACAAAGTCGGCCTCGGGGAAAGGGAAAGGGGAAAACGGAAAACGAGACTGGAGCGCCAGTCTCGTCTCAACTTTACTCGGCGGAAGCCGAAGCCACACCCACGGCTGGGGTACTCCCTGCTAACTTGTCTCACCTCTCTGTAAGTCCAACTTGGTTTCGCGGACATACTTGTCCGGGTTCCGGCTCAGCATCTTCACCTTCATCTTGCTAGTTCTCCCAGACTCCACAACCTTCTCGCTTCCGGTCTTCCGCCACCCTGCTCCGGCACGCGCTATTTCCGCTTCTTTTAGCCTACTTCCTGTTATGTGACTTCCACGGAGTGGAAGCCAGCTGGACCCTGCGGCGCTCCGTAGTTTTGCGGACAAAGTTTGTGAGGGGGCGGTTCCTCTGCTATGCTCTCCCATTCACCTTCTTCTGCCCCAACCGGAGCAGCCGTGGGCGGGGCGGGGACTCGGCCCAGGCAGGCTCCCCGTCCCTTCGCGTTCTCTGTCGGCGTGACGCGGGGCTGTGACCTTTTCACACGCGCTCGGCTCTAGGGTCTCATGGCTTGGTTACCGCGCCCTGGCGTCTGAGTCCCGGAAGAGGGCTCCCGCTCCAGGGCAGCGACCGTTGCCACGGTGGCGACCACCGCATCTCGTCCCACCTCCGGGGCTCTGGGCGTGGTATCACCGGGGCCCGAAACTATGACAGGCCAGGGCCAGTCAGCGTCCGGGTCGTCGACATGGAGCACGATATTCCGCCACGTCCGGTACGAGACCCTGGTAGCAGGCGTGAGCGGCGGGGTCCTGTCCAACCTCGCGCTGCATCCGCTCGATCTCGTGAAGATCCGCTTCGCCGGTAAGAGCCCGCTTAGATCCTGGGCTCCTTCTTCTTCTTGTCACCCCAGAATGTGTGGTGAAGAGGGAAAAGGAGGCCGTGGTCTCCCTTGCTTGTTCCGTACTGCCAAGCGAGCGTTGAAGATGCTCTCTGCCCGAGCTCACCTAGAACTGGCTTTGAGTGAACCGGTTTGGCCGCCGTCTCCCCGTTTCCCAAGACTGAGATGGAGAGAATGGATAGAAAAGTATGAGAAAAGTTCTCATTGATGTAGAATGTGGGGCTCAAAGCCTGATTTGCAAAATAAAAAGGGGGTTGTTACATCATTCACACTTAGAAATGCTTTGACATTGTGGTTTGTCCATGTGTTTGGCAGCGGCTGAGAGGAAGATGCAAGGAAAAGCTTCGGGTTGGGCGTAATCTTCAAGTGGCTGAGAATGGATTTGGGGTAGGATTCTCGTGAAGGTTTTTCTTTTTTGGCGTTTTTCGTGTGGTACAAGGTCCTGTGAAAGAATAGCTAGAATCCAAATATGATTTTGCTTTTTATTTAGGTTTATTGAACCAAGTACGTTGAGTTCAGTGAATTAAGTATATTGAAATTAATAATATACTTTAGAGTTAAGCTCAGCACTAACTTCTGGAAAAGGTAGTTTCAAAGAAGGCCTTTGATAATTCTACTTAGGAGCTATTTTCCAGTATTTCAGTTTTCTTACTACAGGTTCTGCCTTGAAAATTAGATCTGTATACGTGGTTTTCTTAAGGAATCAGATTAATTCTCTTCACTTGATAGTATATTGTTCTCTTAATATTTGTAGACTGCTGTATGGAATACAGAAGAACCTAAAGAAAAAGTTCTTGCCCTCAGGGAACTTACCGTCTAATTGTAGGCTTGATACTTAGTCATATAAAAGATAATTCTGGACAACATAAAATCAAGGCCAAAATATAGTAAATTCAAATGTCAAAATATGAGTAAAGTATCAACAAAATTACAGATTGCTGATTGTCATAGCTATCTGTATCCGTACAAGTTATTACATCTTGAGGTTTCCCCATAAAAGGACTAATATTTTGACAGCTAGAGAGGAGGCAAGAAGCCATTTTATGAATGAGTAACTGTGAAAATTATTCCCTAGAAGAAAACTCACAAAAGCATATCATTTCCATGGAGTTTATGAGGAAAGCACAAATAAAAATTATGATAAGTAACATCCCCTGAGAATTTACTAGGAGCAAGGCAATGAACTAAGAGCTTTACATGCATTATCTTAAATACTTCTGTGAACAACCCTGTGAATTTATTATCCCTATTCTATAGGTAAGGATAATAGAAGTTGATTTGCTCAAGTCACAAGTTTGAGATTTGAATCCCGGCAGTCCAACTTTTGAACTCTCTGGCTCTTAGCCACTTACCATACTACCTCTAGGAATCCCTAGTGTAATTCCACAGTAGCCTGAACATGAAGGAAAGAATTTGGGACTTGGCTGCAGGTACAGGTCTTCATGACTTGGTGACTCCCGTGTTTTGTCTAGGAGCAGAAGAGGTGACAGTTGAAAAATCAAGTTTTGAGGAATAGTGTGGTTTACTAGCAGAGCTTAAGACACTGCTGTGAAGCAGACCATTCCTGAAGAAAGAGAATTCTTGGTACCTAAGGAGATTGCTAATCTGGATGAGATGGGGAGAGCAGTAGGAGACCAGTGGGGATGAGGTGACAGATAAGGTGACTGAGATTGTATGGGAGGACAAAAGTAAAGATCTAGGAGTTGAAGCAGGACTTTGTAATAATACGGTGTGTAATAATAAATAATAAAGTGTGGCTGTGAAATAGTGGTGGAAAGGAGGAAAGTTTAGGAAGATGAATAACTGAAATCAGAATAGCTGATTGGCCATCAGTATTAGTGCTGCAGTTTTTATGCTTTCATAAAATTTAAGACCTTAAATTATAATACTAGTAATAGATGGTCTTAGTCTTGAATGTACCATTAAACCAAACCTGGAATATTTCAATAGGTTCAGGTACTAATTGGAACTCAAAGGTGTCCAGAGCAGTAGAAAGATTAGAAATCATTTCATGTGAAAAATAACTGGAGGAACTAGCTTAGCTTGGCATGGAGGAACTTAAGTACCTGGTAGAGAACTGCCCTGTTGGAAAGGGAGCTGTCTACTGTGGGTTGATCTAAAGGATGGACAGAGGTTGGGTGGAAATTACAGAGAAGCAGATTTTGCCTGGCAAAGTGGTGGTGTTCAGAAATGAAACTGGTGATGACTGGAAGTGGTTCAGCGGTCAGATAGTAAAGGTTGGAGGATATTCCTATATTGGGTGAATAGGTTGGATGAGGTGATTGTTAAGGCCCTTTATAACTTTAAGATACAATTTTAAATCACCAAGGATAGTGACAGAAAGAGAGCACCCCAACAAAGAAGGTGGTGAATGAGGTGTGAAAATAGTAATTTTCTAAATAACCTGAAAGCGTAGTAATCTGTAAATTAACCAGGGAACCAAAATGTAGAGTCCAGTAGCAAGAATATCATACATTTATTATCAATAATCAAAAATACAATTATCAATAACACAATAAATGTGTATGTATATAGTATTAACAGACCCAGTAGCATAAAAAAACTAATAGTTACTGAATGCTTGCTGTGTGATTTTAAGGGCTTTATATGTACCAACTCATGTAACCCTTTGAAATTTTTATAGTTAGGTTCTATTATTTTTCCAATTTTATGGATGAGAAAACTCAGGCACAGAGTAAACAAGTAACTGACTCAGGGTCATACAGTTAAGTGTTGGAATTGGGATTCAAACTCAGGAAGTTTGAGTCCACAGCTTATGCTGCTAGTTTAAAACCATAAGCCAGTAACTTAGTATAGCTCAAGCCAGACCAACACATCTTTTATGCCATGTAAAAACAGAAGCCGGGTCTAAATGTTAGGAATGAGATCAGTACTAGAAATGCAGAGACCATAGCACAAGGAATGGTGAATGAACCTACTTAGTGACTGAAAGATGACCCCTGTTATGTGGAAAAATTGCCTATAAAAATCAACACATAAAGGATGGGCCAAAAAGAAGGAGACTGCAAAGGAAATTTAATGGCCAAAGAAATTGTATTTGAATCAGGAGACTGTAGTGTGGAACTAGCCCAAGGAAGAGTGTGTTAGAAGGCAAACAATGTTAGGCTGTGAAAGGGTTAGTAAGAAAGAGAGGACTCCCCAAGTGCATTTGGACATCTTTAACTAATGCATTTGCAGTAATGCATGGAGGCCCAGATCAGATTACAATGGATTAAGAAGCAATGAAGGTGAGAAAGTTGCTGCTGGGATTGTAGTTACCTCTTCTGGCTGCTTAACTAATAGGGAGATGCTAGTTAGGGCTTCAAGATACGAATTTGGGGGCTGGGGGACCCACAATTCAGTCCATAATAGGCCTTACCCTTCTTTCTAGCCTAATTTCCTTCCAGCCCTTCCCTCCACCAGCTACACACTTCAGCTGTATCAAATCCTCCAAGTTCTCCCAAACAGTGCCAGGCACTATGGTGCTCCCATGTATGCACAACAGCTGTCCCACTTGTCTAGAGATAAACCCTTCTTTTTTCCCAAAGACAAATTTCTGATCAGTCTTCACTCTCACTTTCCCTGTCGCCCTACTGTATCTCCCCAGTTACTTCTACACAGGGCATTTCTCATACTGCCTCCAGATTCCAGTAGCACTTCATTTCCCACAGTTCTCACAGCTTTGTAATGTGATTGCTGGTCTGTTTTGCCTTGAGATTATGTCTTCCTCAAGATCAGGGTCAGGTCTTGTGTCCTACTTAGGTTTATACTCCCCCTTTGCCTGGCAATTTTAAGGAGTCAGTAAATAGCTTTCTTGTGTTTTTTCTTTTTTTAAATAATATCTGTGTATAAATGACTATCTTTCAAAATTAAAGATTTGACTCTAACTAGATGATAAGGTAGGTAAGATGATAGTATTAAGGAAGTATAGAGGAGAGGTTATTGGCGCCTATCACTGAGATCCTTAATATTCCAATGATTAAGTAACTTCTTAAAACAATAAAATCATTGGGTCATGCCTATGAAAAGCAAGGATGGTATTTTGTGGTTTGCTTTGTTTTTTGCCTCAAAAGAGAGATTGTATTGTGAGCTGATTATTGAAAGGAAAATGAAAAGTTTCTTTGAAGAAATTTAAGAGACATAAAATCCAAGGGAAGTAGTATCAGCAAGATTATGAAGTACACAGCAAAGCATCTCTTGAAAGCCAGTCACTCTGTTCCTTGCTTTTAAACTTATATAAACTTCTTAACAATATGTAAGGTAGGTGATACATATCCCATTTTATAAATGAAGGTGCTGAAGCTCAGGAAGAATAAGATCCTATAGCTGGTTAGGGAAGTTAGATAACATACACAGAACTTCTGTCAAAGCCTAGTGTACTTTAATCTCATTTCATGGTGTAACATTGTCAAGTTAGTTAGTGATGAAACACATTGACTTTTCCCCCTTTGCTTGGCAACGGTGAACAGTGATTCTTCTTTGCCAGGCTCCATTATGTACAGTGGACAAGGGAATAGTGAACTGGACAGGCTGGTATATGGCTAGTGGGCTGTCATTTGTATAAACTTTCTTGAGGGGGCATTTTCAGTATGTATTTGTAACCTTAAATTTATACCCTTTGACCCATATTAGTTTCCCTTCTAATAACTAATTTTAAGGACATAAGAATGTGTACAAATTGTACAGAATATTCTCCAGAGACCTTTTAATATTAGCCAAAAAAAAAAGAGAAACAATTCACATGTCAACTAGGGAAATGATTGTAGGTGATGGAATATCATGTCATTTTTCAAAATCTTTTTTTAACAAGGAGAAATGCTCACAGTATAGTCTTGAGTGAGGGAAAAAGCAGTATACAAAACTATATATAGTAAAATACCAATTTCATAAAAATGTAATCTAGATTATAACCTGGCATTCTCTTTCATTCCATTTCCCTGTAGGAAACAGAAGGCACATTCAAAATAGGATTATTCTGGAGGGTGAGGGGTGCTTAAAAGGACTGTTTACAAAGATAGGAATAGTTTAGAGGAAAACCACAAGGAATACTGTTGTATTCTGAGTCTAGAAATAGTCTGAACTGTTGCCACCTGAAGGGCCAGAGGATAAGGGGAGAGAGTCATTAAGAGAGGGCCACCTTGAGTGGATCTGTGACCTTCAGTCCAGGAACACAGCTTGCCCAAAGCAATCAACCCAAAGCAACCCCGTAGGGAGGGAGCTGAATGAGTTCTTCCATCCCTCTGATCTCCTGCCAGGGGCTCCCACCAGCCCCTGTAAACTGGAGGCTAGATGGCAAGGTCAGGCTTCTGGGACAGAACATGGTAGAGATGTATACATGCACAGTGTATCTGCAAAGGCAACAAGATATTCAGGATACAGTAATTGAACAAATATATGTTGAAAGCCTACATATCTCTTTAATATGACTGTGTGTGACATCTCTGTTTATATTTTGACTCAAAGCTAGAACTTTGTTCTCACCTAACTTTGTGTATCCTTTACTGTAGTGAATGATGGATTGGAGCTGAGACCAAAATATAAAGGAATTTTGCATTGCCTGACTACCATTTGGAAACTTGATGGACTACGGGGACTTTACCAAGGAGTAACCCCAAATGTGTGGGGTGCAGGTTTATCCTGGGGACTCTACTTTTTCTTGTGAGTAGATCTAAGAGAGTTGATGATATTAAATAAAAGGAATTTTTGTTTTTAGTGATCTTTACATATCAGTTGATGAGGCAGGATGAGTAATTTAATCAGTTTCTCTGAATTGGAAGGGTCAGAAAGAGCAAAATAGCTTATTTGTTCCATTCTGTCAGCTATTAAAGGCAAGTAGTCTTTAAGAAAGTTCTTAATAGGAAGAAAGTGAAAGGATGAGATGGAAAAACACTCTTACAGAAGCCATTTCTGTGAGATGAATTAAGGAAGATGCCTTACCAAAATATAATTGATACATAATAAAGTTGGAAAAGCAGAAAAGGACAGATCTTGGGGCCTTCATAAGCACATATCCCACAGGAGATCCCTCTTGAGCACAGAAAGTAAAGTAAAAGCCATTGCATGGCTGAAAGAGTTTGAGGCACATTCCTTCTTACCTCTTATTTGACCTGCTCCATCACCTTCCGAGCTCATTCATTTCCTTCTCTTGTCATCTATCCAGTGTCATTGGATGTTTTTGCGTGCTTGCTGAAGAAGCCAGGAAGAGCCAGTGGCAGGCACATTCAGCTGACTATTAAAAGAGCTTGGGAACAAAGATCCTTGTACTGCAGTGGAGGAACATGTACTGCCCTGAGCATGCCTCTAATGTTTTAAACTGAATCCATGAGTGGAGAGAGCTTTCTTTGTTTTGATAGATGGCACCTTAAGGAAAACATCAATACCTGATATATTAGCTTTTTTCTCTTTTGTGTCCTATATTTTACTTTGTTTCTCACAGTTTTATGGCAGCATCCAAACCAGTCTTAAAGTGTTTTTTAAGTGGAAGTAAAATAAAATTCAGCCTTAGTATTGTTCAGATATATGTTTTCTTATTTTCAGTTCTAAAATATACTTAGATGGGTGAAACTGTATGCATAAAATCCATCCCATTATGAATTTCAGAGTTGTGTAGGTTCTCCAAGGAAGAGTCTGTAAGACAACACATCAGAATATAAGTTCCATGTGATGAGACTCTTACAATAAAACAGTGTACTTGTTTCATGTTTCAGTGGCATTAATAAAGTTTGGAAGGATTTCTTTAGTTGAAGTCTTCTAAGAGAAAAGTAAAAATTGCAGTTAGAAGAAAGAAGCTGGTATGACTACCCTGCTGAGGAACATTTACTGGCCCACTACTTTCTGCCAGATAAAGCCCAAATATCAGACTACCACTCAAATGTGGCTTGGTTTTCCTTGTCTTCTCATCCACCCTTGCTATTTTAACTTTTGCTCACGCTCATGTTTCCTTATTGAAGGTGTACCTGTCTCTCCATACCCAGCTCAATGTCCCCTCCTACACAAAGCCTTCTGTGATTTCTGTGATAGTGTCTCAGTCTCTTACAATACTGTCCTGTGTTTATTATGATCATGTGCTGCTTACGGTCCTTGTTAGTCTGTTAGGAAGGAGCCTTTGAGTGTTTTATCTATCAGAGTTGCCAACCATAGAACCTGAACATAGGTGTTCAGCACATATTAGTTAGGTGTCTTTTTTTGTTTCTTTTGCCTCGTCTGCCCAGTCATACCACCATTACAACCTCCCTCTCCCAGTTTTCCTGTCTCTTGTTTTTAATAATTGACTAGTGTGTGATTACAATATTTTACATATGTAATTGCTAGCACTAGGTGGGGAGAGCAGCATAATCTTACAATAAACCATTTCCAGCAAATCCATTCTTGAAAAAGCTCTAATTTTGTAGTTACATTATGCACTGACTTTTACTTTTGGGTACTGTTATATTAAGTTACACATTTTAAAACAGACTTTACTGCTTTATGACACCTATTCAAATATTTATTAAATTATTCATGTTTAATTCTTTTAGTTATAATGGCATCAAATCATATAAGACAGAAGGAAGAGCTGAACGTTTAGAGGCAATGGAATACCTTGTTTCAGCTGCTGAAGCTGGTAAGGCAGTGTATGAAATGTAACATGTCAACTTCCAATCTGATTTTCACTTTTTTATTTTGTCTTTTTGCCTTTGAACACCAGAGTTTAAATATGCTCATCTAACTATACTAATCAGTTATCCCATGAAATTTCTTAGAAAGCAGATACTCCAATTAATTACTCTGGATAGATTTCAATAATTTTATTTATCAGAAGGAGAAGTAAAATTTGGAAAAGTTATGAATCCCTAAGTTGAAGATGATTTGGTATAGTGTTTATTCAATTAAAGTAAATTTCAGTTTTCAAGTTAGACAATTTAGTATTCTTAATTTTCTCATGTATGTATAATATTCAGAAGGGAAAAACAAAGTAGAACCCATAAGTCTTTATAACTCATCCTTTGATACCTTGTTTACTGATAGTTCTTGCCTTAAAAAAACAATCTTACTCATTTTTGAATCCCTAGCCACTAAGCAGAGACCTGAATCAGAATAGGACTGAGTATTGTTGAATAAAAGATTGTTAGGAAACTCAGCAAGTGAGAAACTTAACTAGATGAACTTTTTTTTACAAAGTTATTACCTTCTATAATGAATATAATGTTATATTGCTTAGTTCTTTAATTTTTGAAGTGTAGTAGCTAGTTTGAATGGATTTGAGGAAGATTACGGCCAAGTTGGGATGGAGATATGTATGCCTGTGCATTGATGATCAAGATGTTGGATTCCTGGTCCTTTCCCCCTCATCTTCAGCCCCTCTGGGTTAGGCTTTGCCCTACACCTCAACATCTCTAGCTCCTTACAGGAGGTGGCCTCCCAGGATTTCTCTCTGGTCTCTACACTGATTCCCATAGTTTATGGGCCAGCAGATATTTGCTATCTTCCCATCCAAAAGGTCAAGTGTTTCACACTTCCATCACCCATTTAATTTACCTCTCACTAATCACCCTGAAGATCTTTTTAGGACATCAAACTATGTCTGCCCTTTAACCTAAGATCACATCTCACTGTTGGAGGGATAGGCCGTGGGAAACCCCATTCTTTTTATAAATGGACTGTTCTTAATTTGGATTGTCATAAGTGAGAAAGTACCTGTACACTGAGTAATCTTATTTAAATCTGATTTTAGGAGCCATGACCCTCTGCATTACAAATCCATTATGGGTAACAAAAACTCGCCTTATGTTACAGTATGATGGTGTTGTTAACCCCCCACAGCGACAATATAAAGGAATGTTTGATACACTTGTGAAAATATATAAGTATGAAGGTGTACGTGGATTATATAAGGTAATGAATTATTATCAGTGTATTTTGAATTACTGACCATTGTAATTTCCCTTGGCTCTACTGTCTGAATGACCTGTCATCAGTCATAAAAATAAGCCAAATGAAGGCACAAAATAGTTTGATGAAAATTGAAATCTAGTTTACAATATTGAAATTGTACTTTAAGCTGATTATCTTCATTCCCATAAGATGTATCATCATGACACTGGTGTGTGTGAGGACTGTCTAAAACTTGGTTGAGTAACCGTTTCATTAAGTCTTACGTTGAGGTCACCCAGTCCTTACTCCCCTCCCTGGAAGATGTGCTCTCTTGGGTACTTACTTAGTTTAGCTCTTTCTTTTTTTACATTGCTCCCTTTCAGGGATTCATTCCTGGGCTGCTTGGAACATCACATGGTGCCCTTCAGTTTATGGCATATGAATTGTTGAAGTTGAAATACAACCAGCATACCAATAGATTACCAGAAGCCCAGTTGGTAAGGAGATTTTTTTTTTTTAATGATATCATTTACTTTTACGGGAAGTTAATAGAAGTTTTGTCACATTTACTTTGGTGGGTAGTTCTATCATGATGATTACTGTGTCTGCCACTTTTTAAATATATACTTAAATATTTTGTAGGCTAATGACACACATGTTAAAAAATGGAACCCCTTATTTGCACAGAGCTTGTGTTAAGGAAGGATACAATATTTTTCACTTACAAATCCACTAAAATGTTTGTTTTCCTATATAATTTTTACTTTAATATTTTTAAAGGAATCCTGTCTAAAGAAACAAATGTTTTGCATTGTCATTTTAGAGCACAGTAGAATATATATCTGTTGCAGCACTATCCAAAATATTTGCTGTAGCAGCAACGTACCCATATCAAGTTGTGAGAGCTCGTCTTCAGGATCAACACATGTCCTACAATGGTGTATTGGATGTAATCACAAAGACATGGAGGTGAGAGCATATTTGCCAAAATGGCAAATCATAAACTGTCCAGTTGACATTGTTTTTTTTTTAATTAAAGTATCATTGATAAACAATCTTATGAAGGTTTCACATGAACAACATAGTGGTTTCTACATTCACTCTATTGTCAAGTCCTCACCCCTGCTACTGCAGTCACTGTCCATCAGCATAGTAAGATGCTACAGAGTCATTACTTGTCTTCTCCATGCTGTGCTGCTTTCTTGAGACCTACCTACATTGTGAGTGCTAATTATAGTGCCCCGTCATTCCCTTCTCCCTCCCTCCCCACCCACCTTTCCAATCCTTCCCTTTGGTAACTGCTAGTCCCTTCTTCAAGTCTGTGAGTCTGCTGCTGTTTTGTTCCTTCAGTTTTGTTTTGTTGTTATACTCCACAAATAAGTGAAAACATCTGATACTTGTCTTTCTCTGCCCGGCATATTTCACTGACATAATACCCTCTAGCTCCATCCATGTTCTTACAAATGACAGGATTTATTTTCTTCTTATGGCTGAATATTACTCCATTGTATATATGTACCACATCTTCTTTATCCATTCATCTACTGATGGATGCTTAGGTTGCTTCCATATCTTGGCTATTGTCAATAGAGCTGCAATAAACACAAGGGTGCATGTATCTTTTTGAATCAGGAATCTTGTTTTCTGGAAAATTCCTAGGAGTGAAATTCCTGGGTTAAGTGGTATTTCTATTTTTAGTTTTTTTGAGGAACCTCCATATTGCTTTCCACAATGGTTGAACTAATTTATATTCCCGCCAATTGTGTAGGAGGGTTCCCCTTTCTCCGCATCCTCAGCAGCATTTGTTGTTTCTTGTCTCTTGGATGTTGGCCATCCTAACTGGTGTGAGGTGATACATCATTGTGGTTTTAATTTACATTTCCCTGATGATTAGCGATGTGGAGCATCTTTTCATGTGTCTGTTGGCCATCTGAATTTCTTCTTTGGAGAAGTATCTGTTCCAGATCCTCTACCGGATTTTTAATTGGGTTACTTGTTTTTTAGGTGTTGAGCATGTGAGTTCTTTATATATTTTGGATGATAACCCCTTGTCAGATAAGTCATTTATGAATATATTCTCCCATATGGTAGGATGACTTTTTGTTCTGCTGATAGTGTCCTTTGCTGTACAGAAGCTTTTTAGTTTGATGTAGACCCATTTGTTCATTTTTGCTTTTCCCTTGCCTGAGGAGATGTGTTCAGGAAAAAGTTGCTCATGTTCAAGAGATTTTTACCTATGTTTTCTTCTGCGAGTTTTATGGTTTCATGACTTACATTCAGGTCTTTGATCCATTTTGAATTTACTTTTGTGTATGGAATTGGACAGTAATCCAGTTTCATTATCTTACGTGTAGCTGTCCAGTTTTGCCAACACCAGCTGTTGAAGAGGGTGTCAATCATTTCCCCATTGTATATCTATGGCTCCTTTATCATCTACTAATTGGCCATATATGTGTGGTTTATATCTGGACCCTCTGTTCTGTTCCATTGATCTGTGGGTCTGTTCTTGTGCCAGAACCAAATTGTTTTGATTACTGTGGCTTTGAGTAGAGCTTGAAGTCCGGGAGCATAATCCCCCCAGCATTATTCTTCCTTCTCAGGATTATTTTGGCTATTTGGGGTCTTTTGTGGTTCCATATGAATTTTAGAACTATATGTTCTACTTCGTTGAAGAATGCCATTGGTGTTTTGATAGGGATTGCACTGAATTCATAGATTGTTTTAGGCAGAATGGCCATTTTGACAATATTAATTCTTCCTATCTATGAGCACAGGATGTGTTTCCATTTATTGGCTTTTTCTTTAATTTCTCTCATCAGTGTCTTATAGTCTTCAGAATATAGGTCTATCACCTTCTTGTTTCAGTTTATTCCTAGGTATTTTATTCTTTTTGATGCAATTGTAAATGGAGTTGTCCTGATTTCTCTTTCTGCTAGTTCACTGTTAGTATATAGAAATGCCTCAGATTTCTGTGTATTAATTTTGTATCCTGCAACTTTGCTGAATTCAGTTATCAGTTCTAATAGTTTTGGGATGGATTCTGTAGGGTTTTCTATGTATAATATCTTGTCATCTGCAAACAGTGACAGTTTAACCCCTCTGCCTTACCAATCTGGATGCCTTTTATTTCTTTGTGTTATCTGATTGCCATGGTAGAACCTCCATTACTATGTTGAATAAAAGTGGGGAGTGTGGGCATCCTTGTCTTATTCCCAATATTAGAGGAAAAGCTTGCAGCTTTTTGCTGTTAAATATG
The DNA here is from genome assembly GCF_040802235.1 of Manis javanica. Taxonomy (NCBI): domain Eukaryota; kingdom Metazoa; phylum Chordata; class Mammalia; order Pholidota; family Manidae; genus Manis; species Manis javanica. The sequence goes on along the minus strand of NC_133157.1, from coordinate 187,487,986 downwards.
ATGTTGGCTGTTGGTTTATCATATATGGCCTTTATTATGTTGAGGTACTTACCTCTATACCCATTCATTTTGTTGAGAGTTTTTATCGTGAATGGATGTTGAATTCTGTCAAATGCTTTTTCAGCATCTATGGAGATGATCATGTGTTGTCATTTTCTTGTGGTATATGATGTTGATTGATTTTTTAATATTGTACCATCCTTGCATCTCTGGAGTAAATCCCATTTGATCACAATGATCTTCATGATGTATTTTTTAATTCAGTTTGCTAATATTTTGTTGAGGATTTTTGCATCTATGTCCATCAGGGATATTGGTGTCTAATTTTCTTTTTTGTGGTGTCTTGGCCTGGTTTTGGTATAGAGTGATGCTGGCCTCATAGAATGAGTTTGGAAGTATTCCCTCCTCTTCTACTCTTTGGAAAACATTAAGGAGGATTAGTATTAGCTCTTTAAATATTTGTTAAAATTCAGCAGTGAAGCCATCTAGGTCAGGAGTTTTGTTCTTAGGTAGTCTTTTGATTACCAATTCAATTTCTTTGCTGATAATTGGTCTGTTCAGACTTTCTGTTTCTTCCTGGGTCAGTCTTGGAAGATTGTATTTTTCTAGAAAGTTGTCTCCTTCTAGGTTATCCAGTTTGTTAACATATGATTTTTCATAGTATTCTCTAATAATTCTGTATATTTCTTTGAGTTTTCCTTTCTCATTTCTGATTCTGTTTATGTGCATGCACTCTCTTTTTTTCATGGTAAGTCTGGCTAGAGATTTATCTATTTTGTTTATTTTCTCAAAGAACCAGCTCCTGCTTTCATTAATTCTTCATATTGTTTTATTCTGATCTTTATTATGTCCCTCATTCTACTGACTTTGGGCCTCATTTATTCTTCCTTTTTCTAGTTTCATTAATTGTGAGTTTAGACTGTTCATTTGGGATTGTTCTTCTTTCTTGAGGTAAGCCTGTATTGCTATACTTTCCTCTTAGAACTGCCTTCACTGTATCCCATAGGTTTGGGGATGTTGAGTTGTTTTCATTTGTCGCCATACATTGCTTGATCTCTGTTTTAATTTGATCATTGATCCATTGATTATTCAGGAGCATATTGTTAGGCCTCCATGTGTTTGTGGCCTTTTTTGTTTTCTTTGCATAATTTGTTTCTAGTTTCATACCTTGTAGTCTGAGAATCTGGTTGACATAATTTTAATCTTTGAATTTATTGAGGTTCTTTTTATGGCCCAGTAAGTGATCTATTCTGAAAAACGTTACAAGTGCACTTGAGAAGAATATGTATACTGCTGCTTTTGGGTGGAGTGTTCTGTAGATGTCTGTTAGGTCCATCTGTTCTTATGTGTTGTTCAGTGCCTCTGTCTCCTTATTTTCTGTCTGGTGGATCTGTCCTTTGGCGTGAGTGGTGTGTTGAAGTCTGCTCAAATGAATGCATTGCATCTTATTTCTCCCTTTAATTCTGTTAGTATTTGTTTCACATATGTCATTGCTCCTATGTTGGGTTACATAGATATTTATAATGGTTATATCCTCTTGTTGGACTGAGCCCTTTATCATTATGTAATGTCCTTCTTTGTCTCTTGTGACTTTCTTTGTTTTAAAGTTTATTTTGTCTGATACAAGTACTGCTACTCCTGCTTTTTTCTCCCTATTAGTTGCATGAAATATCTTTTTCCATCCCTTCACTTTGAGTGTGTGTTTGTCTTTGGGTTTGAAGTGAGTCTCTTGTAGGCAGCATAGATGGATCTTGTTTTTTTATCCATTCTGTAACTCTATGGCTTTTGATTGGTGCATTCAGTCCATTTACATTTAAAGTGATTATTGGTAGATATGTACTTATTGCCATTGCAGGCTTTAGATTTGTGGTTATAAAAGGTTCACAGGTAGCTTCTTTACTATCTAACAGTCTAGCTTAGCTCACTTAGTATGCTATTTCAAACACAATCTTTTTTTTCCCCCTCCCTTCTTTTTCTTCCTCCTTCACTCTTTATATATTAGGTGTCATATTCTGTACTCTTTGTGTATCTCTTGACTGACTTTGTGGTTAGATGATTTAATTTTGTGTTTGATTAGTAATTAATTGGTCTACTTTCTTTATTGTGGTTTTATTTTCTCTGGTGACAGCTATTTAGCCTTAGGAACACTTCCATCTGTAGCAGTCCCTCCAAAATACTGTAGAGCTGGTTTGGTGGTGGTGAATTCTCTCAACTTTTGCTTATCTGGAAATTGTTTAATCCCTTCAAATTTAAATGATAATCTTACTGAATAGAGCATTCTTGGTTGGAGGCCCTTCTATTTCATCACATTAAGTACATCATGCCACTCCCTTCTGGCCTGTAGAGTTTCTGCTGAGAAGTCTGATGGTAGCCTGATGGGTTTTCCTTTGTATGTGATCTTTTTTCACTCTCTGGCTGCTTTAATAATCTGTCCTTATCCTTGATCTTTGCTACTTTAATTAGTATATGTGTTGATGTTGTCTTCCTTGGGTCCCTTGTGTTGGGAGATCTGTGTACCTCCATGGCCTGAGAGACTATCTCCTTCCTCAGATTGGGGAAGTTTTCAGCAGTTACCTCCTCAAAGACACTTTCTGTCCCTTTTTCTCTCTCTTCTGTTGGTACCCCTATAATGCAAATATTGTTCTGTTTGGATTGGTCATGCAGTTCTCTCAAATTCTTTCATTCCTAGAGATCCTTTCTTCTTTCTGTGCCTCAGCTTCTTTGTATTCTTGTTCTCTAATTTCTATTTCATTTACCATCTTTTCTACCTCATCTAATCTACTTTTAAATCCCTCAATTGTATGTTTCATTTTAGATACTGTATTTTTTAAAGTTTCTATCTCTTTGTTGAGGTCCTCCTTGAGATCTTGAGTATTTTTCTGTAGCTCCATGAGTATGTTTATGACTGTTATTTTGAAATCTTAATTAAGAAGATTGTTGATTTCAGTTTCACTAAGCCCTCTTCCTGGCATTTTTTTCTTGTAATCTTGTTTGGACCAAATCCTTTGCTGCTTCATTTTTTTAGTTTCCTATGGAATAATAACTTTGTATAGGCGACGCCCTCCAGTGCTCAGAAGCTCTACTCTCTAGAGCTGCATGTGCCTGCAGCAATGGCGGGGGTCACAGGCGATTGGAACCAGCACCTACTGGGAGGAAAGAGCTCGTCTGGGAGGTTTTTCCTGCCTTTCCAGCTGTAACACCTGCCTCCACTGCCAGCTGCAGTGGGCCATGTGCACAGGGATGAGTCTCTGTAGTCTGCCCCTGTACCTCCCTTGGCGGGGCCACCCTCCAGCTGGCCTGGCATGATGGTAGGGGCTACAGGTGTGTGGGACTGGCGCCTGCCAGGAGGAAGGAGTGGCAGGCTGTATACCTCAGTGCAGGGCCTCGGGGGTGCGTTGCCAGCCAGGAAGATGGAGTGTCTGAAGCTCTTGAGATTTCCCAACCTGTTGTGCTGAGCATGCCAGGAAGTTTTTGTTCACCTGCCCTTTCTCCGGAGCAGCAGGCTCTGTGTAATCTTTGCCCCTTTAGTGTCCCTCTTGCTCCTGGGAAGTCCTCAAACTGCCTGCCCTTCTTTTGTCCCAGGGATCCGGTTGTGCATACCTGTTCTCCATAAGCAGCTGGAATCTCAGTCTCTCCGAGTATTCCGCCCATCTTTGCTTTCCATCCCCACTTATCTGCAAAACACCATGTAATGTGGGTTCATGCTCCCAGCAGATCTCCAGGGCTGGGTGTTCAGCAGCCCTGGGTTTCTACTCCCTCCCCTCCCCATTTCTCTTCCTCCTGCCTATGGGCTGGGCTGTGGGGAGGGCTTAGATTGCACCGGATTGTGGCTTTTCTACTTTATCCTTTTCTGTGAGGTCTTCTCCTTTTCCTTGGATGTAGGCAGTCTGTTCTCCAGTCTTCAGGTCACCTTTTTAGAATTAGCTGTATTTGCTCTGTTTTTTTGTTTTATGTGATTTGGGGAGGAGGTTTCTGCCTCACTTCTCTTTTCCTCCTCTTTTTCCACCATCTTTTCCTTCTATGGCCAGTTGACATTTCTTATAGCAAAGGCCAGTGTGCTGTGGTGAAAACATGGCTGGTGGCCCTGCTTTCCCATTTCCTACATATGGACCATGGACTTAATCTCTCTGAGGCTTGATTTCTTCATTTGTAGAATTTGAATATCTAGGCTGACAAGGTGGTTATAAAAATCAAAAGAGATCTGTGAAAGTGCTTTGACAAATTAACAAATTTTTTTAGATGTAAAATATTTGAATGGCACTGAATATAAGAAGTCAAAAAAATAAGTCATAAAAAAACCTAGTTTAATACAATTAAGAACAACCCACACCTGCTATTGGCACCATTACTTTTGCAAATACTTGTCTCCATGTATGGAAAGATGCTTGTTCTCAACATGGGAATGGACTGTTACAGGTAAACATTCCCATATTTCTCCTTATTTCTAAAAGGCCAGGAAAGAATATTTAGAATGTTTAAGTACAGTTCAATTCAGTAAATACTGAGAACCTAAGTAACAAGTTCCAAGGCCATATTTGTATTCTAGGTATTAAAGAAATAAAGTTTTATTTTTGTGTGTGCTATATTTAGTGTTGTCTAGCATTTATATAAGCTCTGAGATTTTTAATGCCTGCATTAGATGAGTTAATACTCCTGCATGTTCATACATTGAAGGTCATTTGAAAGATGGTTATCACTAAGCACTTTTCAGTTTAGCTTTGAGGTGTCCCTGCCCTCTTTTCCTCAATCAGTCCACAAAGGAAATGTGAGCCCCTGCAAATGGCTCATAAACCACATTACTTCAGGACACTGAAAACATGGACTTCAATCACAGTGAGGTTTGACTGCTGGCTCCATACCCTCTGTCAGTTAAACTTCTGTGTCTTCAAGCAAGCTACATAGGAAATTAAGTGTATTATCTATTTTTCCCTCTATAAAGGAAAGAAGGCATCGGTGGATTTTACAAAGGAATCGCCCCCAATTTGATTAGAGTGACTCCAGCCTGCTGTATTACCTTTGTGGTGTATGAAAATGTCTCACATTTTCTACTTGACCTTCAAGAAAAGAAAAAGTAAACCAGAAGAAAATAATTCCAATACATCTGCCCAAGGCAGCAACATACTTATTTAGATTTGAGATACAAAACTCAGAAGAATACTGCGCAAAAACATGGTTCATAACTCAAATTGGTCAATAATCATTAGAGGTCAAAGAACTGCTCAGTCTTTGCAATATTTTTCTGCTTTCTGCCTTCCCCATATGTATGGGACTTGGCTACCTCTGCCTGAAATGGCTGCCGTCAGCACAGTGGTAAAACTGACATCAAGTGGAGAGATTCACAAATTTCTCCATTTCTTTGTTCAAATAGAGGTTGATTTGCAACATTTGCTAAATGGATTAGTCAAATATGCTTTTTTTCTGAATACATTTGCCTGGATTGGCTTTAAACTTGATCTCTGTGCAATAGCAAGAAAATGGCCTCTTAAAAGAATGTCATCACTGTTCCAAGGGTAGATTAAACTTTAAGAATTCATAGAAAAGGCGTTGCCCCAATTTGGACCATTTTAGAATCAGGACATTTTGCTAAGAAAAAATCCACTGTAATTATGCTTTAGTCTTAATTCAGTTGGAATGCACTAACTCTGGAAATTTGAGATGTTATGTGCTTTTCTTAATTTGGGAAATACCTGGCATCTGTGGTCATTCCATCATTAATTTTTTATCAGAGGCTCCTTGATAATTTAAAATGTAATCCTGGATCCAGTTGTTTTGTTTTTGTATAGGTACTTAATGTCTTTTAAATTCATAAATTCTGAACCAGGATCCAGCTTTGTCAGCCCTTATTTAGTATATTTGGCTCTGAATCACTTACTGAGTTTGCTAATAGATCACTTCATACAGATACTGGAATGACTGGGATATGTTTGTTGACAAACTATATGGAAATTAAAAACTTTAACTTCCTACTTCAGTTTTCAGATATATGAGTCTAGATCCCAAATAAATGATTAATCTACATTGGTTGCTCATACTTAGTTTTAAATACAAATTACATTAATAGCCCTTATTGATTTTACTTTTATGAGATGTAAATATCCATTAAGGCCTGCTGCAAAAGGATGCCTGAATAATACTAATATTTTTATTTATCATAAACATCTATGAATGCTTTTGCACTTTCATCTACTTCTGTAAATAAAATATTGTGGGTTTCAAAGCCATATTTAAATGGTTCTTTGAAAATAGGTCTATTTTTTATATTTTGAAAATGGCATTGTTTTAAAAATAAAGATGAAACAAGAAGTACATAATTGTATTTACTATAATCTCTTATAACATGCACAGGAATGCTTTGTAAATTAAATGTGATGTCTTTTTTCAAAATTCTGGATTATACTCTAATTCATATGAAATCCTGATAGTCCCTTATGAAAAGACAAGCTGTAGTTGATATTTGGAGTATTAGAGATAGTGCCAGTATCTGAGTGCTTCCTGGGTACCCCCAAGCTAATAAAACATAAATCCTCTAAGAGCATACAAGCTTGCAGAATAAATAAATAAGCATGAAATAACTGCAGTTCTTGAGTGAGAACGTGTAGGATGATTTCTGCGAAGTCCTGTAAGAGTTCTGAGACAAAAAACTCATTCCTCTCATTCAAGAACAAATAGTGAGTTCCTGCTATGTACCAGGTATGGTACCAAGCATTAAGGGTATAACAGGAAATAAGCTGGATAATAATTCTGCCCTCAGGATTTTTCATTTTAGTGTGTGACAAAAAACATACAAATACATACATTATACAATTTCAGGTACTAAATGCTACAAATAAAAGGACAGCAGAGTTGGGAATAGTGTTGCTATCTTACAAAGGATGGTTAGTGTCAGGAAAGATCTCTCTGAAGAGAGATATTTGAAATATTTTGACAGAAGGAAGGAAGCAAGCCATAATGAGGAAGCACATTTGAGGCCGAGAAAACAGGAAGTACAAAGGTCCTAAGGCAGGAATTCAGTTGGCTAGAGGGGATGAGCAAGGATGGAGTGGCCAGGAAGAAGGAGGTTGGAGAAGTGGCCATTAACCAGTGTGGTCGGAAAAAGTGCAGCTTGAACAGGACTGTCTGGCAGGGTTCATGGAGGGAATATGTTTAAGCTGGGCCTCAAAGGAAGATATTTCAAGGGGACCTTCAGGGAACCATAGACAAAAGAAAGCACAGGTGACATGTCTTAAGCAGTGAGCTGTCAATCAGTGTGATAATGAGAGGAAGAAATGAAAGAGCTGAACAATGGATGAGAACTCTGAGAGCCTTACTGAATGTGTTTCGATTTTATTTGATGGATAAAAGAGAAGTACAGTCACTAATAGACATGGCTACATCTTTGGATGACAGGAAGACCAATCAGATAAGAAGCACAAACTCAAAAAGGGGTTATCAACCAAGTAAATATTTCAGTAGAATGAAGATTAATGCCATGATAACTTTAAGCAGATTCAAATCATAGAGACTGAAGACAGATTGCAAGCAGCTAAGCAGATGGGGCAAACTAAGTATCCATTTCATTATAGGCTCGCTCTCGGATTTCAGCAGGTAAAAGTAGAGAAATTTTGCTTGCAAAAAGTACTGGGAGTCAAGGGGTGGAATTGGGGAAATTGGCAAAGGGAAAACCAAATTATGATTGTTGTCAGCCAGAACTCTTGAAGAATTAAGATACAGGTCCCTCTAACTCCCAAAAAGTAAAAGCTTGTTGGAGCTCAGCTCCACAGATCAAACATATGGTAGAGTATGATCCAAGACAATGGTGGATGCCGTGCCTTGTGAAAAGAAGACTATTACGTTTCAATACGTGCTTTGTGGTCTGGCAATTTTAGAAGGCCATGTTTTTTA